>NC_048298.1:276191272-276545684 GCF_013100865.1 Trachemys scripta elegans
AAGAACAGGAGTACTTGTGGCACCTTAGAGACTAACAAATTTATTAGAGCATAAGCTTTTAGATGCATATCCGAAGAAGTGGGCAGTAGCCCACGAAAGCTTATGCTCTAATAAATTTGTTAGTCTCTAAGGTGCCACAAGTACTCCTGTTCTTTTTTTTTTTTTGAAGAAAATATAAAATCATTGTTAGTAAAGTTTACAGATGACACCAAAAAACTGGTGAAGTGGTAAATAATGATGGGGCAGGTCAGTTCTATAGAGCAATCTGGAACACATGGTAGCTTGTGCTTACTTGAAGACTGTGAATTAATGCAGCTAAATACAAGATTATACTATCTAGGAACTAAGAATATGGGTCACACTTATAGAAATGGGGGGTGTCTGTATTCTGAAAAGCAATGATTCAAAAAAGGACTTAAGGGCCATGTTGGACAGCCAACTTAACATGAGCTGCTGGTGTGATGCAGTGTCTATGATAGCAAATGAGATCCTTGGATATATAAAAAGGGGAATATTGAGTACAAGTAGGAAGCTGTTATTTATTCTGTATATAGAGTGATAATTACTGGAATACTACATTCAGTTCTAGTGTCATACTTTTAAAAAAAGGATGTTGACAAATTGTAAAGTGTTCATGAAACAGCTACAAGAATGATTCAGGGTCTGGAAACCTTGCCTTACAGGGATAGACAAAAGAATCTCAGTTGATATAATTTAGATATGACTTAATCACCATCTATAAGTACTTACTTGGGGAGATGATTTCTGGTAGTAGAATGCTCTTTAATTTTGCAGCAAAATGTATAGCAAGATCCAGTGGATGCAGTTGAAGTAAGACAAATTCAGATTTGAAATAAAGCACACATTTTTGACAGTAAGGGTAATTCACCAGTGGAATAATCTGTTCTTTGCAGTTTTTAAATCAAGATTGGATGTCTTCCTAAAAGATATGCCTTAGCTGAACCAGAATGTATGGGTTTGATGCAGGAATCATGGTACGAAATCCAATGGCTTGTGTTACACAGGATCATAGAATCATAGAAGATTAAGGTTTGAAGAGACCTCAGGAGGTCATCTAGTCCAATCCCCTGCTCAAAGCAGGACCAACACCAACTAAGGCATCCCAGCCAGGGCTTTGTCAAGCCGGGTCTTAAAAACCTCTAAGGATGGAGATTCGACCACCATCCTATGTAACCTATTCCAGTGCTTCACCGCACTCTGAGTGAAATAATTTTTTTTCCAATATCCAACCTAGACCTCCGCCACTGCAACTTGAGACCATTGTTCCTTGTTCTATCATCTTCCACCACTGAGAAGAGCCTAGCTCAGGGTTCAGCAACCTTTGGCATACGGGCCAATTTGTTTACCTGCCGTGTCTGCAGGTTCGGCCAATCACGGCTCCCACTGGCTGCGGTTCGCCGTCCCAGGCCAATGGGGGCTGCAGAAAGCCGCGTGGGCCAGGAGATGTGCTGGCCGCTGCTTCCCACAGCCCCTATTGCTCTGGGACCATGAACCGCGGCCAGTGAGAGCCGCGATCCGCCGAACCTGCGAACGCGGCAGGTAAATAAACCGGCCTGGCCTGCCAGGGTCCTTATCCTGGCGAGCCATGTGCCAAAGGTTGCCAACTCCTGGCCTAGCTCCATCCTCTAGGGAACCCCCCTTCAGGTAGTTGAAGGCTGCTATCAATTCCCCTCTCAATCTTCTCTTCTGCAGACTAAATGAACCCAGTTCCCTCAGCCTTGCCTCATAAGTCATGTGTCCTAGCCCCCTAATCATTTTCCTTGCCCTCCGCTGGATTCTCTCCAATTTGTCCACATCCTTTCTGTAGTGGGGTCCCCAAAACTGGACACAATACTCCAGATTTGGCCTCACCAGTGCCAAATAGAGGAGAATAATCACTTCTCTCGATATGCTGGAAATGCTCTTACTAATGGCGCCCAATATACCGCTAGCCTTCTTGGCAACAAGTGCACACTGTTGACTCATATCCAGCTTCTCATCCACTGTATTCCCCAGGTCCTTTTCTGCAGAACTGCTGCTTAGCTAGTCGGTCCCCATGTAGGGATATAAAAGAAGGTACTAACAGTGATTCCCCCAAGTGACAGTGACCCCCTCATAATTTGTCCCCCACACTTTAAAATCCAACAGTTTCACCAAATACAAAAATCTTTTGGGTCTTCTGTTAAAACTTGTAAGCTACTGTCTGTAGAAACCATTGATTATATCTATCCTGTGAAAGATACTTTACTACTATGTAAAACTTACAAACAAGTTAACTGACTTTGTTCTTGAAGTAATTGATACAATGTAAACAAACACTATAAGCTGTTAAGTGACTTTCACTTCATTCAACGGCTCCTAGGACAGACCCCCACCCTCTGTGATTAAAGGGCCGGGAGTCTCAAATGAATTAGCACACACCCCGAAAGTGGTGGAGACAGTAAATTAAAATATGGTTAAGATATGTAATGTATGTTGGTGAATGCTTGATATACATGAATGGTTAGGGAGGTGCCAGCCTAGAAAAGGAGTACCCATCGGCCGAAGAATGTGTCAAGTGGATGACCAGAAACCCCCGGAGGGTAAACTGGTATCCACCCCATCACCTGGAAGAATGAGAAACACAAACTTTGGACAGTGTGGAGCCACCAGGAATGTGCCACTTTGGACAGGAATGTGCCTTCTGCTGATTGAGTCAGCAACAGCAGGATGAAACAGCTCCCGTAAACTAACATAGGGACTAATTCCTATAAGAATGGACTCTAAAGACTGATGACTTTGAGTCTCTGGTTCTGCTGCCAACCTCCAGGAGCATCAGGTGCACCTGACACAGACTCGGCTCCATCCTCATGACCAAGATACCTGGCCAGCAACTTCTAGGCTGGTAACTATAACACCTATACAGAACTTGAATGAATGATTGTGTGAATGGATCTCTCTCTATATATATATATGTATGTGTGTATGTATAAGAAATAAGTAGTCAAACAACGTTGTTTACTTTTATCTTTTGCTTTATCAGTATATTTACAATAAATGTGGCATTTTTGCCTTATCCCTCTTAATAAGATGCTGCTGGTTTTTATTCTATTGGTATAACGCCCAGCCTGTAGCAGTGAATGGGATTCTTCCATCTTAAGTGCAAGACTCTGCACTTTTCCTTGTTGAACCTCATCAGATTTCTTTTGGCCCAATCCTCCAATTTGTCTAGGTCACTCTGGACCCTATCCCTACCCTCCAGCATATCTACCTCTCCGTCCAGCTTAGTGTCATCTGCAAACTTGCTGAAGGTATGATCCATCTCATCATCCAGATCCTCAATGAAGATGTTGAACAAAACTGGCCTCAGGACCTACCCCTGAGGCACTACACTTGATATTGGCTGCCCACTAGACATCGATCCGTTGATCACTACCCGTTGAGCCCAGCTCTCTATCTACCTTATAGTCAATTAATCCAATCCCTACTTCTTTATCTTGCTGGCAAGCATACTGTCAGAGACCATATCAAGAGCTTTGCTAAAGTCAAGGTATATCACATCTACCACTTTCCCCATATCCACAGAGCCAGTTATCTCATTGTAGAAGGCAATCAGGTTGGTCAGGCATGACTTCCCCTTGGTGAATCCATGTTGACTGTTCCTTTTCACCTTCCCCTGCTCCAAGTGCTTCAAAATTGATTCCTTGAGGACCTGCTCCATGTCAGGCTAGGATGTCAAGCTATGTGACCATAATGGTCCTTTTTGACCTTAAAATTTCTATATCTATTTTGTTATATTATTTTTCATTTATAGTATCAACAAGAAGCATCAGTCAGTGTTGTGGTCTCTTTGTTCCAGGCAATGTACAAACAAAGACCATAAGACAGTCTGAGCCTTGAAAAGTTTGCAATCCAATTAAGACTAAATTCAACCAATGGATGTTACAAATAACTGTTAGGAATGGGAGAAGGAGGACAGGGAAACTGTACTGGGAACATGCATATAAAATAAGATAAATATCAGATAACATTATTTGTTGCGTATACCACTTGAAGGATGTTAGAATTCACTTTAATAAATTGTTCATTTGGATTATCCCTTTTTATTCCACTAGTTGCATAAAATAATTCATATTTCAGAATGTCATATACATGAGCTTTTACATTCACGGTGTGAAATAAATTCATGAAACAAATTAAGCTCTATAGAATAGAGTATTTAGTTCCAGGACCTCAAACTCCCTAAGCTCATATTATTCTTTAACCTAACCAGCCAATGTGGCTTTGAGGAAAAAAAAAACAAAAAACTCCTGGCCCAATAAGGTACAATTTTGGTTTCAACTTAAGCACAGTCAGTCATAGATTTGAGTACAGTCTTTACAATTATGTTATTTTTTTCACTTATGTTTATCTTCAGTGGTATCCTGAGTTTTTAAAGGAAAGATTTGTATGCCATACTTGCTGACTCTCACATGTGTTCTTTTGTTCATGCATCAATAAAGTATTTTGCATTTTTGATTAGTATGGTTGTGTTTTACTGTCTCGTTCTGTTTCTTCCTCTTGTAGCTAATCACCTTATATAATCATTCAATTGTGTTATATATTGTTGTGATTAATTCACATGTAATCAATGTAATAGATTTAAGTTGTAGATATAAATGTAGGATAATACTATAGGGGTATAGGATTGATAAGTATATATTATTGGTGAAAGAGTGTTAAGTATATAAGTAAAGTTAAGCTGTAAACCAAGGCCTACAGGCCTCTGACCTGTAACATATTCACCTTAGAACATAGTCTCCTTAGCCACACAAGGCCTTAGTCCTGAACCAGGTTGGCATGACTAGTTGATTGAAAGATAATCCTGTACCAGTAAAGTGTAACATTACAGTAAAAGATGTGTTGAGTGCTGATCTTCTGGAAACTATGCAGCAATAGACCAGAAAATATGTTGCAGTTTATCAGTTAATAGTAATGTCTTGGGGAATTTCAGCTTGTCCACAAGTTGCTATGGTAACTATTTGTCATAAATGTTAATCAAAATAAGGGGAACTAAGGGATAGCCAATGAAAAATGGGGCACCCCTAAGTTAGTGGGATGTGGAGATAAGGATAAGGAAAAGAGTTGGAACTTTTATGCATATGTAAGAGCCTTAAGAATTGTAAGCATAACTCAAGATAAAAAGGTATTTACAGCCTGTGTGCTGGGGGAGCAGGAGGAGGAGAATGCATCGGGAGACACCAGGATGACCACAACAAGTGGTAGTGATGATAAGGAAAATAATGATTGACATTGCAGGGTTCCCCAGCAAGAGATGGGAGATGTGAGTAATGCCTTTCTTAGAGCTAAACACTTTGCACTATCTCTATTTGGGTATTGTATTTCATTGTTTGTGGGGTTTTTAGCTGCTTAGTAGATTTGTTACTAACGGGATTTCTGATAAATTGCAATGGTTTCTCATGTGCTTCTAGGGTCCCTTATTCTAATGATACAAATAATATTCCTGATGCTATAGCGCTCAGGAGACTGAACCTTTATTGACCACTGTGGTCTAAGAGATCAATCAATATTAATTAATCAATTAATCACCAATTCATCTATAAGGCTACATTCTAATGAATATTCATGTACTCTACTATGGGAAGTATGAGTTTTTTATGCTTACAACAGGACTTAGTTGCAAACTGATTTGGCTTTCTGTGTGCCGTATATGTCTTTTCATGTTCCAGACCCTTTTTTGGGTATGCTATTGCCACCTCTGACAGATTACTGCTGTGTGCTGATACTTGTGCTTTGTCTGATTTGGTTTTGACTGCTGTCTCAACTGGCCTTGCCTTTTGCTGACTGCAACACTATCAGCCTGATCACATGCTTTAAGCTGTCCATTGATTGCTTCTTTATGTCTGCCGATATCAATTTCCTAAATCAAATTCTCTTAGTGATCTTACTTTTATATTTGTATTTATTATATACCAACATTTTGTATTTAATTTAATTGTCTGTGCATTGTACAAATTCGCAGGAATCTGCTCTTGATTCTTAATTCAGCCACATAATGATCAATTATCAGAGAGGTAGCCGTGTTAGTCTGAATCTTGCATCTGAAGAAGTGAGGTTCTTACCCACGAAAGTTTATGCTCCCAATACTTCTGTTAGTCTTAAAGGTGCCACAGGACCCTATAATGATCAATTGTTTCTCAATTGTTTCTTCTGATTTCCAGTAAAGAACATGCACCTTTCGAACATCAAATATTCTCTGGGATAGCAATTAAAGCTGGGAAAACAATTCACAATGAATAATGTATTTGGTATGTTTAGCCCTGTTTCTTGTTCTCATATTGTCCATATACAGATTGTGATTTTTACAAGTTCTTTTACGCTTCCAATTTGTTTAAACTTTTGTACAAACTAATTTTAGACTTTGGATTTCACATTGTGAACTGATTTCTGTAAATAATATTGAGAATGATAATGTATGATTCAGTATATGGTTTGTAATCTGCTGTGAGTATTCCTCTGAGTTTCAATATTTTGTGATCCATCATCTGAGTTACCCGGTCTTGTTTCTTTTTTCTTATATGATGATCTAAGTTTTGATTCCTTCTCCTTGTTCTAGCCTTAGTCCTGTCTATATGGGATTGGCTTTTTGAGTCCTTCTCCATTCTAGTCTGTCTTGAAGCAGTTCCACGGAAACTCTGTACCCAATCAAATTCTTTTGTATGATATCCATCCATCTGTTTTGGGGTCCTCCAAACCTTCACTACCCTACACTTCTAAAGCTTAACATGTTTTCTATAAATTCTATCAATCTTGTTTTCACATGCCCAAACAATCTAAGCCTGTATTCCTACAGCTTTTCTAGAAAAGCTCAGTGAATTCACCCTTCCCCTAATTCATTTGTTCTTCACATGGTCCATCCTTGTAACTCCTGGGATCCATTTTAACCTTTTCATTTCTACTGTATTCAAGATCTACAGCTGTCTCTTCCTCAGTGCCCAGCATTCAGAGCCAGACAAAGGTGCAGGCCTAATTACCATCTGGTAGACTATACTTTTCAATTAGATAGGTTTTCTCCTATCACAGATTACTCCCCAGCATGCTCTACCTGGACTACACATAGCTAATTGTCCGCTGTAAGTATTTTATATTTTGTGACTGGTTGCATAAGTCACAAGATATGTTTCTTGTTTCCCAATAAGATATTAGGTTCTTCTGCTCCCAATTAAATTAATTTTGTCATAAAATTACTTTTGTTGCATGATAAAATAAACCTCAGCAATGGGCTTGAAATTCATTTTCTACTGCCATTCATACCACCACATTTTACTCATACAAATGTTCATAAAGAAGGAATAAAAATGGGAGGCTTTGACACAGTCAAAGTGAAATTAGAATGTGATGAAATATTCTGTGCGTTATAACCACAACATATTACTTTTTTTCTATTCATCCAGCTGCAGCTGCAATATTGCTAACTTTTCAATTATTTTCCTATATTTCAACTTATTTTCCTTATCCCAACACTAAGGCTCTCACTGCAGCTCATCACTGACTCAGCCTAGTAGCACAACTAAACACATTCAACTTTCCCAGTCTTTTGTTGCATTTTTCAGCAATATGCCTCCAAAATTATATGCACTTGGTAGCTTGAGGGGCTTAGTTTAAAAGCAACTACTTTCAGTTCTGTTTCCCACTCATATGTACAAAGTGGGGTAAATTCTGTTCTGTATTACACTTGATATAGATTTCAAGCAGTTTCCTATATGTCAGTAGCACTACTCCAGATTTACACCAGAGCAAAATTTGGACTCTTATGTACAGACTGTTTGGCTCATGATTTGTATTACATGTTGACTGGAATTAGGAAGCTCCTTCGATTCTTTTCTCTAAACAGCAAGCTGAGAACGTAGACAGGATTTTCAAAAGCACTCAGTGCTGGCCTAACTCTGCTCCCATTGAGTTCAATGGAGTTTAATCATTCACTTCAATGTGAGCAGAGATAGGCCAACAACACTGAGTGCTTTTGAAAATTACACTCTTATGACCAAAGGGCCAGATTCCTATCTACTTATTCACATTGAATTTGATTTTATGCATCAAAGAGTCGCACAATGGGTCTACTCAAAGTGAAAAATACTACTAATCTGAATACTGGTATTAAAATCTAGTCCAAGCATCACAAAAACAGCTTTGCTTCTCAGCCATAACAGATTTGTGTTTATATTTTGAAAGTTTAACCAGGTCAGTCCAGCATTAGACTTGCTAAAAATGGTACCTTCATTAACCATAATGCTAAGTACAGTTGTTCCACAATACCGATGCATATTACAACAGCAAAACCGCATTTGGGGGTAGAATTACTTGATTTTCAACCTGGGTTTCTCTGTATTTTTCAGTCACAGCCAAGAACTGCTCCTTATTGTGGAACAAGCAAGGGGGGTTTGCCCCAAAAAATCTGAGGATGTCCTAAAAACTATGTACATCTGTGCATCTTCAAAAATTTCTCCTGAATTCTTTGAGTAATACCAATTTAAAAGCTCGATAGACAGAAAGTCAAGGGGGGGGGAGGTAAATGCAGTAATATATTTTATTGGACCAACTTCAGTTGGTAAGAGTGATGGAGTGTTCACTGGCCCTGAAAGGGTTATTGTAGTTTGGGGGCTAATTAACCCAAAAGGTCACAGCTAAGAGGAATCAGGAGGCTATGTAATCCCCTGACTCAGGGAGTCAGCCCAGCTGGGGGGGAACAAACTGCACTGGATGTATAAAGTTAGGAAATTGGAAGCAGAGGGAGCTGCTGGTAAAGCCTGCAGTCCCTCTTTAGGAGAAGGGAGGAGTCCCTGGAGGCTGCAAAGGTAGGTAGCCTACAGTTACTTCCTGGGAGAAGGAAGTTGAGAGGCTGGCAAACCCAAAGATGGGGGAGTGTCAGACGGTAAGGAAAGGGCTCAGGGAAAGGCAGTAAAATCTAGGACAGATCTTGGCTGTAGACTAAAGGACCCTTGATCTGGAGCTTGGAGTAGAGGGTGTGCCTGGGTTCCCATGCTAGTCACTGAGGCAGTAGCACTATGAGGCAGTGAATTGGAAGATTGCCCAGAAATGTTGAAAGAAGAATTTGGTATCTTGAAGGGGGAAAATGCAAATAGTGACCTGGATGGATAGATGAATCATGCAGAGGCAGCAGCAACTTGTGGAGCGAGAGCGGGGCTGTAGACTGAGAAAGGGACAGAGAGATGGCATACAACTGTGGGAAAAACTAATCCCCAGAATGGCCAGGAGGAGGCAGCATCATAGCATTGCATTGAGCACCCCGTCCCAGTGAGAGAGACAAACTTTTGCATCAAAGTTCCTCCAATAAAAGGAGTTGGTCCAATAGGAGTTCATACAATTGAACATCTCAACATGAAAATAGGTATGATGCATAAGTTGCAGTATGGTGCCCTGCATCTTTTCCCTCTTATCATTCAAACCACTGCAAAGTGATTTCCAATATATTGGAGGCATCAGAATGTTGACTCGTTCTTTAATTTTTTTTATGTGATTTCCCACCCCCTTCTATTGGGGAAAAATGATTCGTATACCTAGTCATTTGTAAGTCTGGTGTTTAAAAAAAAAACAGGTTCTACTGTAGATAGATTCAATATTGGATTAATATCTGTTGTACATACCTCTCCTTTGGGACTTATTCTAGTACATCTAACCAATGAACAGCTCCAAACAACTGCCATTTAAACAAAAATGGGGTTGTCATATCTTGGCTAATACACATTGATGGACCTATCCTCCATGAATTTATCTAATTCTTTTTTGAACCCAAGTTATACTTTTGGCCTTTACAACATCCCCTGGCAAATAATTCCACAGGTTGACTGTGAATTGTGTGAAATACTTTTTTATGTTTGTTTTAAACCTGCTGCCTATTAATTTCATTGGGTGACATCTAGTTCTTGTGTTATGTGAAGAGGTAAATAACACTTCCCTATTCACTTTCTCCACCCCATTCATGATTTTATAGATCTCTATTGTATCCCTCCCCACCTTAGTCGTCTCTTTTTTCTAAGCTAAACAGTCCCCGTTATCTTAACTCTCCTCATATGGATGCTGTTCCATACTCCTAATCGTTTTTGTTGCCCTTCTCTGTACAGTTTCCAATTCTAATACATCTTTTTTGAGATGGGGGACCAGATATGCACACAGTTTTCAAGGTATGAATAGACCATGGATTTATATAGTGGAATTATGATATTTTTCTATCCCTTTCTTAATGGTTGCTAATATTATTAGCTTTTTTGACTACCACTGCACACTGAGCATGTTTTTTCAGAGAACTGTCCACGATCTCTTTCTTGAATGGTAACAGCTAATTTAGACCCCATCGCTTTGTATGTATAGTTGGGATGTTAATCCTGTACCAGTGACATGTTTAAGGTCCCATGTCACATTTCTACCTTTCAGAGGTAGAAACAAGAGTTTTATAGGTGGAAAAGGAAGAAACAAGTGGAACTACTCACATAGGAAGGTTCTACTCATCGTGAGTAGAGATGGCAGAATTTGACGCATGTATTGTTAGATAAAGTTTTTAAATTTAAGAACAACGAAGTTAAGATGTACAAGTCATTGAATTCTGTATAATCAGTGAAGAGTGTAGTTGGCTTGGACTGAAATAAGTAAGGAATCCTGCCCCCAAATACTTGAGAGAAAATGAAATAGATTGAAAAATAGGAGCCATTTACAAAATCTAGCTCTAATTTCTCAAGCTCAATTTAGCTCACATTATGTTTTATTTTATCTGATGCATCATTGTTATACATTTAATTAAGGGAAAAATACTCTGAATGGAAATCTGTCTGGAAATGACTTAATATCCAATTATATCCGTGCAACTAATGTTACCAGTGTCCAATTTAACTCACTTTTTCTAACTGACTAGCAGTTAAATACAACTCATAACTTCATATTAATACATTTTCAGAATGATAAAACATGTTTGTTTTTTTTAATTCTTGAGTCTAGGAAAACTAAAGAAGTTATGCTGACAGTTTTAATATTAAATGATATATAGTACAAACATCAGCCAGATGAGGAAGCTAGGAGAACTGTGAAAAAATATTATTGATTCATATACCATGCTGCATTTAAAAAGGGGGAAAAAAGGACCAGGGACTTTAATTTATCAATCTGTTAACATCCAACTAAGCTACCCAAATAAATACATGCATAAATAAATAATGCTTTACAAATACATTATACAATCCACAAGTCCTTTTAAAATACAAGTCTAGCAGACATATGGATTTCATCATAATATTTGGAACCTAAATACACACAACTAGACATCTGTTCAAAGGTGACACTATTGATCCTACCAGCATCAACTAGAAATCTAAGCATCAATCCTAAAATAATTAAGGGGTATGGTCTCCTCTTGATGTATTTTCCTTATTTCTTTTCATTCAAATAGGAGTTAGGCATACCCAGCAAGAGGGAATAAGTGTCTTCATATGTATGCATAGCTAGAACCATCAGTTAACTTAATAGATCCTGCTCTTTCCTTATGCTTTCTTGTAGATAAATTAAGCTTCTGTCTTTGTCCTCCAGTGCTTCTAGAGAAAAAAGTGTTGTAAATGAGTGCATCCAGCCTCTAGATCAGGGTTCGGCAACGTTTGGCACGCGGCTCACCAGGGTAAGCACCCTGGTGGGCCGGGCCAGTTTATTTACCTGCTGATGCGGCAGGTTCAGTCAATCGCAGCCCCCACTGGCTGCAGTTTGCTGTCCCGGGCCAATGGGAACGGCGGGAAGCCGCGGCCAGCACATCCCTCGCCTGCGCCGCTTCCCGCTGCCCCTACTGGCCCGGGACAGCGAACCACTGCCAGTGGGGGCTGCGATCGGCCAAACCTGCAACGTCAGCAGGTAAATAAACTGACCCGGCCTGTCAGGGTGCTTACCCTGGCGAGTCACGTGCCAAACATTGCCGACCCCTGCTCTAAATAGTACCTTAAGTCTAATACCAGGCAAACGACTTCTTTCTCTGGAGTTGAGGGGAGAGCATCTCTTTCCACAGAAGAAACCCTCATTCTCACTTTTGACATGTTTTGTTAGCATCATGGTATTAGATCACATCTTTAATTACAGGAAGTAGAACATTAACTCTACAGCACATTTTCAGCATCAGTGATATAAAAAAATTGTTTAATAAAAATACAATTTTACAAAATAATATTTGAACACTTTCTGAACAGCAATACCCATTAGTCTGAAGAAGGGCTAGTTAGATCTTCTGATCAGTGAAGCAATTGTCATTTCCTTAGACTCTCTTGTGACATACAATGGAACCTCTACACAACAGATCTCTTTTGCTCTAAGAGACCACTCCAAAGTACTGGAGAAAGTATGGAGTACAATTCTGTCCAAATTTAGAAAATTATCTGCTTTAATAAACCAATTTTGTCTGTTCCTTGAGTGGCCAATTAAGACAAGATACATATTGTATAGCTTTCCTGGAATTAATTATCATGCAGAGATGATCACAAGTGTTATATAAAATCAGTACTGGTAAACAGGAAAGTATCTACCAACCTACATGGAAGGTGAGTTTTTCATATCCTGGTTGTCAAGGTATGGCACACAGCTAATAATATGCTAATAATAAGAAGTGTGTGTGGTTTGTAAGATAGTTTTTTCTCTACTCTTGAAGTCATACATGTTTAAGTTTATTCTCCATATTACTTTTCTATCTAGCATTTTTGTCAGAGCTGCATGGATGAATTATTTATACACTAATATTTCTTTTAAATCTAAATACAATACAGAATGAAGTAAAAGTAGGAGAAAAAGTTAGATATGTTTCTGTCCAAGGATATTGTTCAGTTCTTCTGTAACATTCCAAGATACATAAAAAATGAACACTTAATTAATTCAGCCACCATCTAATTAGATTACAATGTTTATTGAACACAAAATACAAAACATTTTAATAAGGTTTAATAAAGTTAAACAAGTAATGATAGGTAATCCTGATGCTGTATAATTAACCCAACTATGCAAGCCATAAATGTGCTATTCCACCGTAATTGATACATTAAACTTGCGAGGACTTTGAGGATATAACTGGTGTTTAACAAAATAACTGTAGTGGGTTGATTGGATATCAATTAATTGCCAAAAATTAGCATGTTAGTTGGCATTTATTTTACTATAGTGGTAGTTTTCTAATCAATTGCTAATGAAAATACTTAAACAATGCCTTTCAATTTCAAAGAATGAAATTATCTAAAAATTTAGTAGATAATAAGTGTATAATGAGGTGGCAGCTAAATTTATGTCCCATATTTCCTGAAACTCAATAGCTGCAACAGATATTTTATTATCATTGAAAAACTTTTATTAAGACTAAATTGTGTACTTCTGACAATGAATGTACTAGAAAACTTTAAAATCTATATTTCACTTTGGAGGATGCAAAATGAAGTGATTGAATGTTTCTTGTTCATTCCTATATTATATATTTTAGGCTTGCTATTCTTTTTTTTTTGTCCTGATAAGTATGCTGTCACATGCTTGATAATGAAACACTACACTGTAAAGATATAGCAGATACAGTATAAAGTTCCTTTATAATAACTCAGTTGCATGCTACATAAAAAGAATATAAAAGTAGACTCTTTAATTCTATTAAAAAGAAGAACAGGAGTACTTGTGGCACCTTAGAGACTAACAAATTTATTAGAGCATAAGCTTTTGTGGACTACAGCCCACTTCTTCGGATGCATATCCATTCTATATGCATCCGAAGAAGTGGGCTGTAGTCCACGAAAGCTTATGCTCTAATAAATTTGTTAGTCTCTAAGGTGCCACAAGTACTCCTGTTCTTCTTTTTGCGGATACAGACTAACACGGCTGCTACTCTGAAACCTTTAATTCTATTCTAGATAGAAAAGTTAGGTAAAGTAATATATTTCATTTGGACCAATTTCTGTTGGTGAAAGAGACAAGCTATTGAACTAAGGGCTTGTCTTCACACACAGTAGCACAGATGCAGCTGTACCACTCTAGCACTTTAGTGAAGATGCTATTATGCCAATGGAAAGTTTCTCCCATTGGCATAGTTAATCCACCTCTCTGAGAGGCAGTAGCTAAGGCTAGATCTACACTACAAAGTTAAGTGGATTTAAGTTATGTCAATGTACAGCCACCACTATAATTAAACCACTGTTGTATGCCCACACTATGCTCCTTGTGTTGGCAGAGCCCATCCACAGTAGCAGCTCTTGCATTGACACAGAGCAGTGCACTATCCCACTGTGCAACTGGCTGCAGGGTGTTTTGGGAAGGGTTTGCAATGCCTCATTGAGGCATGTTCAGCATCACATGATGCAGGTTTCTCAATTCTATCATTCCATGAGCATCCTACTAGGTTTCCAGTTGCTTTTTAACTGCCCTGGTAACCTGCAGGCCAGCCATCTCTGTCAGAAAGCATGGATCCTGCACTGCTCTTTAGTATTGTGCTGTGCGTTATGAACATAAGGCTATAAGAGGAGCTCAGTGGGAGGGTGGGGTTATTCTGCTGCAGGAAGCCTGGAAGGAGCATTTTAACACTGATCCACAGTAATATATTTTGCTGTAGTGCATGGTATTGTTTGTTTGCATCGTGCTATGAACCTTGTAGTGATTGCTGTGTGTGCCTGACTATAACAATGCACATGCACCTATTATTATTGTCTTGAATGTTAGGCGCAGTCACTATGTGATGGAAAATAATAAAGAGAAATTCAGTTTCCATAAGTAGATTTTTATTCCCCATCCATGCAGACATATCTGTATAATGCTGAGGTAAACTTCATACATGCAGGGGAAAGTATCTTAAAGAGGATGGGAGCAGGGAATTCACAAGCACATACACCAACAAGGCTGTGACAGCTGGTTGTATATGTGGCTGTCATTGTGTTTAATCTCCTCTGGGATGGAGTGCCTTGGGTACTGCTGAGGCCCCAGAAGATACATGCAGAGTATAGGGAGGTCCTTGTGATTCTCTTCCCCTGCCTCCCCACAGCCTCTTCTCACCACAGACCCAGGAGATCTACCACCTCCCAGATACTCCAGGCAGGAGCATGCTCAGTTGGGGAGATGTTATGCAAGCTCTCCACACAAAGCAAACACAAAGAGCATTTTCAAAACTGCCTGGGCTTTACAAGGGAGGGGCACAAGACTATGTACTGTCAACAGGGCAGCAGACTTCAAACTCATGACTAGAGCGGCCACGGTGGGCATTGTGGGATACTGCTGGAAACCAAAAGGATGATGAAAGCAACACAGTGTCTACACTGACACTGCATCACTCTAACTATATTGCCTTAAGATCTACACGTCTCGTCAAGGTAGCTTTATTATGTCTGCATGGGAGGAGAGCTAAAGCAGTGGGAGGAGCATTGCAGTGTGTACGCCTCCATTGTTAGGTCAATGTAAGCTGCCTTATGTCAACTTAACTTCGTAGCGCAGAGAAGCCCTCAGTCAATGAGAAGCTCTACTATTGACATAATGCTGTCTACACAGGGGATAATTACGTTGCCCTAAATCCACATTCCTAGCTACTTAGGGTATGTCTACACTATGAAATTAGGTCAAATTCATAGAAGCCAGTTTTATAGAAATCGGTTGTATACACCCGATTGTGTGTGTCCCCACATAAAATGCTCTAAGTGCTCTGGTCGGCGGACCGCGTCCACAGTACCGAGGCTAGCGTCGACTTCCGGAGCATTGCACTATGGGTAGCTATCCCACAGTTCCCGCAGTCTCCGCCGCCCATTGGAATTCTGGGTTGAGATCCCAATGCCTGAATGATGCAAAACAGTGTCGCGGGGGGTTCTGGGTACATGTCGTCAGGCCCCTCCCCCTCCGTCAGAGCACCGGCAGCCAATAGATTCGCGCCTTTTTACCTGGGTTACCACGGCAGGCATGGAGCCCGCTCAGCTCAGCTCACTGTCACCATATGTCATCTGGGTGCCGGCAGACGTGGTACTGCATTGCTACACAGCAGCAGCAGCTAACTGCCTTTTGGCGGTAGACGGTGCAGCATGACTGGTAGCCGTGGGGCTGGCAGCCATAGGGCTGCATTGCACCAGCCCCTTGCCTTTTGGTAGAAGATGGTATATTACGATTGGTATCCGTCGTCATCGTACTGCAGTGGCTGTCAATCATGGGCACCTGGGCAGACATGCTCAGTCCTATCGAACTGTCTTGATGATGATGATGGCTATCAGTCGTAGTATGCTATTTTCTGCGAATCGCACAGTATTTTCTGCTAAGCACCCAGAAGAGGCCAAGGACGATCTGGGTGCTGGCAGACGTGGGGCTGGCAGACGTGGGGCTGCATTGCTACACAGCAGCAGCCCCTTGCCTTTTGGTAGAAGATGGTATATTACAACTGGTATCCATCGTCATCGTACTGCAGTGGCTATCAGTCATGCTGCACCGTCGGCTGCCAGCTTAAGATGTAAAAAATAGATTTGTTCTGTATTCATTAGCTTCCCCCTCCCTCCGTGAAATCAACGGCCTGCTAAACCCAGGGTTTTGAGTTCAGTCTTTGGGGGGCCATTCTGTGTGACAGTTGTTTGTGTTTCTCGCTGATGCACAGCCACCTTTCTTGATTTTAATTCCCTGTACCTGTACGCCATGTCATCACTCGCCCCTCCCTCCCTCCTTCCCCTGGTCTGTCAGATACTAGTTTTGCGCCTTTTTTCAGACCAGGCACCATAGCTAGCACTAGGATCATGGAGCCCACTCAGATCACCGTGGCAATTATGAGCACTATAAACACCACGCGCATTGTCCTGGAGTATATGCAGAGCCAGGACATACCAAAGCAAAACCAGGACCAGCCAAGGAGGCGATTGCAGTGTGGCGACGAGAGTGATGAGGAAATTGACATGGACATAGACCTCTCACAAGGCACAGGCCCCAGCAATATGGAAATCATGGTGTTACTGGGGCAGGTTCATGCCGTGGAACACCAATTCTGGGCCCGGGAAACAAGCACAGACTGGTGGGACCGCATCGTGCTGCAGGTGTGGGACGATTCCCAATGGCTGCAAAACTTTTGCATGCATAAGGGCACTTTTATGGAACTTTGTGACTTGCTTTCCCCTGCCCTGAAGCGCCAGAATACCAGGATGAGAGCAGCCCTCACAGTTGAGAAGCAAGTGGTGATAGCCCTGTGGAAGCGTGCAACGCCAGACAGCTGCCAGTCAGTCGGGAATCAATTTGGAGTGCGCAAATGTACTGTGGGGCTGCTGTGATCCAAGTTGCCAGGGCAATGAAAGACCTGGTGATATCAAGGGTAGTGACTCTGGGAAACGTGCAGGCCATAGTGGATGGCTTTGCTGCAATGGGATTCCCAAACTGTGGTGGGGCCATATATGGAACCCATATCCCTATCTTGGCACCAGAGCACCAAGCCACCGAGTACATAAACCGCAAGGGGTACTTTTCAATGCTGCTGCAAGCCCTGGTGGATCAAAAGGGACGTTTCACCAACATCAACGTGGGATGGCCGGGAAAGGTACATGATGCTCGCGTTTTCAGGCACTCTGCTCTGTTTTGAAAGCTGGAGGAAGGGACTTTCTTCCTGGACCAGAAAGTAACCATTGGAGATGTTGAAATGCCTATCGTGATCCTTGGGGACCCAGCCTACCCCTTAATGCCATGGCTCATGAAGCCGTACACAGGCAGCCTGGACAGTAGTCAGGACCTGTTCAACTACAGGCTGAGCAAGTGCCGAATGGTCGTGGAATGTGCATTTGGAGGTTTAAAAGCGTGCTGGCGCAGCTTACTTACTCGCTCAGACCTCAGCGAAAAGAATATCCCCATTGTTGTTGCTGCTTGCTGTGCACTCCACAATATCTGTGAGAGTAAGGGGGAGACATTTATGGCGGGGTGGGAGGTTGAGGCAAATCGCCTGGCCACTGATTACACGCAGCCAGACACCAGGGCTGTTAGAGGCGCACAGCAGGGTGCGGTGCGGATCAGAGAAGCTTTGAAAACGAGTTTTGTAACTGGCCAGGCTATGGTGTGAAACTTCTGTTTATTTCTCCTTGATGAACCCTCTGCCCCCCCCACCCGGTTCACTCTACTTCCCTGTAAACCAACCACCCCACCCTCCCCTCCCCACTTCGAGCACCGCTTGCAGAGGCAATAAAGTCATTGTTACTTCACATTCATGCATTCTTTATTAATTCATCACACAACTAGGGGGATAATTGCCAAGGTAGCCTGGGATGGGTGTGGGAGGAGGGAAGGAAAAGGACACACTGCAGTTTAAAACTTTAACTGTTATTGAAGGCCAGCCTTCTGATGCTCAGGCAATCATCTGGGGTGGAGTGATTGGGTGGCCGGAGGCCCCCCCACCGTGTTCTTGGGCGTCTGGGTGAGGAGGCTATGGAACTTGGGGAAGAGGACTGTTGGTTACACAGGGGCTATAGTGGCGGTCTCTGCTCCTGGTGCCTTTCCTGCAGCTCAACCATATGCTGGAGCATATCAGTTTGATGCTCCAGCAGCCGGAGCATCAATTCTTGCCTTCTGTCTGCAAGCTGACGCCACCTATCATCTTCAGCCCGCAACTTGTTTTGTTCATCCCGCGATTCAGCCCGCCACCTCTTCTCTCGTTCATATTGTGCTTTTCTGTAGTCTGACATTGATTGCCTCCACACATTCTGCTGTGCTCTGTCAGCGTGGGAGGACATCTGGAGCTCCGTGAACATATCATCCTACGTCCTCCGTTTTCTCTTTCTAATCTTCACTAGCCTCTGTGAAGGAGAAACATTTGCAGCTGGTGGAGGAGAAGGGAGAGGTGGTTAAAAAAGACACATTTTAGAGAACAATGGTACACTCTTTCACGTTAAATTTTGCTGTTCACGTTACGCAGCACATGTGCTTTCCTTACAAGGTCGCATTTTTCCTCTTATAGTGAGGGCCTGCCGGTTTGGTGTGAGAGATCACTCACGCAGTGCCAGGCAACAGATTTCGGCTTGCAGGCAGCCATAGTAAGGCAGAGTCTTTTGGCTTTTTTAACCTTCTTAACATGTGGGAATGGTTTCAAACAGCAGCGCCCTCATTTCCCATACCAAGGATGAATTGGGTTGGCCATTTAAAATGGGTTTGCAATGTAAAAGGAGGGGCTGCGGTTTCCGGGTTAACATGCAGCACAAACCCAACTAACCCCCGCTCCCCCCCACACCCAATTCTCTGGGATGATCACTTCACCCCTCCCCCCACCGCGTGGCTAACAGCGGGGAATATTTCTGTTCAGCAGAGCAGGAACGGGCACCTCTGAATGTCCCCTTAATAAAATCGCCCAATTTCAACCAGGTGACCATGAATGATATCACTCTCCTGAGGATAACAAAGAGCGATAAGGAATGGATGTTGTCTACATGCCAGCAAACACCGATACCATATGCTACAATGCTTTGTTATGCAATGATTCCAGACTACGTGCTACTGGCCTGGCGTGGTAAAGTGTCCTACCATGGCGGATGGAATAAGGCAGCCCTCCCCAGAAACCTTTTGCAAAGGCTTTGGGACTACATGAAGGAGAGCTTTCTGGAGATGTCCCTGGAGGATTTCCTCTCCATCCCCATACACGTTAACAGACTTTTCCAGTAGCTGTACTGGCCGCGATTGCCGGGGCAAATTAATCATTAATCGTTAAACACGCTTGCTTTTAAACCATGTGTAATATTTACAAAGGTACACTCACCAGAGGTCCCCTGTGTGCCCTCAGGGTCTGGGAGCACGCCTTGGGTGAGTTCGGAGGTTACTGGTTCCAGATCCCAGGTGATAAACATATCCTGGCTGTTGGGGAAACCGGTTTCTCCGCTTCCTTGCTGCTGTGAGCTATCTACATTACCTCCATCCTCATCTTCCTCGTACCCCGAACCCGCTTCCCTGTGTGTTTCTCCAGTGAGGGAGTCATAGCACACTGTTGGGGTAGTGGTAGCTGCACCCCCTAGAATGGCATGCAGCTCCGCATAGAAGCGGCAAGTTTGCGGCTCTGCCCCGGACCTTCCGTTTGCTTTTCTGGCTTTGTGGTAGGCTTGCCGTAGCTCCTTAATTTTCACGCGGCACTGCTGTGCGTCCCTGTTATGGCCTCTGTCCTTCATGGCCTTGGAGACCTTTTCTAATATTTTGCCATTTCGTTTACTGCTTCGAAGTTCAGCTAGAACTGATTCATCTCCCCATATGGCGAGCAGATCCCGTACCTCCCGTTCGGTCCATGATGGAGCTCTTTTGTGATCCTGGGACTCCATCACGGGTACCTGTGCTGATGAGCTCTGTGTGGTCACCAGTGCTCTCCACGCTGAGCAAACAGGAAATGAAATTCAAACGTTCGCGGGCCTTTTCCTGTCTACCTGGTCAGTGCATCTGAGTTGAGAGTGCTGTCCAGAGCGGTCACAATGAAGCACTGTGGGATAGCTCCCAGAGGCCAATAACGTCAAATTCCGTCCACACTACACCAATTCCGACCTGCTAAGGCCGATTTTATCGCTAATCCCCTCGTCGGAGGTGGAGTAAAGAAACCGGTTTAAAGGGGCCCTTAAGTCGAAAGAAAGGGCTTCGTCGTGTGACCGTGTCCAGGCTTAATTCGATTTAACGCTGCTAAAGTCAACCTAAACTCATAGTGTAGACCAGGCCTTAGTTACACTGATGTAGGTATGCAGTGTTGACCTGGCATTACACAGAGTTTTCCTTCAGGTCTTGGAAACATATTCAGAGTATTACAGCTAAACACAAGGTGGAGTGTCACAGCTAAATACAATGTGGCCTACTTCACCTTGAATGATCCTTTGAAATGAGTGTTAACTAATTATGGTATACAATCTGTTCCACCTTGTATTTAGTTGTGACACTCTGACTACATTTCCCAGCTCTGAAGAAGAGCTGTGTAAGTTCAATAGCATACCTCTCTCATCAACAGAAGTTGGTCCAATAAAAGATATTCTCTCTAATATCCTGGGACCAACACGGCTACAACAACACTGTATACATAATTGTATTTTAATCAGACAAGTACATCTTGCACTGAAAACCAGGTTACAAACCACTGCTTCATTGATTCTGATAATTTAAGACTGGATTCTAACATTAAACACAGCTAAATTGCATATTCTCTCCTGCTTCTCCCTTGCTCCTATTTACCTATGCCAGCTGCAGATTACTATTCCCCCACCCCCTTAACATTGGTAGAAGCATGCTATAGTATGAACATAACCAAGGTTCCTCCCATTCCCCACCCTGCCCTGACTACTTCCCACCCACCTGCTTCAGGAGGAAGTGGGTAACTAGCCTCATCATTTAGTCCTATGTGCCTGGACCTGAAGATCAGCTAGCTCATGTAGGGACCCAAGGGAGAGTTCTTTCTCCCTCTCATGCCCTTAGCTGAATGCATAATTCAAGTCAGAATCTAGCCTAGAGGTAGCTTCATTTCAGTGGCAGGTGAGTTGGTGGGGGTGTGTGTAATGTAAAATGTGTTGGACTCCTTTGGCTGCATAACTGTGACCATAAGCAATTGTGACAGACCCAGACCAGTGCGGTACAGGAGTCTGGTAGAGGGCAAATATACTGGTCACTGGATGAGTAGTTTTCTGTTCCCTGAGTGACCAGAGAAGGGGCTGCACTAGAGTAATCAGGAACCTGCTAGAACCAGTTAAGGCAGGCAGGCTAGTTAGGACACCTGGAGCCAATTAAGAAGAAGCTGCTAGAATCAATTAAGGCAGGCTAATCAGGGCACCTGGGTTTTAAAAAGGAGCTCACTTCAGTTTGTGGTGTGAGTGTGAGGAGTTGGGAGCAAGAGGCACAAGGAGTGGTGAGGGTGTGCTACTGGAGGATTGAGAAGCACAAGCATTATCAGACACCAGGGGGAAGGTCCTGTGGTGAGAATAAAGAAGGTGTTTGGAGAAGGCCATGGGGAAGTAGCCCAGGGAGTTGTAGCTGTCATGCAGCTGTTACAGGAGGCACTATAGACAGCTGCAGTCCACAGGGCCCTGGTCTGGAACTTGGAGTAGAGGGCGGGCCTGGGTTCCCTCCAAACCTCCCAATTGACCTGGACTGTGGGTTCTTCCAGAGGGGAAGGTCTCTGGGCTGTTCCTCAACCCACATGGTGAATCTCTGCAGCAAGAAAATCCGCCAATAAGCGCAGGACCCACCAAGATAGAGGAGGAACTTTGTCACACAATATATACCTATAAGCAATAATAACACATTTACAATCAGAATGATAGTGATCTTTTTCTGAGCATTAGTTTCTTGTTTAATTCTCTTATTCCTGCTTCTGCAGCAGTTAAGACTCTGGCGTGGAGGGTGCTAAAGCTCAGCTATGCTTTATTTCCACAGCCTAATAGATTCAATAAAGCCTTCTGAACAAACTGAGGCTTCAGATGTGTGCCACAAATATCTCATAGTAGGGGATCTCTTCTCTACTTAAATTATGAGATCTAAATCTTTCAGTTTGGAAATAACCATCTGCGACAATGTGGGGAATCTATGTACAATTTATGAATTTTATGTGAAATTTGAACTCGTGTGAAGTTTTATCAGTCTGCAAACTCCATTGTGGATGTGAGGTTAGTTTGCCTACTCTGTTATTTTTACCTCCATGTTAGACTGGAATATCAAAGATTGTGGCATAGGGCTAACAGAGGGTCATTAAAGCTTGATGATCCTCTATGCAAGTAGAAACATCCTCACAAGAAGCTGGCTCCTACCCAAGAGAACTTGCTTACCAGGGCACTAGTCACCTGGCAGGGGTCTGCTCACCTGTTGAGGGTGATGAAGTCACATGACAGAGGAGACTGGAAGGTTATAAAAAGCAAGTTATGTTTCTTTTGCTATTTTCACCAGCTGAAGCTGAGGAGAGCTGCTGCAGAAGCCTGATGAGATGGGGGGAACATTGCATACCTGAGCACAGACACACACTAAGGACTGTCAAGGGAAGGCTGGGCTAGAGTGATGGATATTGCATTCAGGGTGTCCATGGCTTTCTAAATCATCTGTTTTCTTTTGGTGCTTTATTTCCTAAGTAACGAGTTTTTCAGTTAGAAACCTTTTGCAGAGCCTGTGTCTATTTGGGCCTGCTACCACATGTCCCTGAAGATGTAAACTGTAAACCAGAAGGTTCAGCCCTTCAGTGGGATTCTGGGGAATGTGCAAGAGCCTCCATGGAGGGTTTGGAGAAACAATACTCATTTCAAGGCCAACGCACTTGGACTGTAGCATCATCACTGCCAAGATGGGTGCCAGATATGATGTCTGCTCCTGGAATACATTCCTAGTGCAAGCACTAAAGTCTGGGACAATACCCAAACTCTGCCCTTCCCCAGCAAGTGAAGGACATGCGGGATTCAGTGTTTGGATCTCCTCACTGCTGCCTGTCAAGTTTCTAGCAAGGGGTACTCAACCAAATCTATGAAACCATCTCTTTAGATCAACCTGCATTGATTATTTCCTCTTCTCTATGGACACTTATCTGTTTAAAACCTATCCAGAGGGGAAAAAAAAAACAGTTTAAAATGTGAGCTTCCTGAGTGATGCTATGGTGGAAAATAGCTATCACAAACTTTTGATGTATAAACAGTGGAATGTCAAGTAGGATGAGGAAGTGATATTAGTTCTTCATAAGGCATTGGTAGAAACATTTCTTGAGCAGTTCCCTCCACTGCAGGAATTTCTGGGTGAGATTCTATGGCCTTTGCTATGCAGGTGAAACTAAATGATCACTGGTTCCTTGTGTCCTCAAAATCTATTAATTTAGATTTTATACTTATTAGAGAACAATTTGCTCATGTGTCCTGAATCAAAAGAAGTGTGCATATTACTACTGAGAAATATACTTGATTTTCTTATTTTAACTGTCTGTTTTTATTACCACCTAGACATAGATGGTTCCGTTTATTAAACGGAGGAAGGTTGGGAAAGTGATAAAAGTTTAGATGTAATTTGGTACTATAATATAATTTTATAAGGTAATTTAAAAATAATCGTACCTATACAAATGTTGCAAACTGAAGCCCAGTGTTGTCCATTATTTAACTGACAGGAGTGGCCTGTAGTCAGAAGGGATTTGTAAAGTGGAGTAAGTTTTGTCCCCTTACCCCAACTTAGATTGTCTTGCCCTAAAAACCCTTTAAGATCTATCAGTGCTTAAGCAGATCTAAATTCATGTAATTTACACACTGAAAAGTCAGAAGGTATGAATTTAAGTAGCCCTCTACAGTAATTCTATCTCCTTGAATAGTAAATTGTACCAATTTACAACCCCTTAAACATGGATAGAGTGGATGTAATTAGGTCTAAGGGAGTTTGAATGTAAGAGGTTTAAGATAACATAAAGGGGAAGAGGAAAGGAGCTAAATGTGCATCAACTAATATATCAATTCTGAACTGGCCCTCTTTTTTTCAATACAAATTGATTATATACAGACCTGAATCTTCAATTAGGTTTCTCAGCTCAGATTTTCCCAACTTTATATAAATATAAATTTTATATAAACAAGTCATCTGTATACTCATTGTTACTAACCTCGGTGATGATGCCTTAAAAAAAAATGTTAGTTTTGATGAATCACCTAATCTAGATCAGAAAAGAAATGACCTTTCATTTATTAGCTGTTAATTGCCTTTTGTCTTTCTATCAAATTTGCAAAGCTGCCGACCCTTTGGCAAGCAAGCAAGTCCCAAAATGTCTTCATGAAAACACTCAAATATAATCTTCCAGAATGTTTCTTCCTACTTTGTTACTAAGTATACAGAGAAAATGTGCAATTAACTATAATCTTGCTTTATTAAATATATCCTCTTGATCCTTCGGTAACTTCCAGGTTAGTATGTTCAGAGGCATATACAATGGGCAATGTACCCTTTTGATTTAAGTAGCAGTCTTTCGTTGAATGAGCTGAAATTAAGACAAGTAGCCTCATATAGTTACTAACTGCTGAATGTAAGTATTTAAAGTGAGTAAAAACTTATTTCACTGCTTTATGCTTTAATTAATTTATTTTCTAGGAGTTTTTTTGTTATTTAGAAACACACAGAAGCAGAGTGCTTCTAAAATATAGGATTTATTGTTGTCTATATCGTCTGATTATCCAGGTTCTTATATTGGTTCCTATTACCATAATATTTGAGTGACTTGTCACACCCAGTGCAGTTGGAAAATAATAGAGCTTCATCCAAAGTCAACTGAAGTCAATTGGATTCCTTCCATGGATTTTAATTATTTTTGCATCACACCATATATGGAACCAATACACTGACTTTATGACCCTGGAGGGCATGTGCAGTGGTGTCTTGTTCATATCCTCCAATGTGAGCATATATTGTCTTGGTCTATGTGTGGAAAAGCAGGTGGGCAGCAACAGCAAGGGCAATAGCTGAGTCTACCAGATACACAGCCCCCCCCAGACTGCTTAAGGAATAGCAGGACTGGGCTCATAAACAAGCAGTGGGTCAGGAGTCCCTTAGAAAGTTCTAAAGAAAAATAGAACATATTCTGAACAGTGGTGTCCTTTTCAAACATAAGCTCACCTTTAAAATAACATTTAATATCAGAAAAGAAATTACTGGTAATCTGTATTTTGGACTGAAACACAAGGTTTTTTAAATAAATTGATCCATTCTGGAATCTTCTAAAATAGAAGAGAATGACTATGAAGGAGAAATGGGATGAGGGACTGAATGGTGGTGGGTTATTGAGAGAGAGGTACCGAATACTAAAAATTTGGGTGAATTCCTGACTCCATTGTAGTCAATGGCAAAACTTCAATAGGGCCAGGATTTTCCCTCTGGGCCTCTATACACAATTAGGTTATTTTTGAAAACCTCAGTAAAGAGGAGAGTATGTATTATTCTCAGGTAGGGCCATAACCTTGCATGCATTCACAGAGCATCCACAACCCCCCTTGGCATCTTGGGTTCAAACCAATGGTGTGACATGGACCTAATAGTTTTTAGTCTTTTTCTACCAGTTTTAGACAGACTGGGGTGGGGGAGTTGAGGGGGAGGAAAGGGGAAATAGAGAGTGTGGGATGAGCCTGATAGCAGCACTTTCCTGAGAGCTTGACTAGAAAATAGCAGCACTGATGTTTGTAAGAATTGATCTTAATTGCCTTACAATTAGGGCTGTTGATTAATCAGTTTTAATTGCACTGTTACATTTCAATTGATATTCTATTGTTCATTACATATTTTGGATATTTTTCTACATTTTCAGATATATTCTGTGTTGTAATTGAAATCAGTGTATTTTTATTACAAATATTTGCACTGTAAAAATGATAAAAGAAATAGTATTTTTCAATTCACCTCATACAAGTACTGTAGATTGTTATCGAGCAGAACCCATCATCAGCATGGATGCATGTTCCCTTGTAGGGGAGATTTTGGCAAACCAGTAAAGTGCCCGAAACCACTGTGGCTTATTGTTAAAAGCAACCTATTAAGCATGACCAAGGCAGGAGGGGAGGGGGTTTGGGGTGCCATAGAAAGGGTAGATTGACCCTGTGTCCTTTCTGATAAGAATTGTGTTGAAGTTGCTGATACATGCATTTTAAAAGAGCAGGATGTGCCCCAGGAATGTCTATTGGGGTCTCAAGGCAGCAAAGTCTGGAAAAACCCACACCTGGTTAATCAATAATCAGAAGGAATCTCTTGTGTGACCATTGAAACTGCTTACTTAACAAGTTTTCTTTAAGAGACATGTCATTCTATTACTAATGTATAAATAAGGGGGAAAAGTTTGAGGTAGTTGGACTCATTTGGGACTCTTTTGGGACTCCTTTTGGACGCTCCCTCTGGATACATCTTGCGGTCACCACCGGCAGATGGAAGATTTGGCCATCGGAAGCCTGCCGGTGTGTCACTCGAGAGCCACACTCAGCTTTGGTAATTATCAAGGATTGGGGGTGTTTTACTAACCTGTTGTGGACGTCTGTAAGTGCTTAAGACTAAGTAAAGTTTAGCTTTAAGTGAAAGCACTCTTGTGTTGTCCTGTTTGTGCCAGCCATCTATCGGTCAGACAGACGTGTCTTCCCTGATTTATTTCCTGACACCACCTCGCACAGAGTAAAAGTTACCAAGAGCTTTGGGTTGAAAGAACCCTGGGTAATAACCTGGAATGGTGGTTGATGCATGAAGGGAAATATGAATCTTTAGCACATCTGGCACATAAATGTAGTTGGCGTCACAAGATAACAGTGCCATGAGAATGTCTGGTCTCATTTTCAGGTGACATTGTAAACAAGAAGCAGGCAACATTGTCTCCTCCAAATGTAATCAAACTTGTTTGTCTGAGCAATTGACAGTATAAGAAGTAGGAGTGAGTGGACTTGCAGACTCAAAACAATGTACAATTTTAATTTTGAATGCAGTTTTTTGTAGATAATTCTACATTTGTAAGTACAACTTTCATGATAAAGAGATTGCGCTACAGTTCGTGTATTAGGTTAAATGAAAAATACTTTTTTTTTTACAATGCAAATACTTATAATCAAAATAAATATAAAGTGAGCACTGTATTCTGTATTATAATTGAAATAAATATATTTGAAAATGTAGAAAACATCAAAAAATTTAAATAAACGGTATTCTACTTAACGGTACAATTAATTGTGTGATTAATTGTGATTTTTTTTTTAATCGCTTGGCAGCCCTAATTACAAGGAATAAAAAATATCCCTGGAAATGCCAAGCACAGTATATTGAAAATCCACAACTTGGGTAACTTTTCAGCAAGAACTAGTCCAGTGCTGGCTTCTTCTGTCAGATACAACCCTTAGGTTCCCTCCTCCCAGATAACTCAGGTTCCAGCACCAGTGTTAGGCTTCCCACCACCCTTCCCCCACATGAATGTTGACACTGTCCTCCTGTGCCCATACTTGGGTTTACCTCAGAATTGAATACTGCTTTGTTTAGGCACTTGCTCTGAATCTATGCCAAACTTCAACAATCAAATAAATCATGAACACAGACCTAACCTACCAATGGGCCTCCAGGTTACCCCAAAGTTGGTGGGGAGGGGAACAGTTTCATGACCAGTGCAGCAATGAAGGAGAAAACACATCCCTGCCCTAGAAAGATACTGGCTTAATGCCCAGAAGTCAAGTCCCTAATACTAATGGTGTAGATGGTGTACAAAACTGATCCTGACATCCCTGACCTAACACTAATTAGAGAAAATCAGTATGTGAGAGCATCTCTAATTGGATGCCAAATGGACAGAGGAAAGGGGATTTACCAATCTGGCCAGGCATTCAGGAGCTAATCAGCCCTAAAGTGCATTTCAAAACAACCAGTATGCCATGACTCTGGACAGGAGATCTACCCACCTTGCAGCATCTGTCACATGGATACAGGGCACACTCTGAGGGTAGGGGTAAAGTGACCAGGCTGCACATCCACAGCTGCACTAGGGCCCAGGGGAATCTTTCATCCTGACTGACCTGATTAAAGCACTCTACTTTGAGATGGGAGAGGGTATTTTTTTCAGTTTGTTTAGTGGATTTTGTATCAGTCTAAAGTAAAGTAACCAGAAATACTTCCATTGACTCTAGTGGGCTTCAAATCAGGTGCACAGTAAATTTGAGAGTGCTTTGTGTACAGTGACTTTCACTGTTTCTCTTGGTAGTCAGTTAAGTCCTAACCCTGCAAGCACATGAGTTAGGGTTGTCAGGTGTCTGGTTTTTGACCAGAATGCCTAGTCAAAAAGGGACCCTGGTGGCTCTGGTCAGCACCACTGACCAGTCATTGAAAGTCTTGTGGGCAGCGCAGCAGTGGGGATGGGGCTGGCCCCCTACCTGCCTTAGATCTGTGTGGCTCCCAGAAGCAGTGGCTTGTCCCCCATTGAGCTCCTAGGCGTAGGGGCAGCGAGGAGGCTCTGTGCGCTGCCCTTGCTGCAAGCGCCAGGTCCCATTGGCCAGGAACCACAGGCAATGGGAGCTGTGGGATGGTGCCTGAAGACAGGGCACTGTGTAGCGCCGCCTGGCCATGCCTCCACATAGGAGTCAGAGCGGGGACATGCCACTGCTTCCAGGAGCTGCTTGAGGTATCACCCAGAGCCTGCCCCCTCTGCCCCCCTCCTGTGTCCCAGCCTTGATGACCCACCTGCCTGCCAAACCGCTCGATCATATCCCAGAGCCCCCTACTACACCCTAACCCCTCATCCACAGCCCCACCCCAGAGCCCACACCCCCAGCTGGAGCCCTCACACACACACACGCTGTACCCCAATCCCCTGCCCCAGACCTGATCCCTCTCCCACCCTCCGAATACCTTGGTCCCAGCCTGGAGTCCCCTCCTGTAAACCAAATCCCTCACCCCCAGGCCCCCCCAAAGCCTACTCCCCCAGTCAGAGTCCTCTCCCCCCACACTCCAATCTCCTGCCCCAATCCTGATACCCCTCCTGACATCCAAACCCCTCAGTCCCAGCCCAGAGCCCCCTCTGTACCCCAAATCACTCATGCCCAACCCCACACCAGAGCCTGCACCCCAAGCCAGAGCCTTTGCCCCCAACCCCCTACCTGGAGCCCCCTACCACACACTGAACCCCTCATTTTTGGCCCTTTCCTGGAACCCACATCCCCAGTCCAGAGCCCATACTCATACTCTGCATCCCTCAGCTCCACCCCCCAGCCTGGAGCATTTCTGCATTTTCTGCACCCAAACACTTCATTCCTGGCCCTACCCCAGAACCCGCACCCCAAACCACTTCCTGCCTCAGCCCGGAGCCACCTCTTGACCCCAAACTTCATTTCTGGCCCCACCCCAGAGACCGCACCCTAAGCTGGAGCTCTCATCCCCACCCCTATCCCCCGAGCCAGCCCGGTGAAAATGAACAAGTGAGTGAAGGTGGGGAGAGCGAGCAACAGAAGGAGGAGAGGAATGGAGTGAGCAGTGGGCAGGACCTCGGAAAAGGGGCAGGGCAGGTGTGTTCTGTTTTGTGCAAGTAGAAAGTTGGCAACCCTAACTGTAAACATATGCATGTGAGTAATCTTTCTCATGCTGACTAATACCTGACTTCATAAATAGTCCTATCTTATTCAATAGAGTTCTATGGAGAGTCTAATGTATATACAATTACTTGCATGCATAAATATTTGCAGAATTGGTGCCTTAATCAGTTTCTTCCTTGTTAAAAGACCCTTGTTATAAAAAGCAACAGGGGAACAGAATAATCTTCATAATTTTTTAAAGGAATTTTAAAGGTATCAGGGCATATTACCTATCAGGCACTCATTTTTTTCTGAAATAAGTCAATTAAAAAAAATTAGGTCTGAAATGCACAAAAAAAAGTTAGGTGTCTAAGTCCACCTTTCAGGTACTTAAGTCCCAGTTTGGGGACCACTGCAACACACAATATTCCCATGGAATCCTGTAGCTACCTAAACTCACTTGCTTAGAGTCATTTGGGAGGGAAGGTAAGGGAGAGAATGTTCTGTAGCCTAGTGGCTACTGCACTTAGGATGTGGGAGACCCAGGATCCTTCCCCTCCCTCCTATTACTCTAATTACTTATTCAGAGTGCAACAAGAGAGAATAATGGAGCCATATATCAGACTATCCCATAGCCCAGTAGTTAAAGCACACACCTGAGAGATGGTTGATAACTGCTTGAATACCTTCTGAAGGGGGTATTTGAACCAGAAGTCTACCACATGCCAGGTGAGTATCTTAACCATTGGACTAAAAGTTACAAGATAAATCTTCCTGCTCCTCTCCTGCATGATAACACCATAGGCACCTACCGTCAAGAAAGAGTTTGGAACTGAATATCCCAAACAGATAGGTGCCTCCCTGCAGCTATGAGAGAATCAGTGCTTAGTACGTCTAACCCCCCTTGTTGGCATCTCTCATTGGATAGCATCTGTGAATTATAGACTAAGATGCCTGTCTCTTCCTTTTCATTTTGTAAGAGCTCACTTTTGTGCATTCAGGCCTTATCCTTTCTGTTCACAGAATGTGTGAGAATAGATCAGGGTTAGTTTGTTTTTTGTCAAGTTCTTTTGTTGTTTACATTTACTTAACAACACACATACACATGTTATAAAGTGTGTGTATATATATATACACACACACACAAAATAGAGTGTGTCAACTATTTGAAACTCAGTGATTAAATTCTGAGTGATGTCAGGAAGCAATGACTGGTTATATAAACGTCATTGTTTCTGATTATAGCAAAGCTAAACGAAATCTTATAATCTGCGTGAGAATTTCAAGAAGCCATTGGAGCTTTGAATCTCCGAGAGAGGGGAATCAAATTTATGGAGAAGTAAGAAATAAGCAAGAAGACTAGGAATTGTAGAAAATGTTCAACTTTTTACTTTCTGGGTTGTTGAGCCCTTGCCCAGAACAGCATTGTGGTTTAAGATTACTGTCTGGGTGCAGAATTGAAATTTAATTTCCACTCATTGCATGCTTAGAAAGTAATCTGTGTGTGTTCGTCAGATGAAGAAGCAGTTCACAAGTAGGAGAGTCATTTTGCACATTTCATGAATAAGTTTCAAAATAATCTTTATGCACATGAGCAAAAGCCAATGCATCAGAAGCCTGAATATAACCTACTCCATGAAAACACTACATTTGAATTTCTTAGTTTAAAAAATCAATATGGAGACCTTCCTCTCAGCTTCATAAATGGCTTAAGTAAACATGTCTTATTCATTAACTTTTGGGAAGATAAACATATGGCATTATTATGGAGAATTCTGTGTCTCACCAGTGTAGCTTCACAATATAAATAAGTTGTTAAAGATGTACTTGCTAACCATGCTTCCACCTTGACTTCACTCATCTTGTTCACTCCTTGCTCAGGCCAAAGGATTTAGTTTCAGTGATAGATTTGTCTGAAGAAGAAGTGAAAAGATGCCTGCATGTCCATTTACCTAGAAGAATATCAAGGCACAGATTTTTTCATAAGTGTGAGAGTGCAATTGCACATACAAGGCTGAGCATGTGTGCACAAACAATTATAACCGTCATTGTGCATGGAAATTATGCTTCCAAAGCTTTGTATGTGCACTACTGAAAACTTGGGTGCACGTATAGAATATATAAAACCTTCCCAGGACATTTGGGGTAAAGCATATGGTGGTGTGTGGCTAAATTCTACTTAAAAAAAAAAAAAAAAAAGCTGTCAAAATACATCACCCTCCGGCACTGTGAGACAAAAGCAAAATTATAAGGCTGTGGCTCTCATATAGGCCCAGATGCCTTTATTAGTGTGTTGATCCGAAAGGGCCTAAAGCAGCACCCACTGAAGGCAACAAAGACATTTTTCAGTACTTCAGTAAAGAAGTGGCCAGGAACGGTGAACCGCGGCCATTGGATATTATCCCACCAGCTATCATCCATTGGAAGCTGTGGGCAGCCATGCAAATGTAAACAAACTATGTCGCAGCCCACCAGCAATTACCCTGACGAGCTGCATGCGACCCGTGGGCTGCAAGTTGCCCACCACTGAGATATTGTATAATGATTTGGGGGTTACTTTATTTTAGTAATTGCCAGTAATACAGCAGCTGTTTTCAACCATGCTGAAGTTGAGCCAAAAATTTTGTCAGGCGACCAGCCAACAATATTTCAATAGCTGATTCTCAAGGCGAGGAAAGGATAAGTCAACAGTTCTGGATGCTAAGTGTTAAGGCAAACATTAGAATAATCTTATCAGTATTATGCAAATTGGAAAGGGAAACCCTAACACAATAATGTCTGAGTTTTTGAATGAAGGTCAAATGACTTATTTTTTTCCCACTGTCCAGTTTTCTATACTCAGATTTCATGGATGTTAGTACCAAACTCAATACTGTTCATGTACTGTAAAATATCCTTTTGTTAAACTGTGGAGGCCCAATTATATTTAATGTCTGATTTATTTGTATTTATCTGGAAGAAATTTTGTTGTCTACATAGTTTTGGCTTTGACATTGGCCTTGATACCTAGATTTATGTTTTGCTATCAAACGCTTCAAGTTGGCAACTTTTAATTAAATGACTGTGCCTGTTCTGAAGTGTTAGAGGTACATCTCAATTAAACATAATTATGAGGAATGCTATTGTAGTGAAATAAATGAACAGTGTGATGAGACTAGGCTTGAAGATGTGTCCTCAAATGTATGTTAGCTCTAACTCATCCTGACAAAACCCAACCCATTTGATAGCTCCAAAAAATACTGAAGCCACATTGGAAGAGGTGCAACAAACAATGAGAACGAAAACATGGATTTAGTAACAGTGGGGCTGTAGGATGGCATTATTGCTGGGAGGCCCTGATATAGAAAGTGGAATGTGTCATGCTGCAGAGGACGGGAAGATGGAGCTGGATGTTTTGCTGAGGAAGCTGCTTGTAGTGCTACATAAATCACATCACAGGTGTGCATTTGTTAGGAGAGAGGCCAGCCTAAAACCCAAATCTTGGCACTGCTTCATAACTCTAGTTTTACTTCCAAAAACAGCAGACTGAAAAATACTACTTTTTATTAGCTGGTCAAGGGGGTAATAGACAGAGGTAGTTTTATTTTGGTTGCTTCTGGCAGTATTTTGTCTTCCAATCCTCATGTTGTGTTCTGAGGGTTTTTTTTACACTTAATCTTTTATTGGTGTTTTTTCAGACATACAAAACAATACCATACACTGGATCAACATTAATATAGCACTTCAATCCATGCTCCAGATCAGGGGTCGGCGACCTCTGGCACGCAGCTCACCAGGGTAAGCACCCTGGTGGGCCGGGCCAAGTTTGTTTACCTGCCGTGTAGGCTGGTTCGTCCGATTGCGGCTCCCACTGGCCACGAGGGATATGCTGGCTGCGGCTTCCTGCAGCCCACATTGGCCTGGAACGGCGAACCACAGCCAGTGGGAGCTGCGATCGGCCGAACCTGCCAGGGTGCTTACCCTAGTGAGCCATGTGCCAGAGGTTGCCCACCCCTGCTCCAGATGTTTCTTTTCAGCCTATTGTAAAATAAAAGCTGGGTATAAATTTATTAACAACTGAAGCATTCTGTGCATTTACTCCCTGTTCTTCAAACAGATTATCCACAAACATCATGATTTTCTTATATTTATTAAATATTCAAATATTTTTGCAAATGATTCTGAACCCATCCAGTGGAGCTGTCTGACATATTTTGAGTGTAGCAAGAATAATACTAACTTGGGCCAGATCAGCTGCAAATTTCACTTTGATCACTAAACTGAAATCCTTTGCAAGGAAAGAACTACCTTTCAGTTGCCAGCTTCCAGCTTTTTAATCTCTGCTATATATCTCATCCATTATAATAGGTATATCTATGGCTATGTCTACCCTTGGAGTTGTGCAGGGGGTGATTCTCAGCTTGTGCCGATATTATCCCACCAGCTGTCATCCATCTAGCACTCTAAAAAGAATAGCATAGTCATGGTAGCATGGACTAGCCACCACAAGTACAAACATGGACAGACCCCATGGATTCATACTGGGGGCAGCTAGCTCATGCCACGGTTTGCCAGACCTGAAGAAAGAGTTCAGAGTAGCTCAAAAGCTTGTCTCTTTAAAAACAGAAGTTGGCCCAAAACAAGGTATTACCTCACCCACCTTGTCTCTCTAATATTTCACATACCTAGTAATGAATTAAAATTTAAAAATAGAAATTCATTAAAAATACATTGGATGCCTGAAATAAAATTGCAAAGAAATTCAGAGATAATGAGCAATCTTTCTAATGCTGGCATTATCTACATAAAGGGATCAATCCAAAGCACACTGAAGTCAATGGACAGATTCCCATTTACTTCAATAGGCTTTGGATCAGGCCAATAAAGCTTAATTCCATTCCCATTGAATTTAACCATTGTATTTTTTGGTTTGGGTTTTCCTCTTAATGTCACAGGGAGTGGGACCTATCCCATAAGCCTCTGCCTGTCATATGGTTTCAGATAAACTTGCTCACAGTTTTCTCAAGGGGTGGAGAGAGTGGATTTCAAAGGAATAAAGAGAGTTGAAAGTCAATGGGAAGTGAATGCAAAACTCTTAATTGTGTCTTGGAAAATGACTAGTCCCTTACTCCATGAGTAGACACATTGACTTCTATGGAAGGATTGAGTGAGCAAGGCATTATTCGTGAAAAATAAAGGGAGGAGCAGAGTCTGGCACTATGAGAAGTTAGTAAATGTACTGGTTCTTTTTAAAAAAATGCCTAAAGTTTCTATTTAACCCCTTAAATAAGCAGACTAAATTTTCAAGCACTCAGAATGTCATGGACTTCAATATTTTAAAATCTTGACCATAGTCAGAGTCATGCAACCCACTACTTGTGTAAGAAGAGCCACTGAAGTTGTTTATGAGTTGTTTATGCATTTTCTTTGGATTTGAGCATATATATCTTTCCATTCACAACCTATTTCCTCCTGTGCATAAATATATATATATGCTCAAATCCAAAGAAAATAAGGCCAGATTTTGAAGTGCTCAGCTCACATTATTCTCAATGAGAGTTGCTGGGTGTTGAGAACTGTTGAAAATGTGGACCTAAAGAAATAAATTACAAATAGGGCAGGAGTGGTGGTGATGTCAGAGTGAGGAATGTCACTATGAGAGCTGCCTGCAATACTGAAATAGTGTAAACACATTTAAGAGGTGGATGAATTGTTAGGGTTGTTCAAAGGATGTATCATGGAAAAATGGGACAACAATGAGCAGATTAAAAGTGAAGAATATTAAGAATCTATACGACTAGTAAAGTTATTGAATGATGGAACAAAGTCCTTAGTGAAGTAGAGGAAAGCCCAACACTTGTGAGTCAGTTAAAGCTAGACTGAACAAAGTACTCAAGGCTATAATTTAGGGCTGCATTGGCAAGGGGCAGACTAGGTTATCTAATAGATCTTTCCCATTTCTAATCTCTGTCTCCGTGGGATGTTAATTATAGTGCATATCAATATACCATGGCAATTATACTACTGTAAATTAATGTAACAATGCATTATTAAGAGACTAATTATATTAAAGTATTTACATTCTTTCCCTATTCCATTAAACACTTAATTATCTTAAGTGTAATAGAAAATTATCCTACTATACATAGAAACAGTCTACTACATCTGCATTTTTTATTATTATTCAAGATGGAGGGTGTCCTTCATAAAGGAGGTGAGGAGGGCAGCAAGCAAAGGCTTATGAATCAGTCAAGATTGTATGCAGATTAAATACACTACTAATCAATAGGACAAATACATCTGGAAAATCCAGGATGATTGAATCAGATTATTTTTATTTGAGACTTTAAAGCCTGTTGTTTTAATACAAAAATAGGTAAGATGCTTGCATTATGATTCAAACTATTATACATAGAGAAGTACTATGTATTCAGAATTATAAACACTATAGAATAATGCAACTGACATATGAAAAAATTGCCTTGATTTAAGACAATAGTAATTATTACCAATATCTTTGTTTTAGCATTGCACTCTTCTTTGTATGCTGGAAAAAATGTTTAATAGATATAGTAATATAGTACCTCCTGCATGACTGACATATGCATTTGTTCACCTAATAGTAGCCCCCCCCTCCTGATTCTCAAGATTTTTTTCCCTTTGGAAAGGGTGTAGGAAGCAGCAGTTTTTAAATTATTAAGATGTCTTTAACCAGATTTAAAAAATCCCTATAAACTGGAAATAAGATGAAGTATATGGTTACCCTATTCTGACCAATCAGCTTAGACTATTGATCAGTCTATTCCATTAGCTATAAAGGCCAGATTGCAAATGCCTAACTCACCTGAGCTGTTGCTCATATGAGGAGTCTCATTGGGGTCAGTGAGATCACTCATGTCAGTAATTGCTTATTGTGAGTAAGGGATTCAAAATGTGGCCCTTAGTTAATTCAATCATAGTGTCTGTTACAATTTTCATAGCCCTGCTAATGACTGGTGGCTTGTACACAAACCCATTAAAACCAATAGAAATACGTCCATTGATTTCACTGCACTTTGGATGCGGCCCTGATTTTGCCACTCTTCATTTTAGTCAATTTTTTTTTTTGGCCAATATAGAAAAGTGTTTTGAATTGGCTGATACTGGAAATATTTCTATTTTGATTCATTAGAATGTTGATTTTGCACCACCACAAATTAAATCTTAACCCTTGGGGGTTTGATTTAAGTCTATCCTTGGTTCTCTTTCATCCTTCCATTCCCAACCTATTTCCTCCTGTGTTTAATTTGATTATGATATAATTCAGGTCTCCTTTCCCTCAGCTTTCTTGTGGTCATTATTTTGTTTCCCCTCTCCATGGCTCACCACCTAGTAGTGGTGGAGAGGCTTGCGTGTCTCAATGACCCCAAGAGCGATGCTGCCTGAAGTCATGTACTCCCTTAGGGTTACCCATGGCAGAACAGTCAAGGACAAGGTTCCAGACAAAGTGTGATCGAAGAAGTTCCTAATAGCAGAGCAGACAGAGGATAACTGCACAATGGAGGGGAAACTGTTGTGTAATATTACAACGGCTGTGAAGATGGATGAAGGCTGCAGCAAATAGAGGATTTCCAATCGTCATGGTGCCCATGCCGTTGGTTTCAAGTCCTCTATCTGTCAAGGATAGTGTGGTGACTGTTGTGCACCAGTCTTCCCACTTTAAAAGAAGTCCCACACAGGCATATTCCAGTTTTGGGGGAAAATAACATTGCACAAGTCAAAAGTCCAGTGGCGATCGGCGAGTGGCGATGGGAACAGGAGAGTGAAATCTGGAAGTTCCTAGTTACAGACCGACACACAGGAGGTGGGTGTGGGATACAGTCATCTTGCTCAAGGATTGAGGCGGGTTGAGCATCTCGGCAGCTCCACCCATGACTGAGCAGTCCTTTTTAGGATCCACTCTGCTCCCCCACATGGGTTAGGGGTTAGAAAATGTACCTTAAAAATAGTCTTGCCTCTGTTTTTCCTGGCTGGATAGCCACATCCAGCAGGATTACCACCTCAGCAGTCGAAAATGTAAGAAACTCTTCAACTTTGGAACTTGGAATGTACGTACCCTGATGGACAACTCAAACAGTGACCGACCAGAGTCATGTACAGCCATTATTGCTCATGAATTGAGTTGGTTTCAAATCGATATTGCTGCTTTGTCCGAAACTAGAAGAGCTGATGTAGGACAGGTGAGGGAGGAGAAAGAAGGATACACCTATTTCTGGAAGGGACAATCTATAGATGAACCTTGATTGCATGGAGTCCGCTTTGCCATAAAAAAACAAGCTTGTAAGGTGCCTCTCTGAGGTACCAGTTGGCATCAATGAGCAGTTTGACACTCCAATTGAGGCTCACCAAAAATCAACAGGCAACTATTGTGAGCTCCTATGCACCAACACTGGATGCCGATGAGAATGTAAAGGAAGATTTTTATTCTCAGTTGGAAAACATTTTATCAGAGACCCCTACAGAAGACAAGTTCATCCTTCTGGGGGATTTCAATGCATGTGTGGGACGAGACTCAGACCTGTGGAAGGGAACAATCAGGAAAGACGAAGTTGGCAAAGGCAATTTAAGTGGAATTCTGCTTCTGACCAAGTGTGCTGAACTTGAACTTATTATTATGAACACTCTCTTCCGACAAAAGGAAAAGTTCAAAACATCTTGGAGACACCCATGGTCAAAGCACTGGCATCTCCTCCACTACATTATACAGTAGTTTGTGCCCAAGATCGTAGTGACATACCTCTCACAAGAGTAATGACAAATGCTGATGACTGTTGGACTGATTATCAACTTGAAAATTAAAATCGCTCCCAAATGGAGGCTGCAAAAGAAGCAGGTCAGGTACAAGTTGAAGATTCAAGATTTGAAGGACCCAATTAAGCGTGACCACTTCCAAGCAGTCTTAGAAGAAAATCTCCCATCACAGTTTCTGGAAGAAATTGTGGAACACTGGAGCCAGTTGAAAGCAGTAATCATCAATGTCTGTGAGGAAACCATAAGCTACCTAACCAGAAAACATCAGGACTGGTTTGACGAGAATGGTGCTGAAATTGAGCAACTCATTAATGAGAAGAGAATGGCATTTCATGCTTGGCAGAATGACATAAATTGTAATATAAAGAGAGAAGCCCATACCAAGATGAGGTCCAGTGTAAAACCAGAGAACTCAAGAACAAATGATGGATTGAGGAAGTGCAAGGACTCCAACTTCTCATGGACAGCCACAAAACATATGGTTTCTTTAGTTCCACCAAGGCTGTTTATGGGCCAATTTGCCATGGTATGAATCCTCTTTGCTCTAAGGATAGAGCCACACTTCTGAAGGACCACAAAGCCATCAATTCTCGCTTGAAAGAACATTTTGAAGATCTCTTTAACCATAATTCTATGGTTGCAGATGAAATCCTTGAGCAAATCCCTCAACGACCATTTAGGGATGAGCTCAGAGACCACCCTAATTTGTATGAGATACACAATGCCACCAAGCAGATGAAGAACAACAAGGCAGCAGCTCTAGATGGGATCCCTGCTGAAATGTTTAAAGACGGTGGACCAGAGATAATTCGGCAGCTTTTACCCGCTTATCCTTAAAATCTGGATAAAGGAAGAGATCCCAGTGAAATGAGGGATGCCCTGATTGTCACCCTCTTCAAGAAAGGGGTTAAAGCAGATTGTAGAAATTATCATGGTATCTCCCTCCTAGCCATTGCAGGCAAAGTTCTGGCATGGATCCTTGCAACACGCCTTCTGCCCCGTCAGAATAAATTTTACCGGAGTCACAGACTGGTTTCCAACCATGTCATGGAAGTGCAGATATGATCTTCACAGCATGGCAGCTTCAAGAAAAGTGTCAGGAACAAAACCAACCACTGTACATGGCTTTTATTGATTTAGAGCCTTTGATTCCATGAATTGCCATGCCCTCTGGACCATACTTTCTAAGACTGGATGTCCTGATAAAGACATCAATGTCCTAATATTGCTTCATGATAACATGAAAGCGACTGTTCTGAGCAGCACTGGCTCCTAGAGCGAACCTTGCAAAGCACAAACAGGAGTAAAACAGGGCTGTATCATCACTCCAACCATGTTTGTGGTTTTTATCGCTGTCATTCTTTACCTAGTTGCTGGGAAGTTTACAGCTGGCGTTGAAATCATTTACAGATTGGACGGAAAGCTGTTCAGGCTTAGCAGGCTGAAAGCCAAGAGTAAGATCTCCAAATCATCTATTGTGGAACTTCAGTATTCTGATGACAATGCAATCTTTGCCCACTCTGAGAAAGATCTTCAAACTATCTTGAATGTGTTTGCTGATGCTTACACATGTCTTGGTCTCACTCTTAATATCAAGAAAAATAAAGTGCTCTATCAGCCCTCTCCAAATGAGGTATTACATGCCCCATCTATCTAAATCAATGGAGTGGCACTGGAGAATGTTGAACATTTCCTCTACCTTGGAAGTCATCTTTCATCCAAGGCAGATATTGATGCAGAAATTCAACATTGCCTGAGCTGTGCCAGTGTAGCTTTTTCTCATTTACGGCACAGGGTTTTTGAAGATCACAACATTTGAACAGACACCAAGCTTCTTGTTTATAAAGCTGTTATTCTCCCAACACTGTTGTATAGGTCCGAAAGTTGGACAACCTATAGACACCACTTGAAAGTTCTTGAGAGGCACCATCAACGCTGCCTTCATAAGATTCTGAAGATCAAATGGGAAGACAGGTGCACAAATATTAGTGTCCTGGAAGATGCAAAGACCACCAGTATTGAGGCAATGATCATCCATCAGCAATTCCACTGGATAGGTCACATGGTCTGGATGCCAGACCATCGCCTCCCAAAACAGGTCCTGTTCTCTCAGCTGAAAGAAGGGTATTATAACGTGGGTGGACAACGGAAGCATTATAAGGACTTACTCAAGGACAACCTAAAAAAGTGTAATATTGATGTTGACGCTTGGGAGACACTTACCGAGGATCGCTTACAATAGAGTGAAGTCCTATCTGATGGTCCCCTGCATTTTGAACTTGCTCGCTGACAAGCTGAAGAGGACCAGAGGTGCAGAAGGAAGGAGAGACTGACTTCCAGTCATGGTCAACAGACTACTGCTGAGCCTGAAAACATCTGCCCTCATTGCAATAGAACTTGTGCTTCAAGGATTGGTGTTATTAGCCACCTGAGGACCCATAACTCCCATGGAAGATGATCATACTCAGTAACGAGTGATTGCCTATCATCATCATCATTTTGTTTCCTTCTGTCAAGTCATCTTTCTGTTTGGAGATGGATCACAATTGAATTCTGCCATTTTTCCATCCAATTTCTCCCTCTTTTGATTCTGGGTGGCTTTCATTTTTCCATCTTCCTCACATTATTTCCATTGTGCAATAATAAAGCATACACAGGGTGGTGGAGGAAAACTTCATGGACAATTTTGTGCAATTATAAGACAAACAGAGGCACCAGAATTGGAAGAATAGAACAAATCGATGAGGACAGAGAGCGAGATTGTAGTAAATTCATGGAAATGTCTGAAAACCAGGAGTGCTAATCAGAGATGTCCTTGAATTCTGTAAGGAGGAATTAAGTTAATTGTATCATTTTCTTTCATGGAGGAAGAAGATAGTCTGGCTTGGGTATTAGGACCCTGAATGTTTAGATCCAGATTCAGCCATTCTTTCCATGAATAATAGTTTACTCAGTAGTGCTATGGTTTTCATTGAGATTATTTGTGAAAAAATTGGTAGATTCAAGCCCTTAAACAATGTGTCCTGATTCCAATCACCACATGGTACACTGACGTAAATTATAAATAATTCTGTTGAAGTGGAATTCCACCAGCAGAACTGAGATCAGAATCCTCGGGATGTAAGAACATCATTAAAAGAAAATTCCTTTAGTCCTTTTTTCCTGCATAGGAAAAGTCAAAGTAAGCACACATTTTTGCAGGGTTCCAGGGAGATTGTAATAGGCTGAGTCTAATGTTTGTCATTATAAACTAACAAAGCGTCCAATCCTTCATAGCTGTAATCCTTACTCATTTAGGGTAGTGCTTCCATAGGGGTTGTATTAGCCCCAAAATTCTCAGATACACACTACACCCAAAATTTAGCACTAAACATTTTGAAATTAAATCCAGGAACATTTAATAATCACTTCTGGAGGAAATTGGGAAAGGTGCACCCTCTCCACTGTAGGAACAACTTTATCTTATTTTAGGCACAATCTTTAAGGAATTATGTGTTATCCTGTTGAGGGGAAAAGTTTTTAATGAGTGTAATGAGAAGAACCTAAGGCAGAAATTCATATTTTTCAAATCACAGTGAAGACTTTCATGATGATGTCTGAACAGATCTGATGAGGAAAACGGTTTGAAATCTGTTTGATAGCTAAATTGGATGAAGAGATCATAGTAAAACAAATAACGGATAGGTCTCACTTAAGTAATGAAATAGACTTCTTCCAGCAACTCTGAGCTGGAGTGCAACATTGCATGAAAAAATGGAGATGTCATAACTCTTTACTATATAAAACTCTAACGTAACACCCCCGCTTCATCCACTACAGGCTCCAATGGTAAATATTTATTAATACTATTACCTTGTACTCACAGGGTATCTTCCACCTAAGGATCTCAAAGTACTTTGGGCTCATTATGGCTTTGTCCGTAGTACGGGTAACCAGCACAGGGGATAAGAGGAAACCTTATACCCCTTATTCCTCTTTGTCTCTTACCTAATGTACTCACAATCTTGCCTAGATTAATTTATTCAGAAAATCATTTAAACCTCCCTTGACAATGTTAATGAGAATAATCTGTGGACAATTTGTGAACGAAGAGTGACAATCCAAAGATATTCATTACAAATCATTCATCCAGCTGTAATAAATATTATTAAACATATTTTATAGAAGGGTAATCTGAAAAATAGGAAGGGTAATGACTTGCCAAAATTCACAGAACCTATGACTGCGGGCTCTCAGTCTACTCCTGTAAGCACTGGAGCATATTGTCTTTTCTCCCTTCCTGTACCTTGTTCAGCTCCCTCTCATAGTTGCAAAAGGGGGAGATTTGGAAATGGGAGCCAGGTGCGTAACACCCATTTGTGCCTTTGACTGTCTCCTCTAAAACAGATTCATTTATGATAGAAATGGCATTCCTCTTCATGTCCACTCATTTCAAGACATAACCCCTTCCTTGGAAAGTTGGATGTTCTCTTTGGTACACTTTCACTATTGTTTACCTTAATTTTCCCTGCACTTGGGGGCGGGGGAGGGGGAATGAGGGAGAGAAGATACTGCCTGACTCAGGAATTACAAAGGCTATAATAATGTGTGACAAAGTATGGAACACCTGTTCTGGGCCGTGAACAGTAAATTATTTCTTCCCACAAAAGCAGCATCTGTTACTCTGCAGGTGTTACTCTGATATGCTCGGTTTCCAACTCCTTCTACTTCTCTGGATCCCTTTCTATGTCCAATTATGAATAAATATGTGGATCTTTCACCTGCTAATGCCACTTTGAGCATTATAGGACCTTGTGTTTGTGATGGGGGGGGTTGATTTCTACCTTGGCTGGGTGGAATCATTATATGCAATCATGGATGTTAAAGGGACAGCATTTGTCTTCAGACAGAAGATATGGGAGAAGGTGGCCAGATTTATATGATATGCAGAAGGTTTGCTAGCAAGATGGTAGAGAAAATTGGGGAGGGACCGAAAACGTCTATTTGACACCAAGTGAAGTCCACTTAAGAAGTACGAGCAACGCTTGTAAGGATAAAGAGGAGAAAGCAACATGATCTGTATATTCTGTATGTTGCAATGGGTTCCTTGGTTCTTTCCCTTGACAATATGTAGTGATTTATTTACAAATGTTTAGCCATAGGATGAATTGATCTTAATGATGATTTACAAGTAAATATTATTGCAGGGGTCGGCAACCTTTGTCACGCAGCTAGCCAGGGTAAGCACCCTGGCGAGCTGGACCAGTTTGTTTACCTGCCACCTCCACAAGTTCGGCCAATCGCGGCCCCCACTGGCCGCATTTTGCCGCTCCGGGCCAATGGGGGCTGTGGGAAGCGGCGGCCAGCACATTACTCAGCCCACGCCACTTCCCGCCACCCCCATTGGCCCGGAGTGGCAAACTGCGGCCAGTGGGAGCCGCGATCGGCCGAACCTGCGGAGGCGGCAGGTAAACAAACTGGTCTGGCCCACCAGGGTGCTTAACCTGGTGAGCCTTGTGCCAGAAGTTGCTGACCCCTGTATTATTGTGACAATATTTAATTTGTTTGCAGTGTTGTAGTTGTGTTGGTCCCAGGATATTAAAGAGACAATAGAAAGGTTGTCTCTCTCACCAATAGAAGTTGGTCCAATAAAAGATATTACCTCGCCCACCTTGTCTCTCTCTGATATTTAATTTGGCATTCATCTTGATATCTGAACTCACTACAAGGTTCAAATTGAGACATTCCAGATTTCAAGAAGAGAAATTAAACACCACAGTCCCCTGCTGACTGCAGCTTTACTAGTCAGGTAAGAAAAGAGGCTTTAACCATTGGGGAAGGTTTGGGCAGAAGACTAATGGAAGACTGCATCTTTAGTCCACAGAAAATAGTTCTGGAGGTTTTCTAAGCATTTAACAGAAAAAATAGCTCTTGCTTTTTCTGACAGATGGCTGTCAGCCGAGGGATATGCTGGCCACCACTTCCCGCCGCCCACATTGGCCTGGAGCGGCGAACTGCGGCCAGTGGGAGCCATGATCGGCCAAACCTGAGGGCGCGGCAGGTAAACAAACTGGCCCGGCCCGCCAGAGTGCTTACCCTGGCAGGCCGCAGACCAAAGGTTGCTGATCCCTGGTTTAGGATCTTGCATGCTAGATAGTGTCATTCATGAGAAAGTCACTTTGTGCTATTATAGCGTCTTCTAGGGAAAACCAACATAACAGTAAACATCATTGGAGATAAAGGAGTTACCCAGAACAATGGAATTTCTGTTGAAGACTGAAATCTCTTTGCTTGTTGTCATCCAAAAAGGATTAATGAAGGGAGGTTAATATTATTTTGCCTATAATCTCATCTTCCAGTTATCAAATGTCTCCTTAAAGTATACCTCAAAATTAACATACACGACAGTAGATGTCTGCATTGTTAACTGACAACTTGGACTTGACATTTTAAAATTTTAGTTTTCTTATTCTCATTGCATTGTCTCAATCTGACAATGAGTATATCACAACAGTATGAATTTTATGTTCATTAAAAGCCATACTGCATCTCTTTAGAGAAATATAGAGTGTAACATGTGCTAAATGTAAAACTTTAAATTACTTATTTCAGGAAATGGATTTTAAAATACTTTTTTCTCTAGAATTTACTTTTTACATTGTTTGTTGTAAAATTAGTAATTTTAAATGACAAGGGATTAAATAATATCAGGTGTCTGTTAATCCACAGGTAAACTCTAAAAGTGCAAAGAAATGTGGGATTTCCAGAACTGTTTAGCTAATCCACTTTTACGATGACCTAGACAGACCACCATTTCCCCAGAGAATAAATCAATTTCTAGGAGACAGTTGTGCTAAAGTATACAAGATGTATGCAGTACACCACTATCATAAAGGGCTGTTTCCAAAAAGAAATCAGCTGAGACTAGCAAGATGCTTTTATTTATAGGCTAAGCCATAATTCTCTCTGATACTGTTATCATCTTACTGTCAATTTATCAGAATAACTGTCCAAGTAGTTATTATTTTAATCATTTTATCTATTTATCAGTATTATTTACCTGTGTTAGTAGGATTTACCAGAGGTTTGAGGGAATTCTAAAATCAGCCATGTATTATATTAAGTGCCTAAAAGAAACGTTTTCATCCTTCTTTTTTTTTTGGTAAATAAGGGAATCTACGTTTTCCTTTTTCCCAGTAGCATTTTTTGCTTTCAGTTCCAATTACTTAACATACTGTAAAGTATAATTTCTGCAAATCAGATGACAAATCACGTTCTAATTACCAACTGGGATGCAAAAGAGTGAAAAATAAAATACAAAGAGTGCTTTGCATCCAGTTAAATATTGTTTGAAAAGAGGATATTGGAAAATGAGGGAACAGGTGTTTTCTGTATTGTGAGGATAGGAAAAAGTACTTGAGGAATTCTTTAAAGAAAACAAAACCTTGCAGCAAAACAAAACCGCACGAGAACAAAGAAAATGTGAACTTGGGATTTGCAGCTCTGCAGCATGAAGTAATGACACTTTAAATGTTTCACTTCCATTCTTTACAGTCTCTTGAAAGCAAAACAGGCCAGATCTTCAGCTGATGAAAATCAACATAGCTCCATTAATTTCAATGGAGCTACAAGGATTTATATCAGCAAAGGATCTCACCCAATTATTACAAAGCAGTGGCATAGGATAAAGCAAAGCCAGAACCCATCAATTCAACAGGCAACAGGGAAGGGGGAATCTCAAAGCTAAAAAATAAATGTATGTACAAACTTCAAAAAGACAATAACTCAATTCAGTTTCAACAGATTCTAAATCACTTTTCATTGGTGTAACTCCATGGAACTCTACACCCATTTACACCAACTGAGGATCTGGCTCATGGATGATTTCCCTCTTCCTTCTCCCCCCCCCCCCCACCCCCCCTTCCGGATACAGAAAGAAATTTGGGGAGAAAGATACGACGGAACTTAACTGAAAGTTTTGCTTCAGTATTGACTCTATGATCAATCCCTGTATCTGCAAAATATCTTGACAAACTCAACTGAGCGTCTATCAATGCATTTATATACAGGACCAAATTGATAATCTTACTCACACAAAAAATCCCACTGAAGCTTTGATCCTGCAAGGCCTTCTGTGATGTACACCAAAGTGTGCAAGTCTGTTGCAGTACAGTGAAAGTGTAGGCTACCTGTGTGTGCAAAATAAATGTCAGCATAGTGCTCCTCCTCAATCAGTAGCAAGCTGCAAACCCCCTGAGAGCTATTTTCAATTGTAAGTGCACAAGGTAAAATGGGGTAGTGTAAGAATAGAGAAGAGGTATGTTGAAAGAACAGGGGTTTTTGGTTAATTATCAACACTCTAATGAGGTGCTTAGCTACACATTCTCATATAGGCTTGCTTCTGCTGCTAAGCAGGAGTAACTTCTTGGTCACAGAGCAGCACTCTCATTCATGCAAGACCAGATTTCACTGCACTGTCAATATTGCTCACTAGATTTTAGGTTGTCTTTACATGTGAAACACTCCACGCTGGTTGTGTTTGCATCTTTAGGTTACCAGTTAACCCACATATCCAAACTCCTTGTGGAAATGGAGACCAGCTGCTTGTGCCGGGATGTATGCGTAGCTGCCAATATTCAGAAATAACAATAATTATGTGGATGAAACCAGACCAATCGCTACACTCTGAAATGGACTGACATAGGAAAATGTTAAAAGACAAAAACACTATTTAAATATCACAATTTTCCATCCTCATATAGTTCTCCCTGGTTTAGAGATGGGAAAATTCTGACAAAAGGATGGTAATTTGACTGATGCCTGATCTACAGAGTTAGATCAACATAAGGCAGCTTACACTGATCTAACCCTGTAAGCGTCTACACTACAATGTTGCTCCTGCCGATGTAAGTCACCCATTACACCGACTTAATAACTCCACCTCCACAAGAGGTATAGTGCTTATGTCGATGTAGTTAGGTCAACCCAATGTCAATGTAGGCCAAATGATAGCCCAGATGAAGGCCTGCTGGGCAGGACTGGGGCTGTCAGTGCCCCACAGTGTCCCACACTGACAGCTGGTACAAGTACTCCTTGTGGGAGGGATATCTCAGTGGTTTGAGCATTGGCCTGCTAAACCCAGGGTTGTGAGTTCAATCCTTGAGGGGGTCACTTAGGGATCTGGGGCAAAATCAGTACTTGGTCCTGCTAGTGAAGGCAGGGAGCTGGACTTGATGACTTTTCAGGGTCCCTTCCAGTTCTATAAGATAGGTATATCTCCATAAGAAGTAGCTAGAGTGGACATAGAACACCAATTTAATTACTGTGGTAGCTGTACATTGACATAACTGAACTTGACTTAATTTTGCAGTATCAAAAGGGAGTAGTTAATGCCAGGGTAAGGATTTGAATTCAGGGGCCCATTGCTCTCATTAACAAGCTTAGTCCATTAGCCCACACTGTCTCTCACAGTATTAAGCTGCTTCTCCTTCTAGTCTGTGGAAGAAGTGGCTCAGCTAAAGGCAATTGGCTTGAAGAAAGTATACAAGGGCCCTAGGGCTATATGTGGCAGCATGTATGGCATTGTTCTCTACAGCTGCATACTGACACCTGAAAATCAAGAGACATAAAAGCCTTGCCTGGCCATGGGGGAAGGGAAGCAATAAGGAGCCTGTGATCCACAGGAAAATAAGTGACAAACTTTCAACATTTGGATTGGTTTGTCTAATTTTACTTTTTCAAGGATATCTTCACAAGGAAAGGACCTAGAAACTTTTTCTAAAATAAAGCTGAAGTTAACTCTGATGTTTCTAGGTCCCCCAAATCATGGCCAGGAGTCTGTGAGTGCGAAATCCTGCCACTGCCTTGTGTAACATTGCTAAGATTTTTCAACAGTTTGGTGAGATGATTCAGCATGGCCAGAATTTTAAATATTTTATGTATAGTTAACTATTGTTAAATAATAAAAAGAGACAATTTAGGCCCAGGGCTGCAAAGAACTGGCTGTCTCCTGTCAGGTACTAAGAGCCTGCCAGTCCCTGAAGTTAATGGGAATTGAGATAACTATGAACCTCACAGAAGTAGCACATCTTGTGGACCAGATTGTGATACCCATACTCACACAATAAGATACTTTATTCCACAGAAGTTAATGGGACTATTTGTTGAGTAAGCTGCTACTCAGTATGTTTCAGAATTTGGCTCAAAATGATATTATTTATTATTAAGTGAGCTCCTGAGACACTGTGCAGAAAGAAATACTGTTTGTCTATCATATAATAGAGCATACCGTATATACTCGTAGGGATAGGATACAGAGAGACCTAGAAAAATGAGAGGGTTGGGCCAAAAGAAACCTGATGAGGTTCAACAAGGAGAAGTGCAGAGTCCTGCACTTAGGACGGAAGAATCCCATTCACTGTTACAGACTAGGGGCCGAATGGCTAGGCAGCAGTTCTGCAGAAAAGGACCTAGGGGTTATAGTGGACGAGAAGCTGGATATGAGTCAACAGTGTGCCCTTGTTGCCAAGAAGGCTAATGACATTTTGGGCTGTATAAGTAGGGGCATTGCCAGCATATCGAGAAACGTGATCATTCCCCTCTATTCAACATTGGTGAGGCGTCCTCTGAAGTACTATGTCTAGTTTTGGGCACCACACTACAAGAAGGATGTGGAAACATTGGAAAGAGTCCAGCGGAGGGAAACAAAAATGATTAGGGGGATGGAGCACATGATTTATGAGGAGAGGCTGAGGGAACTGGGATTGTTTAATCTGCAGAAGAGAAGAATGAGGGGGGATTTGATAGCTGCTTTAAACTACCTAAAAGGGGGTTCCAAAGAGGATGGCTCTAGACTGTTCTCAGTGGTAGCAGATGACAGAACAAGGAGTAATGGTCTCAAGTTGCAGTTGGGGAGGTTTAGGTTAGATATTAGGAAAACCTTTTTCACTAGGAGGGTGGCGAAACACTGGAATGGGTTACCTAGGGCGGTGGTGGAATCTCCTTCCTTAAAGGTTTTTAAGGTCAGGTTTGACAAAGCCCTGGCTGGGATGATTTAGTTGGGAATTGGTCCTGCTTTGAGCAGGGGGTTGGACTGACCTCCTGAGGTCCCTTCCAACCCTGATATTCTATGATATTATGATTAGCACGTTCGTTTATAAGCCAACCCCCAAAGATGGATAGGTAAAAATAGCAAAAACTCTTTCATAAGCCTACCCTATATTTCAGGGGTTGACAAACTTTGTCTCCTGGCCTGTTACGGTAAGCTGTTAGCGGGCCTGGATGTTTTGTTTACCTGGAACGTTTACAGGCACAGAGCCCCTCAGACTTTGAAGGATTTTAAGACTTTTTAAGGTCTCATATTGTTCTAAGTTACTTGTTTTAAATATCCATTTATTTATTTGAAATATTGACTGTAATTTTGAAGATGAATACATATATTTGTTCAGTTATTATTATGACAACAACAACAGGTTTTTCGTTAGATTACATTAAACTAATTCTAGCAAAACTTTTGAGTGTTTCTTCTGATGCCAACTTTTAAAACATAGCAGGGGTCGGAAATCTTTGGCCCCCGGCCCGTCAGGGTAAGCTGCAGGTGGGTCAGGATATTTTTTTTTACCTGGAGTGTCCGCAGGCCTGGAGCCCTTCAGCTCATGGATATAAACTGGCCGTGGGGAAGTTTAGGCTTGAAATTAGATGAAGGTTTCTAACCGTCAGAGGGGTGAAATATTGGAACAGCCTTCCGAGGGAAACAGTGGGGGCGAAGGACCTGTCTGGCTTTAAGATTAAGCTAGATAAGTTTATGGAGGGAATGATTTAATGGGATAACGTGATTTTAGTTAAATCAACAGCGTGCCATCGCTGGTAAATAGTATCAATGGCCAATGAGGGTCTGGCTGGAGAATCTTGCCTACATGCTCGGGGTTCTACTGATTGCCATATTTGTGTCGGGAAGGAATTTTCCTCCAGGGTAGATTGGCAGAGGCCCTGGAGATTTTTCGCCTTCCTCCGCAGCATGGGGCGGGGGTCACTAGCTGGAGGATTCTCTATGACTTGAAGTCTTTAAATCACAGAATTTGGGGACTTCAACAGCAGAGTCAAGGGAAAGGGGTTGGGTCAGCTTTTGTGGCCTGCATCATGCAGGGAGTCAGACTAGATGATCATAATGGTCCCTTCTGACCTGAAAGTCTATGAGTCCCTGTGGCTGCAGTTCGCCGTTCCCAGCCAATGGGAGCTGCGGGAAGTGGCGGCCTCCACTTCCCGCAGCTCCCATTGGCTGGGAACAGCGAAATGCGGCCAGAGGGAGCTGAGGTGCTCCATGCCTGTGGACACTCCAGGTAAACAAAACGCCAATGTATTAGATATTCAATTAAATTATTCTATACAGTTTAAAATCATCAAATTTTGGTGTAGACCCATTTATAAGCCAACCTCCGCTCTTTGATGCATCACTTTTTTACCAAAAATATTCGGCTTATGAATGAGTATATACAGTACTTTGCATAAGAAAAGATCAGGAAACCTATGAAGCATATTATGGAAAATAGAAAACGAGAAGGTATAAGTATACATTCTTCTAATGCCATGTTGATACATTTCCCACATTGATTTTGTGGTTGGAAGCTGTCAGATCTATTTAGAGTACTTTTTGTATAAGGGGGAAAGAAACCTAGGAAGCTTTCAATTATGACCTCAATTCATGCTAATTTTAATACCTTTACTCTATTATCCCATAACAGTAAACAAGGATCTTCTTCCTTTTAGCATACTGTGCAACTCACTCACTTTCTCCTCCATTCTTTCCTACGGGGAGCATTTCATCTAAAGGGACTGATGTAAAGGTCTAGGCATTTCACTGTATCTAAATCAACAGAGCTGGTAATGGCAGATCATAATGCAGCTGGCAATGAGAGAAAACAAATAGCCATAAATAATGTATAACGAATGAGCCCTTCTCTCTTATTGCTGTAGCCCAAAGTACATCTCCAGGCAATCCATCCATTTACCAATTAGAGAGCACATTTCAGTGCTCCTGCATTAACCTGAAGAGTTGAGAGCGTATCTAAGAAATTGTTAAGCTTCATTCTAGATATTAAGTCAAAAAAAAAAAAATTCAGTTCAGCATGAGGAATTAATTATGCATGTTTCCATGCATTAGAGAAAAAGATGGGTCTCAGCTGCACCCACACTTTATTAAAAATGTTGTAAAGTACATTTCATTACCAGGAGCACTGACATGCAAAATGCTGGGGGTCTATACAATATTTCTATTTTCGTATAACAAAAATGCTGAATTATTTTCTAAATGAATATTACATGCAGGGTATTTGTGGTTAAACTTAGTATAATATCATTCTCATCACACAACTTTGATGAAAAGTGAAAATAAACCTCATCCGATCTAAATGTGAAGAACATGACTAACAACATGCTTTTTACTGTGATTCTACTCTTGAGTCAATATAGGTTTAGGGTGTGACTTAAGGCAAATCTTTAAAGATGTGGGGTTTGATTATCCTCTCCCACAGAAGGAACATTAGTGGGAGGAGGAGTCTAGTGGGAATTCTGTAAGGTTATCTCTCCTCATAGTTTCCTTCTTATTTTGCTCTTTAAGATGAAACTTTCCAGTCTTTCACTGAAGGTGTGGGTGTGGCCTGGACACATGACAGACCTCTAGGATCCAAGCTCATAAATCCTAGATATACTGCAAGAAGAGTCAGTGGTGTTCCCTAGGACTCTATCTGCTCCCAGTGAACCGAGTGAGAGATTATTTCTTTACTTCAATGGCAGGGAGGGCGGGGGGGGGGGGCAGATTGAGCCCTGGAAATTACCAAAGAGAGCCTGACACTTCTCCCTGAACCTCTCCTCGAAGAAAAGACCTGTCATTGACCTTCTGTATCTTTACTACTCATATACTCTCTCTCCTCCAGCCCCTTCTAGGAAGTCAGAAGTCAGGTAAGAGGAAGTAATGGAAGCTTGTTACACAGTGAACTCTTGGATGGAGATTTTTGAGAATTATAAACCTGTGAAGATCAAATAGGGTTTATGCTTTATTCTTTCAAATTGACTACTATCCTTCTTATCATGCTCTTCACTCACTAAATCACCAAAACATATCATGTTCTGTTTCAAATACATGTTTCCTAGGGGAGTATGTAAACGTTCTGACAAATTTCCATCCCTACACCCATTAAAGCCACTCCTGATTCATTCCCTTTTTCATCCTAGCCTAGTCAACTCAATAGTCAGAGAATGTTGATATTAAATGTCTTGCTTATATATTTTGATCCCAAAGGTCCACATTCTTTTTTCAGAACTACAACAAGTTAGAAGAAATTCAAAGCTTCCCAGAGTCTACTTTTTATATATACATTCAGTTGAGACTTTTCATAAAATTATAGAAGTGTGATGTATATATTGCCCTGTCTCATTCACTCCTGGAATCAAATCACTACACCTGAAACCTTGTAAATGTCTATCTTCCACCTACACATTATTAAATGAAAAAGGAATATTTGTTAGACTTAAGTGGGAATGCATCTTGGAACAGTATGCTGATAAATGGTGGAATGAGGTAATACAGATAATTCTCAGAGATTTCATTGCAGCTGATGCAAGAGAAACAAAGTAGAAAATCCTGTATACATTGAACATTGACTAACTGCTGAGAAACAAATTTATTCCTTGGGCTGACTTCACATTTCTGAAATGTGGTACACAAGTAGCAGATTGGCTCTATTGCTGGTGGTTGTGTTCCAGGATGGAGTCATACTAAGAAGAGACAATGTCAGTAGAGGTGTAGTAATTTTAGTATTGAAGTCTCTAGACCCTATGGTACACCTACCTGGACATTGTCCATATTAAATTTCTCTTCCTTCAGTCAAGTGATGCCTCAGGCTGTAATTTTTTGCATCATAGAAAACAGTTCTGCTAAGCTGGATAAAATCTCCCCACATTCATTACCACTCTGGAAATCACTGGTTTTGGGAATCCTACTCATGAAGAATAAACAGCAAGAATGAAAAATGAAACTGACAGTTTCTATAAGGTCTGGAGACTATTTTAAACTCTCTGCCTGAAAGAACTCGATTAAGAACTCAATGGTGGATTAAGTGAGGAGTCTTTGAATCTTCCTCCAACACGATTTAATTGACAGCAAATTTACATGAGTTTAGAGGGAGGTTTCTCATACCCCAAGGGGTTAGGATGGGTTTGGAGGGTGTTTTATGTTTGTAATTAGTTTACATATTACTTTGGAGAGTGGGAAGTGAGGAGGAATTTAGGCAGAAGAAAGGAATTAAAAAAAAAAAACCTCTAAAATTATATTATATACTTATTATGTTTGTGGTGTTAGAAAAAAAACACTGTCTGACAAGTTTTGTTGGTTGCTGTTCAATGGTATGTACCACCTCTCATTTTATTGTGCATTGTAGATATGTATATTACTAAGGAGCAAGGATGCTGGCCTCTTCAGTGCTTAGCACACTGTACATCTCCAATAATACATAGACGTTGATATCAATAAGTAATTTTAAAATAAAATGTTTACACTCAGAAGTGTTCAACAGGAATATGATGGACTGATTTTGGTTCCATGTCTTTGCACCTGGATATAGCCCTTCCCTACCCACAAAGCCCCAGTTGTGTAGTATACTGTAGATGGGACTCTTCGTGTTCGGGGCAGGGAGATCCAATGCAATAGAACTGTTGCTCTCCCCCTTCTCCACCTACTTCTTGGTTCCACCAGTTGTAGCATCCAGGAACAAAATAGGGTGCATCCAACCCAGGGAAATGCAAGTAAGTTAAGGCAAACGTTTGTCAAGGACCTACATTATGTTAACAAAAATAGTCTTATTTCTAGAAGGAGAGAGATTTTTTTTTGGGGGGGGAGGGGGAAATCACTCCAAATAGGCACATTATAGCTTTTGGATGGCAACTTATATGAACCCTAACCTTCCGTATTCTAAAAGCATTTAGATTTTGTTAATACAAATATCAGTATTCTTTTTGTTTGAAAAAATGAAGTGTAATAGGTATATCAGCATAACTGTTTAATGTCTTCATCATTATGCTGGCCTTGAAATAAATGTAACTTTTTAAAAATTAAAATCCAGAAAAGACAAGGGTATTTTATTTTAAAACTAATTCATGGGGGGAAAATCTAAAAGTTAAATTCACTTAAGAAAAATATATTCTTTTGAAAGCTTACACACAGCAGCCCAGCTGCCCACAATGGAGTCCCTTTGCCAAGTGTACTTGGGGTGGATCTCTTTACTATGCAAGTCACCTTGGCAGAAAATCTATTGTTGATATTATGCTAGTCTCCTAATTCCAATTGATTTGTCACCACTCTTTCAATTGCAGCTGTAGGTGATCTGTTTTATTCTTTTTAATGAGGCGATAAAAATTATAGGGAACACAGATGGTTTCTAGTGGTACTAGCTACTCAGCTGAAAATGAAAAACTTAGAGATGAAGTGAAAATGAGGCTTACCTGTTTGTTTGTGTAACTGTAAGGTTGTGTGTGTCTGTATATTAGGGCTCATTGAAGTTTTCTTTTTAAATTGATGTCAATGGGTTTTAGATCAGGACCATAAGCCCTCAGCCGTGATCCTGCAAGCTGCTCCTGGTGGGCATGGTGGTGGGGTTCCCAGGTGTGCAGTGTCCACTTCTTCACAAGAGCTGACAGAACTTGGACCTATTGCTATGATGATGATGGTGGTGGTGGTGGTGGTGGTGGTGTCGTCAGGACTCAGGCTCTGGAAGCAGGGCCTGTAGCAGAGGCAGTCTCCAGGCAACCTAACTAGTGCAGCTGCCCTGTAGTAGACTGCCTAATTGGCTACACTGCCTGATTGGCTGAAAGAGTCAGCAAACCAGCTTTTAAGCTCTTAACCAGTGACCGTAATAGTTCAGCAGCTGTTCAAAGCATTTGTCCATGACTGCATTAGTGCCTGCTGTACTACACTCCATGTAATCCCTGCTCTGATTCTCAAGTCTGTTTGCTCACTTTTTGACTTCAGCTCTGATCATTGGCTCTGACCATGAACTCTGATTTTTGGCTATTGACTCCTGCTCCAAACACTAGGTATGAGTACCAACACCCTGCTTCCTGACAGATGGAAAGAATCTACCCTAACTGTTCCTTAATTTTTTTTTACTATAGCAAAAATATATTTATAAATGTATCTCTAGGCTAGGGGTGGCCAAACTGTGGCTTGCAAGCCACAGGTAGCTCTTTTACCATTAAAGTGTGGCTTGCAGAGCCCCCCACATACTCCACCTACCAGACTAGGGGGAGGAGCTCAGGATCTCTGCCTTGTGGTGGGGTAGGGGTTTCTGCCAATGAGGATGGATGGTGTTAGGGCTCTAGCCCCATGGGGTGCACCTCCAGGGGCTTTGGACTTCAGTAGGAGTGGGGCTGAAGCCCCAAACCCTGGCAGGTGCGCCCTGGCTCTCAAACTGCTAAAGACCGTCATATGCAGCTCAGAGGGTCAGTAAGTTTGGCCACCCCTGCTCTAGACTGTACAGGCACTCAGAACAGTTATGGAAGCAGTGTGAGAAACTAAACAGAGTAAAATTGAATAGTGTATATGTTGTACCTCAATCTGTGAGGAGAAAGATGATTCCATTTGGTGGAAGATCTCAATATTTCAAAATTTGGTTTAATTACTGTTTTAACAAAAATGAACAATTCTGAAATTCTCCCCAAAATGGACATTTCACCTAGTGGATCCTGGGAGCCCAGGCTACTGAGGAACTCAGAGCCAGGATTCCAAGATCCTGCCTCCCCATCATCCTGCCTGGTGAATTGAGTCAGAGATGGTAGTCCTGGCTGAGTTGGGAGATTGGTAGCTAATATTAAATACTGTAAAAACAAACAAACAAAAACAGCTGGACAGTTTTTATGAGTAGAGATGGGAGAACTGATTTTTTTTTCAGTTGGGTGTCAATTCTGAAGAAAAAAATGGTTCAGATCAAACTGATGCTGACCTCTTTCGGTCTGTTTGAAGTTGAACAAAATGTTTCATTCAACGTGAAAAGTTTTGTTTCAAAGTATTTTTAAAGGGTTAGATTTACAAAATGGCAGCAAGAGAAGACATGGTGGTGCTTTCCTTATACCCTTTAGCCCAGCGGTCAGAGCACTCACTTTGGGTGTAGGAGACCTTGGTTTCAATCATTGTTCTGTGATCTGTTAAGTGAATGCCCTAACCACCAGGCTATATGGTATTCTGGAGCATTGCTCTCTTGTTGAAGCTATTCCACTTGGTACTAATAATTAAATAGTCATTGGAGCAGGAGGATTAAAACCTTGGTCGTGCCTCCTTTAGGTAACTGGCCAAGCCGCCAGGCCACAGCTGTCTCAATTTCTGACTATTCAAGTATTTCAGACAAAATGAAACCGCATCACCAGAAGAGACTGAGAGAAACCTGCCCCAGGTTACCCCATATTCTGGTGGGTAGGGCGCCTTCCTGGGAGGTGAGAGACCAAGTTCATATAATGTCTTCTCATGAGGCAGAGCGGGAATTGAACCTGGGTCTCCCACATCATTTGTCAGTGCCTTAAGTACTGGGCTAAAAGTGCTAAAGGAGGCATCAGCACCACCTCCTCCTTCTCTCAGTTTTTCTGGAAAAAGGACTGACCTGGCTTAGGCACCAAACTCCAGGAATAGGTTCAGAGCTGAGAAGCATGAATGGAAATAAATGCTTCCTTCTGGCTTGGACTTAGCCAGCTGACTCCCTTTGAGGGGTGAGGCTCAGGCCACACCCCTCTCCTTGGCATTTTCTACTGCCTAGTTTAGGTGGCGTCCTAGTCAGTGTGATGGCTTTTTGTGGATCCCACTCCTTAGGCACCTAACTCTCCTTGTGCATAGTATAGGGAACCTGGTCACCTAACATGGGTTGTGAATTACATTAGGAGGCAGAGGGCCTACAGGTTAGGCACTGCAACACTGAACCTTGCGGAGCCTAAGTCCATTTTGTGAATCCCATCCTAGGCAATTACTGAACATCATACTTATGAAGTGGAAAATGCAGGATGTGGGATCCCCTGTAGGAAGTGTGGACTCCTGCATGCTGCAGAACTGACATATTCTACAGAGATCCCTTTGCCACACCATGAAGGGGAGCTTTGGAGGCAGGGCCACTGGATGTGTTTCTACTTGATTCTGTCACCAAAGCCCCTGAAGAAAGGGAAGATAACACAAGGCTTCGTGAATGGCTTCAGAATAGCCTGAGGGATTCCTTCTTCATCCCCTCACTGTTCAGGATACAGGCCTTACAGGTAAGGTATATTTCTTTATTATATTTTCAGAGTTTACTGTAATCACAGTATTTAACATAGGCATTTGCTCAGTTGGACTGAACTTTTGTCAATCAACTTCTTTTAATATTAATTGAAGTTGTGTGGCTAAAGCTTGATTTAAAGATATACTATTCTGAGACAATTAAAATTACTTGTCATATGGTTGTTTTGGTTTTTTGCATTTTTTTTTCTTGATGCACTGGATATGCACAGTATTGTACAAAGGGTAATGGAGGAAAATACACCATGATCAGGATCACTGTGACGGTTTTGTTTCCTACCTATAACCTTTTTATACAAAAAATAAACCTTTTCAAGTGCAAACTTTCTGATATTTATATTTCACCCTTTAAAATCTGACCCTTAGCTATAACTTTCACATATCATTGCTTGTTTGTAAATGATGATCACCTTTAAACGAACAGTTGTCAAGTAGACAGCAGCAACGTGGCCATTCAGAATGGATTTAGAAGCAAGTCTCTAGGTAGGAACATTTTCTTCAATTTTTCTCTTGAAATAAACTCAACATATTGAATGCTGCACAGCCATTTACAATTTGGAATGGCCAGAATTGTGGCTGACCATTAGGGATTTGCACTGCAATAGAAACTAAGTCTCCTGACTGGCAAACTCCATTTAATTTTCCCTCTCTTCCCCAGAAATAAATGTTCCAATGCTTCTAACTTGTGACCTTAGGGACTTACCTGAAAGTCAAAGTTAAAGGAGGCAGTAATGTAAAAGAACTTATTGCAGCTGTTTTGGAGGCTAACAAGGAAAACCAGTATGATGGAAAAGAATGGAACAAATTCCTTTCTCTTATATGTAATTAGGAAGAGGAGCTAGCAAAACAAATACCATGACAGAAGGAAATTGATAGCTGTCTGAGTACCTTAAATGCAGGAAGACAGATTTAGCAATTTAAAGTTTATTTTAAATCACATTACAAGCCTAAACAACACTAATATTTTTTCCTTCCCTCTCATAATCCAGTTGTCTTGATACAACCTGAGATAGTGCTTAAACAATAATTAGGCCTTTGGATCTGTAAACTATCTTACTTAATGCTTAATTCTTGAGTTCATGAAATTTTGAGTGTCTCCTAGGCCTCTGACATGTAGGACCTGAGAAACTGGCTACATAACACTTCAGTGATCCATACTTCTCTCTTTTATTCATTGATCTTTGCTTCTATTTAGTTAAGAGCCATAACCAATGAGATGTGTTACCCTGGAAAGGAACTCAAGCGATTTGCCAATACCGTTTCTCTTATACTGTTTCCTTCATCTATTTTATACACTTCTATTGAGAGAGTAACTTATTACTTAAGATCTGAATGAAGTCAAAGGTGCCATTTGCTGACTTCAACTGATATTGAACTAAATTCCAAATGTCCTGTCATTAATCTCACAGTGAGATCTTGGCTGCTCCATCAATTAATTGAACTAATCAACCATTCTCAGAAAGGTGCAAATCAGATGGTAAAGATACTATCTCAAAATTTTGCATGGTTTTTTGAAGAGAAACTCCGTCTAGTGTAGTTTCTTCCTTAAATTAAAGTAACTGGGAGCCCAGAATGAAATACTCCTTCCTCTTCATGAGAACCATCCTTTTTCCAATCTTTCTTTTAATTTCCAAGCTTGCTAAACAGAGAGGGGGGGGAGGGGAAGTGACCTAGTAGTGTTAGCATAAAGCTTTATTTCATTAACTTCTGATCTAATACTAGTTGGGGTATTGACCTCCTCTGTGGCCAGGGTAACACAAAATCTGTTTCAATTTCTGCATCTATGAAATGGAAACAATATTTTGAGGAAAAAACATATTTTGATGATTATATGCAACATTTATAAATTGCTATATACTAAGATCATATTTAGGTGAGTTTAAAGAGGTTCTGTAGTGTAGAATCCCAGATACAATATGCTCTTGATATTCAATATTTATTATTAAATCCATGTTGCTGTGGCAAAGAAAGTAAAAAGCAAACAAACAATAGCTATAATTTATGTATGAACCTATTACATTTGTGTCCAGTTTCTGTAGAACTGCATAATTTGTACTCCCTGTGCTGGCAAGTTTATCTAACAAACCTTGTTTTGGAACTGTGCTGATGGTATATAATTGCATCATTTATGAGACTGGCACAGAATAAGGGAGATCCATGTTAACTTGTGCCATACAGAGAAACAAAGGAAAGGGAGAAAAATCAAAGTTAGAACTCCTAAGGTATTATTGCAAACAATGAAGAGCAAAACCCAAATATTTATGGTATGAAAGAATGATGAAAAATTGATTGCTTAGTATAAGGAACTGGATGCTAATAATTACTTTTTCTTCTATCTTTTCTTCCTTCCCCTTTATCTTCAACTATTCTTTCACTTTTGAGATTACATTGAAACATGCCTTGTTTTCTCTTTTGCTGAACAATTTTTTTTCAACCAACTTTGCTACGCTATACTTCTCTGCCTCTCTTTGCCTCACAGTTTTCACTCCCCTGAGATTTCTTTTACTACCAATAAGATCCCTTCTTAGCTAAGTCTACAGATCTCGTTTCATGCTTCATTCTCTTTGACCTGTCTTTTTCCTTTAACAAAAGATCTGGCTACAGCACAGAGACTGCACTTGTCATTTTGGTTGAATACCTTCTGCTGGCAATGGACAGTGGTCAGGTGTCCATAATGATGTTGCTATTCTATCAGCTGATTTCTATGTCAGGAAACTTGAGGTATTATTGATACAACCATAGGCTTGGCAGAGTGGATAGAACATTTTTATAAATATAAGAAATGGAAACAAGGTGGAAATGAAGTTTTGATGAACAATAGAAAGAGAAACTTTTTTTAAAAAATCACTTTTTCTTTTCCATTTCCTGATCAGCTGTACCATGTTTCACACATTGGGTCACCTAGATTTTTTTATGGCAATGCACCCTACATGGAGCTACACATAAAATCTAGTTGGAAGTTGAAGCTATTTCACAAGGTGACAAGCTTACTTGTTAAATAGATTGTGTCATTGTGAGAACATATCAACTTGTCATCATTGCTCTGGATCTGCACTGGTTTTCAGAAGGAATTTGAGATGTTGATTTTGTTACAGTTTCCTCCAGGTTTTCGTGTGTCTTTATGCCACAGCAGAGATCAGGGAAATGCTCAAGGAGGAGCTAGCTCCTAAAGTAAGTAACAGCTGAAACTACTGGTAGGGCATTCTTCTGGAAAGCCTCTGAGCTTTTGATCACAAACCAAATTTGTTGCCCTTCAGCCAAGTGCAAAAGCCCATCTGTTAGGAGGGTTGAGGCACTTGCAGGACTGTTTGTTTCAGGAATGATTAGGGGTCTGGAGCACATGACTTATGAGGAGAGGCTGAGGGAACTGGGATTGTTTAGTCTCCAGAAGAGAAGAATGAGGGGGGATTTGATAGCTGCTTTCAACTACCTGAAGGGGGGGTTCCAAAGAGGATGGAGCTCGGCTGTTCTCAGTGGTGGCGGATGACAGAACAAGGAGCAATGGTCTCAAGTTGCAGTGGGGGTGGTCTAGGTAACCTAGGATATTAGTAAACACTATTTCACTAGGAGGGTGGTGAAGCACTGGAATGTGTTACCTAGGGAGGTAGTGGAATCTCCTTCCTTGGAGATTTTTAAGGCCCGGCTTGACAAAGCTCTGGCTGGGATGATTTAGTTGGGAATTGGTCCTGCTTTGAGCAAGGGGTTGGACTAGATGACCTCCTGAGGTCCCTTCCAACCCTGATATTCTATTATTCTAATGTGATGGCTGGGGACATTTGGACTTAACTCTTGACTCTGCAATGCATGACGCAAGGAGCAGACACCTGAAGATGGAGCTAGGGGCACCATCCACCTGGAGGGGTATTCCTGCACTGAGTTAGTGGAAGAATGAGAGCTTATATCTGAAATACGTTCTTGCTGAGGGGTTTCTGGTACATGGTGGTGAAGAGAATATGCTGCTGTTTTGGTTTTGCAATATTTTATATTTTTAATAGATGGCAAATGTACCTACTAGGAAATATGTTTTATCATGTTACTTTATTTGCATCAAAATATCTAAATAAATAAAGCAGATAAATCAGTACTAGTGAGGTTGAACAATGTCTGTAGCTCTGAATATGTTCTCATTTAATTTGAAATCTCTTGGGCTTTGAATTTCCATAGAATTCCTTTAAGATCACACTTTTTTTTTTTTTTAAAGGCAGGGCCAAATTCTGCCTTCATATACACCTGTGCAACCCCGTTAATTTCAGTAGGGTTGCAAGGTTGAATGTGAGGGCAGGATCTGATTCTAATTTTTATTTCAGACTTTGGGTGAGAAGAAAAAAAATGAACAAAAGAAATATTTTGAATAAAATTTTAGAATCATAAAACAGAAGAAAAACAGACCCCAAGAAGGGTTGTTCTATTAAAACATTTTTATTTTGGAAAACAACGATAAATACAAATATAGATTAAGTATAGTTTACACTAGCAAAATTACCAGAGGCTTCCATAGGATTGAGTCTAATTAGGGAATGTACGTAAATTCAGAAATCCCCTCCTCCTTGAACTGTGCATCCCCTCTGTGACATGGGACTCCCTCTCATATAAAGACTGTACAGTGGGTGTACAATGTAGTTTTAAAATGATTTAGTCTTACACTAGGGATAGATTTGGCCCTGCAACGAGGTTACAGATCAATATGAATTTCTGTGGCTGAGTTACATTTATTTTCAGGTGTATATAACAACCGATACATCCTTTATCATAATTGGGCTAATGACACTACTGTAATAATCCAAAGGAATTTAGTAGCCTCCAGTTTGCTACAGTGTAGGATGGTGAATCCTTAACCTAAGATAAATATTCTTAGGGGGCTTCTGTTTCCTAGCTATCAAAACCTGTGCATTTGGTCTTCATGATTAGCTGGTTTAATATATGGGACTCAAACAGAACAAGGCAGGCTGTCTTGGCTATAAGTCAAGACAGCTTTTCATCTTCATATTAGGAATACAGAGGTAATCATCCCAGAGTGATAGACACAATGGAGACTCAAACCAGGAGAATGTGCATGCAATTGGCTGTGTGATGTTCAGTCCAATTCAGTTCAGTTTGACAAGAAAATTATTTAAAATCTGAAAAAAAGTTGTTTCTGCTGAGAGATAAAGGCTTCAACAAGGAATAAACAACCAAAACTTTTCTGGTAAAGAATCTGCTGTCATCTAGTTCTTTAGTCTAACACAATATGTCTTCATTATAAGGACAGGGAAAGAAATGAATCACACACACAATTTGGGCTAGATTGTGACTCTTGTAGCCACAGCTGTATTGTCGATGCATGACAGTTGTTGATTCATTCTGCTTATGGAGAACGAAGGCAACCCCTCCCCTCCCTCCAACAAACCAGACCAAAAGAAAACAAAAAACCCAACTCTCCTGGGAAGTTGCTAGAACATACCCTGGAGGGGTAGCTTTAAAAAAGTGTGGTGTGTACCTTCAGGTGCATGCAGATGGAGAAGTGTGCCTCTAGGCACACACCCCACCTCATCCAGTCACATCCCCTTCAGGATGCAGAGTACTTCACATGCTAGCTTTATATTTAGGGAGTGCAATATCTTTTAAAGCATATTTTATATGTATGGAGTAGTACTGTGCTTCATATTTGTGTCTCGATTTGAAAACACCTGAAAACACCTCTCACTGTTGAGGAGAAAAAAAAGATTAGGCCTGATTTGTATAAAGCTCAGTTCTGAATATCAACCAAAAGGGTATGTTTTGTTCTGAGAGAACTACTTTTCTGCCTTGCTAACTTCTTTTTCCTGTAATTTAGACCCATGGCCAGAAACATAAATCAAATCTCACCTGAGGTCATATTCCTTCCCACAGGTCCCAATTACTTTTAAAAACATATAATGATCCAAAATTAAGAGCAGTAGGACTGTCGTGTCTGAGGTTAGTGAAATGCTGTAATCACTTTATTGAGATTGGTATAGTGAGCCAGTTTCTCCTTCAACACACACAATGACCATTGCCATCCCAAACACTAAACTTCCCAAGTTGTGGTAGGGGGTTATTATTTCCATGGGGCTCCTGCTTTATATCTGGGGGATTGAGTGGGGAAGGGAAGCTCCCTGTCAATATAAGATTGGAGGGACAGGAAGGGGAGTGAGAGGAGCTACTAAGACTGGGTTTGAGGGAGGAGGTGAGGGCAGCTGGCTACATGTTGGGAAGGGGTATCCTGGCAGTTTCTACTGCCATTCCTACAGAACCTCCTGGGCACCTGGTGCCCTACCCTCCTTGTCATCTGGCACCCTGTGCACTAACTTCCCCTGCCCTCCACTCAGCTGCTTATACCCTTTCCAGTCCCTCCCCTCACCTTGGTGGCTGGTGTACATGCTACTGCTCCTCTGGCAGGCCAAATGTCTCTGATGGGACCTGTGGTGGCTGCAAGGTGGGACCGGGATGGGTTAGGGAATCCTACCTGTTTCCCAGTGGCTGGCCTAATTATTTGCGACACAATGGCTACTCCTGCCCCACCCTGTTCAGGTCCCGACATTTGTCTCCCCTCATACCAATCTTCCCATGTGTGCATGGGGGAGGAAATATACCCAGGTCCTACTCTTGCCTCTGCCAGATATTGTGTAGTAAACATTGTGGGGAGGGCTGGAAAAACAATCCTTCCCCCCAATATTTCCATTGCAGAGACACAGTGTCCTGATATCATCTTAGTTCTGCCTCACTCTGACAGGGTGTACAAACCACACATGGCTCAGGTGAGGGTTAAGGAATTACTCTAGACACATGTTCCTCTGCTCCCAGTGGAGGCAGAGTTCCAAATGGAGCAACTCAGTTCAGTTTGGGCTGACTGAGCTGGAGAGCAATTGGGTGCTGCAGCCTCCTGTAGATAAGCTGTTGGGGCTCCAAGCAGCCGGGACCAGGCCTAGGCCTCACAGTCAAGCTGCCACAGACCTTGCAATCTGTGGGGACTGATGATGACAAGTGACTGCAGAAAGGGGAAGGGGCTCCAGAGAGTGACCTGAGAGGATGCCAAGGGAGATCTCAAGACAGACCTGTTGTGTAGACAGAGGAACAGAAGCTGGGGTAGAAAGTGGCCCAGAGAACAAGCAAGAGGGTGTCTTCTACTGCCCAGTACCCTCCTGGACAACACAAGCTCATAGAAAGTCTGTCATTTCATTAATAGAAAATGATATGCACAAACCTTGTTATTTCAAATGACGTTTCCCAAACACTTCAATCCAAACACACACGGTTTTAGATAAACAATAAAACAAGTGTATCAACTACAGAAAGATTTTTAATGGTTACAAGTAATGACACATAAAAGTCAGAGTTGGTTACTAAGAAATAAAAGGTAAAATGCAAACTAATACCTAATTTAGCAAGCAAAATGAACTTAAAGCAAAAAGGTTTCTCTTCCCACTTGCTTACAGAAGTCTGGCTGGATCTCTCAGCCAGAACCCCTCCCCCAGTTCTCATAATGCTTCTTTTGTCTTTCAAAGGTCCATTTTATTTTCTTGACACCTGGCTGAGGCATCAGTTTGCCTTTTGTCTCTGAGAAATTGGTTTGGGCTGCTTCCCCAGATTTGGAATATGCCTTAGTAACATCATAGAGAATCTCATAACTTTACATACAATGTTGCCACACACATTTTACCAGGACAATAATGATCAGTGAATTATGAGTTTTTAAATGATACCTCACAAGACATACTTTGTAAAAAATTACCAGAGTCTTGTAAAAGTGGTGAATATAGGGATAAAGTCTGTCACACAGATCTTTTGGAGTCCCACAGGGTACAATATTGGATTGGACACCATTCAATATTTTCATTAATGATTTGGATAATGGAATGAAGAGTATGCTTACAAAATTTGTGTATAACACCACACTGGGATGGGTTGCAAGCACTTTGGATGAAATGGTTAGAATTCAAAAACACCTTGACAGACTGGAGAATTGCTCTGAATTCAAGAAGATGGAATTCATTAAAGGAAGTGCAAAGCACTTCACATAGGAAGAAAAAAATCAAATGCCTAACTATAAAATGGTGAATAACTGACTAGCCAACTGTGGAAAAGGATCTGAGGTTTATAGTGGATCACAAATTGAATATGAATCAACAATGTGATGCAGTTGTGAAAAGTACATACTCTGGGATGTATTAACAGGAGTGTTGTATATCACTCCCGGGAGATAATTGTCTCAATCTATTCAGGATGTGTGAGGCCTCAGCTGGACTACTGTGCCAATTTTGGAATTTCCCCTTTAGAAAAGATGTGGAAAAATTGGAGACAGTCCAGTGGAATCAAAGATGGAATAGGGGAGCATGGCCAATGTCAAAAGTTCAAAAACAATGAAATAATATATATAAATCAAGAGAGGCCAATAAACATGAGATAATCATTTTTTAAAAAATCTCATGCCTTTATGGGGTTGAATTCATTATTTTATACATAACTCTAATTGGCCATCACCAATGTGTGTGTGGCAGTGAATGTTGCCAACTCTTCCAAATTTATAAAGTAAGGTGGTTTTGGCCCTTGCGGGAACTCTTGCTCAAACACCAACCTCAGATGAAATTACATAGAAATGTATAAAATACTCCCTGGTGGTAGCAAAGCCGCTAGTTTCTCCCTAAAATAATAATAATAATTAATTAATTATGTGCCACAACAGCCCCAGATCTACGTGTCCACCATTAATTATGCACCACCCCAGTCCCACATCAATGCTTCCACCTTCCACCTCCCGCTTTACATCTGCCCCTTGCCTCTCAGTGCACCTCCGCTCCCACTGCAGCTCCAGGGTTTCCTTATCTACACCTCTCAGCCTGGAGGGCTGAGGCAAGTTTCTCTTCTCCCCCTAGCCAGGCCTGAGAGAGGGATGGTTCCATGAGTTCTTTGTCTCCTTCTGCCCTTTCCCAGGCCTGGTGTTGCAGGGATGAAAGGAGAGGGGGAGAAGCAGAGAGCCCATTTTTTCATAGGAGTGGAGGGAGAATGAGAGAGCAGGGCTAGCCTGAGCTGCTGTTGGGATCCTTCTGGTCCCTCTTTCCTCTTCCCCTCCTGTAAGAATAGTGCTGGCTGCTCCCTCTCTCAAAACCCCTTCTGGGCTTCTGCATCTTTCGTACAACAGCCCTCCTTTTTCCTTGGAGGTGGGGAAGTGAGGAAGGCAGCCAATCAGAGGCGTTCCACCTTCCCTCTTCCCAGGACTGACTGTCAAGTGAGAGCTGGAGATTCTCATGCCTGACTAGTTTCCACAGGGGACAAAATCATGCCAGTTGCAATTTCAGCCCAAGAGTTGGCAACACGGAAAGAGGACAGTGCAGATTGCTAAGTGTGGCAGGCTGTGGCTGATGGAGAGAGAGGGCATTCATTCCAATAGTCAGAAACATCCTTCTACAGCTGTGGAGCCCAGGAGACCCATGGAAAATCAAAAAACCAACAGCCACTGAGGTTTTTCTCAGCTAGACTGAACCTTAGTTGGCTTGTCATAGGCCCCTTCACAATCCTAGAACACGGTATGTGCAGAGTTGGCTTAATGACAGGTCTGCTTCTCCCTTTGTCCTAAGGTTAGTAATGGAGTAACTGAGTCTCAGGCCCTAAGTCCTCTTCCTTAGTTACATACAGAGTGCAAACTCCCCATCTGAAGCCCCAGAACCTATGAGGTTTAAATATTCTACTGATAGCTCCACACAACCTGATTATTTGTGTGTTCCACTCTCCATATGCTACACTCAAAATGTATCTCTCATGCATATTTTGTTTTTGTTTACTTCAATTGGAAGAAAAAATACTTGTAAGAAATAGCAGTTTTGTACATCCCTATTGCATGGTATCAAATGTAGCATTCATACTTATCTGTATGTGCATTGCTTTTATAAAAATTAAAATCATAGTTGTATAGTTACAGTGTATTTACTTAGCTGTTAAAATTAACATTTTGTGATGAAAGATATTTGTGCCCTTTAGTAAAGTGTGGAATCTAAACATCTGGCAAGAAATTACCAATTATGTCTGATAAAATGAGGTGTGTCTGAGATGTTATACCTAAATATCATTAAAAACCCAACCTAATAATAAAAGGGAAAGAAATGTTGGAAAATATCATGTTTTAAATTATACCTATCTACCTACCTAATACTTTTATACTGCTGCCCATCATCTTAGTATCTAGGCAGCTTCTACTTAAAATCAATAGTGAAGTCCACAGTAGAGTTCATGAATTAAATTCAAAACATTGCTAAACTTGCATCTAATGGTATGGCTCGTTCACCATAAACACTTGAGATCAGCAATGTAGCCAGTGACAGTCACAAAATCCCAATCTGTTTTCTGTGCCAACCTCATAGGATTTCTAGCCACAGCCAGGTATCAGTTGATAGGTACTCACAATTACTCTGTGCAGCAACAGTAATATAAATTAGTACCTTACCAGGTTTCTAGAGGAGGGGGTCTGCTGAAAAATATACTACCCCTACAGGTAATAATGGGATTGATAATAAATTATATTACCTATAATTCATAGCTATTGACATCAGCTGTAATCATACTATCTATCTCTTATCTTTGATATCCCATATTCAGAAATGCCCAAAGTTTTCTACTTGTTTTTATCGTTTACAGGGTTTAAACTATCTCTATTTTGAAATTTATTGTATCAGAAATGGCATTTAAACTGTTTCTGGAATCAAGATCCACACTTAGGCCAGATCTAGCGGTACATACAAATTAGGCTATTACTCTCTTCCCCCTCCGCAGCCCTGCACTGAAGTGGGGCACAACTGCAGTCCTTGTACTATCCAGAAAACAGGTAATGCTCCCACCATGTATGTTCAGGAGTACATGAGAAACTACATATTGGACAACAGAAGAGGCACAGCCATGCTCTCACTCTTATGTATAGGCCAGCAGTGTGTGTGAATGCTGAACATGCTGAAAGGATGTAGCAGCAGGCATGCTACCCAACAATCCAGATTGTTCAGGAAGGAATTCAGCTTACCTGAGGCTGAATTCCATCTGGAGCTCACCTAGAGGCAGCATGGCTCACTGGCCCTAATGCAAAAACGTGCTTTAAGGTGGCAGCTAATTAGCAAGATAACTTGGATACCACAGCAGCCTTGCATGTGCTAAATTTACACATTTCTGAAGAGCAGGCAGAATGGTGGCTTGAAATCATCTTTCTGGGCCCTTGATCCTGTTCCAGCCAGGAGCTAAAATACCCCCCCCCCAGTGTAATTTAGAGGAGCATAGAGGTTGCTCTGAATTAGTTCGGCTATACTGGTCCCATAGGGACCACCTAACTGGCTGAGGATGAAAGTGACTTGTGCCCTTCCATTTGCTGCCCTCTGCATGTCCATTTCATGGAGGTGAGGCAAATGGGTGGCATAAAGCCAGCTATGCCAGTTCTATTCCATCCTAGTATTTTCCCTGACCGGTGATACCCAATGTCTACAGCTCTGGCCAGGGATCTGCCCCCTGAGACTGATTCTCCACTGCCTTTCTCTTTATGCAGTCATGTACAGCTGTGCAAAGTTAGCACAATGTATGTCTAAACTGCTGTCAAATCATAATTGTCCATTTTGCACCCAGTTTGTGCAGTTGCAACTAAGTATGCATGATATAAGTCAGAGGAGAAGAAGGCCCCATATTTCACATTTTGATTCTCCAGCTTAGTTTGGATTTGCTGGAAGGCTTTGTTTGCCCTAACAACGGAACTATTCAAAGAGGAACACCACTTACAGATCTCAGCAATTCTTCCTTAGAAATTGCTGGGTGCCACTCAAAAGGTGTCAAGAGTTCAAGACTTAATGCTCTAATAAAGCTGTACCTCCCAAAGTGAGCCATCTGCAATGATACTGCATCATCAGTAAAGTGAATCCACCAGATATCCTATACATTACAGTGAACATTTTCAAATCTCATCTCCCTACAGCGCTCCAAGTGAAATGAAGCTGAATAGAACAAATCCTGATTTTTCACATTTACTGTTATTAAAGAAAGGAACAAAGTAGTGCCAAGGGGAATAAGAGAATAAAGCTATGGCTATTCAGTTGTGAAGAAAGTAAATTAATAAAACTAACCTCATTTCTTTGGTACATGCTTTCAGTAGATGCCCCTGGAGAACAATTCCCTTTGTAGAAAAGAGTAAGGTGGGGAACAGACTGTATTCTTCAGCTGTAGCTTTCTCCAGTGCTATTGACAGACTTTGTGTATCATCAGCAGCTAATGTGTTGCCATGTTTGTTGTTAGATATATTTTGAGCTATATTTGGTTTTGTTTCTTCTACTATTGTTTATAACTTTTCAACGATGTTTGCTGGAAACTTTTGCAAAACAATAATATCATATGCACATTTTAAACCCTGGCAGGTTTAAAGGTTCCAATGTTGTCATGTGGGTCCATTGGAGGCAGATCTTTTTGTTGAGATAATCTTCAAAAAGCATTACGCTTCATATCCATATGAAATATTAAATCCATCTTTAGCTTTTCCTGGGTGAGAGCTAATGCAGTTGTGTTAAAAAGCCTTTATGTGTTGTGACAAACTGAACAACCTCCAGAGCGCTCATCTGCCATGAAGCTGATTTTTCATTTCGATAGCCATCTGAGTGATGCATGGGAAAATATTTTAAAGTTGTTCTACTTGGTGTCTTTAGACTTAGGTGACACAGTTTAGAAATTAGCACAGCCCCATTGAATGAAGTGACAGGAGACAGGAATATACTTTCACTAGGACTCATTTGTGGTTGTGATACTGAATTATACGTCTCCAGTAGAAACACCAGGAAAATTGTGCCTCATGGAGCTTACAGCTATGAAGGAAACTCCAGAATCTCCCTACTTAAGGGAAGGGACTTGTGTTGACTTCTACAATTAACCAACTCCACGGGCTAGCCTCACCTCATCCCTGCCTCCTTTTTATAAACAGGGAAGATCAAGAATGGCAATTATTGCTAGTCCCTGTCTGTGGTGTGCTCAGGTGTCATTTTCTTCCCTTTCTTCCCTTTGTTCACCCTATGAGGAGATGAAGACAATCTGTCAATCTCTTTATAAATGACTTTGAATTCTTGGCATTTCCAAATTTGCTAATGTATTTTGCAGCTCAGATCTTCTCAATTGTTATGAAAACAAAAATAAACCACATTTATTCAGTGTACATACCATTGAGCACTTTCCCCCTCCCCATATTCTGAATAACCATTCTGCAGAAGTAGGATCTGAAGGATGTACATCAAATCTCTCATTCCAGAATAACCTTAAAACTTGAATACCCTGTCTGAAAATACAACTATGTTATCTAGATAACCATGTCAAGATGGAATTGTCCTCTATATGTGCAAAATATGATCCAGGAGATTTTTTTTTAAGATGTTCTCCCCTTACTTAGATAGTGATTCAAATAATTTATAAAGGTAACTCTAGGAAACTAAACCTCCTAACATTATTTTATATGTAAAACTGCATTAAGTAACCTCAGAAAATATGAAATAATTTCCCCTGGGAAGAAACATGTACACTGTAATCAAGTCACCTCTTGATCTTCTCTATATAAGCTAAACATCTTAAATCTTTCATTGTGAGACACTTTTTCTGGCCCTAAAATAATTTTTGTGGCTCTTCTTGGTACCTCCTTCAATTTTTCAACATGCTTGTAAAAATGTTTACACGAATACTATATGCAAAATTCCAGGATCCATCTCACCAATGCTATTTTCACAAGTAAAATGACCTCCCTATTGCTACTCCCTGTTCATGCATTCAAAGATTGTATTTGCCCTTTTTCCCACATCATCTCAATGGAAGCTCACATTGACTTACTGGTCCACTATGACCCCTAAATCCTTTTCAGTGTCATTGCTTTCCAGAATGTAGTCTCCCATTCTGTAGGTATGGCAGATATTTTTGTTTCTTGATATATGACACTGCATTTGGCTATATTAAAATACATTTGGTTTGATGGGACCCAGTCTGTCAAGTGATTCAGATTACTCTGTATGACTGTCCTGAAGTCATCATTATTTATTGTACCTCCAATCTTTATGTCATCTGCAAATTTTATTAGCAGTCACTTTGCATTTATTTTTAGGCCATTGATAAATATATTGAATAATCAGGCCTAGAACTGGCCCCTGCCGAACCCTACTAGAAACACCCCCATTTCATAAAAATTTCACATTGACAACTACTTTTTGATATTGGTCAGCCAGTTGTTAATCCACTTAATGTGTTTATTGATATGTATTTTTAATCATGCTGTCATGCATTATTAAGTCAAACATAGGAATGTCCGTTCTGGATCAGACCCAAGGCCCATCTAGTCCAATATCTTATTTCTGGCAGTGGCCAGCACAGATACTTCTGCAACAGAGAGATGTGGGGTAATCTGTCTCACATAGGTCACCTCCTGATCTCTGATAGTTAGAGACTGGCTTCAACCCTGAATCAGACGGTTTAATATCCCTTCCAAAATTTGTTGTCATTCATTCTGATAACGCTGGGTATTTTCTCATCTCCATATAAATATCCAATTCCTTTTTTAATCTTATTAAGTTCTTGGTCTCAATGACTTCCTGTGGCAACCAGTTCTACAGTTTAATTATGCACTTTGTGAAAAAGTATTTCCTTTTATCAGACCTTACAAAAAGTATATTATTTATCAACCAGGCTTGTTTGTGTGAAAGACCTGGTCCATAAAAACATTGATTTTAATTTTCTCTTTGTTGGTGGTAGGAATACAGCACAAATATAATGGCTGAATATTTCAGTTCTCTTTTACTTATTTTCACAACAAGATATTTCGAAACTAGATTTAAACTTTTCCACAAAATTAAAACAAACAATTTTTATTGGGTTTCACTCTTGGTTTCCAGAGCACCACTCATGAGAATTAGTGAACTGCTGCCTGATTCACTAATTCTCTTCATTATAAGCTCAATCCTTCTTCACAAATATATTTTCACAAAATTGTATAAATCTAAATACCAAGATTAGCTGTTTAACCACAAAAAGTACTTTTTATAAGCTATTGAAAAATGGTTGGTTGCCAACCTATTCATCAGTTTCTTAGCATTCTCTGAATGATCACTGTATGAATTCAGCAAACCAAACAGGGCTGAAACAGAAAACAAATCACAACATTCTCCTAGAGATTTCTTTTTTAAAAAAAGTTGTATCAGAATAATATAGATTAATGTTAAATAGACAATTGTATAGTTAAGTGGTGTATATGTTACAGAATAAATTAAATGAAAAGAATATAGATCTACTGTATCAATCTGTTCTACAATATCTATAGACTAGACTCGGGGTTCATACATGATATAATAGTTAATGGAATATCGAAAATGAATATAAAGAGACATGATTGTTTAAGAGACCAAGGACACAACTTTATTGAACAGATAACAGTAAAAGGGTACATGCAGTTAATTATTCCTTAGTGTGCCAAACTAAGCTATATCTCAAATTCTGCTTAAATATTGAGCCCCCACTGCCGATTAGCTTACTCTCCATTGTACAGTGATCTTTCATGAGGACCAGTTTTTGTAATAGCCTGGCCTGTCTTTCAACCAGTATCTTTCAGGATACTTCTCTTGTATTCTAAATTCTCAACTGCTTCCTTGGTGAGATTGAGGGACCACTACTCTCCCCATCAAAATATCCCACAGACCGGGGTTCTCAACGTTTTTTTTCCTGAGGCCCCCCAACATGCTACAAAAATTCCACGGTTCATCTTATGCAAATACAGAATGTGCTACATAAACTGAGAATGTGAACATGTTAGTTTCCATATGTGCTTATATATTGAAACCTATTAAAGTCAATAGGTTTCAGCATATCATGCAGGAAAATTAACTCTCTCTCTCTCTCTCTCTCTCTCTCTCTCTCTTTTTTTTTTCAAGTAGTGTGTCCAAATAGCACAAGGAGACATGGCTTTTATTTCTTGTATGCTCTCTGGTTTGTTCTCGAGGACCCCCTTAAACCTGCTTGCAGCCCAACAGGGGGGCTGCAGTTGAGAACCATCATCATAAACAAATAGTTAAAGCACTCACGAGTGGTGGCAAATCTCTATTCAAATCCCTTCTTCCCTTTACATGCAGGGGGGCACGTAAACCAGAGTCTCACACATTCCAGCTCAGTGCCCTAATCACTGGGCTAAAAGTTATGAGAGAAGTGCCCCCATCCCCACCACACACACGCTTAGCTTATATTAAAATAAGTGTCTCCTTGCAGCCTGAACTTTGGCACTTACCTCGGAGAGAGGGTGGGGCTTAACACATGCCCCTCTTATTGGCATCTCCCACTGGCTAGCTTAGGCAGCTCCCCATTTAGCATGTTTCCTTTTGTGACTTGCAGTCTAAGGTGCCTATGTCTCCCCATTCATTGTATAAAAGCTCAGGAACCTGAGGGTACAATAATACATCACACTATGAATCTGTAACCCACACTTCTCCTGGGTGTGGTGCTCTGTCTCCTCTAGTGAGACCACTTATAGATTAATGAGTCTGCTATAGCCTTAGGTAAGGGCCATGTGGCTTTTAGCTCATGAAGTAGAGGCTCATACTCTAAGCTCTAGAAGTCCCAGGTTTGTTCCTGCCTGCCGATGACCGGGGTCTCTCGGCGTTACAAATCCATAAATAAAAAATAAGTGAAATAAGAGGCAGACGTTACCTCCATGTAGTCTAGATTGAGCTTCAGAAAAATACTTCCCATCCAGACTAGATCACAGCCAGATACCCTGGGAAAGCAAAGATTCCCCACCTTCCATGTCTGATGAAAAGGAGACACAGGACTGAACACCATTAGCATCCAGTATACTGACAAAAAATTACAAGTGTATACATTGGTGTTTGAATTTGTTAGATTATTTGTTAAATACTTTCCAAAAGTAATGCACAATTCCATGTAATCTGGAATGCAGGATTTTCATATTTAACAGCTGTAAAAGAACTCTTTAATATACACATTCCTCTTTTTTGTCTGTAAACCACGTCTTTCTTTTCACTCTATAAATGATTATTCTGAACACACTGAGATTGGAAATGTATAATTCCACGTTTATAGTCTCTGCTTCCCAAGCCCAAGACAAATGAAAAGTCTTTCTTGTAACACATGAGCAACAGAGGGAGGCAGAGAGAGAGTAAAACAAATTGAGAGGAACTGTACTAGAATTTTCCTGTGAAACTTGCCACTGTAACCTGCATTTCAAGCAAGTTTGCTTTTATCTGCTAACATCTAATTATACAGAAACTATTTTTCCTGGGTTTTGATCTTAACACCACGGCATACAAGTCAAAGGTCAGTCAGCTGCTACCTTGCATTAGTTGTCTTTCATTAGGCTAAGTGAATGTGCTTGGCATATTACCCTTTGGCAATAAAAAAGACAAGATAAAGGGGAAAAAACACGTGAAAGAAATACATATACAAACATAACTGCTAGGTATTCAGAAGGGAAAATAATTTGGAAGCTATTGGGAGATAATTTAAAATACAGACAAATTGAAAATGTGCTGCAACAATAATTCATAATATCAACCAACATGGCATAAAAATGTTCCAACTGTATTACTTAAAGAAAAGGGGAAAAGCTAGCTCTGCAGCACACTGGATTAAAATACAACCTCCTTATGAAATTACCATGAAATTGAGTTGAAGCACATGCAGAACTAAACAGATTGCTTGGAAAGCATTCAGCTACAAATCTGTTCTTTTTTCATGCCTGCTGAAATCTAAGCTGATTTCAAGGGAACTAGTTTCAATTATTTGCTCTGGTGTTTAAGCAAACCATATCAAAGCCTACCGTGGTATACAGTATACATCTATGAGAGGTATTTGTTGACTGGGAAGACACAGGCCATTGACATTTCTCAAAAAAATAAATAAATAGGAGAAAGTAGATCAGCTGAAGCATAAGTATTTTAAGAAAGCAAGTGAACCCAAAGAAAATCTATTTAGGCTGCTGAAATGCTGCAGCCTTTGGCCTCTTGGGTTTGTACTGTGCTTAATATTTATTTGATGTTAGTTGATTTGGCTTTTCTGAGATGTAGAATGGGATGGAGGAGATAAGAGGGGAAAAAGGTCACAGGTCAGAATATTTCCCTCAAAAATATAATACATACTAGTTAACAAGGTGTGCATAATGGTGAAGAGCAATCCTGGATCTTACTGAAGTCAATGTCAGTTTTGCCTAATTTTATCTTATTTTGAGCAGTGCAATTAATTAACCTTGGATTTTCCTTCATGTTCTTTTAGATACTGAAGGACTTGGGTCTGATTCTGTTCCTATGTACAAGAGGTTCTTGCTACAGTTACTGAAGGCCTATTCCTATCCTCTATGTCTCTAAAATGTGCAATAGGGGTTTCATCAGAAGTACAGGCACAAGATGGCGCCACCTTGCTTTACAATTACAGTTTGTTCAAAGCTGAGTCATGTGTCGGACATCGTGGTCTAATACAATTCTATTTAGTAAGTCATTTCCTATGAAGAACATCAAGCAGGATTTTTCAATGTTCCTTCTGGAATTCACCTCACAAAAATAAATCATCATCAACAACAACAACAACAAAAAGCAACCCAACCCAACTCAAACCAAACAAAAAAATACCACCCAAAACCATACACAGTCCATTTAAAATATGTATTTCCTACTCTGTGAGGAAGGGCTGCCATATGTCTGCTGTTAATTTTTGTTTTCTTTTTAACTTCCATTTAGCACCACATGTTCAATATTCCCTACTATGTTGAAAAGTAACCCAGGCTGACATTTTCTAGACCTTCTATGCTTCTATCAAAATCCTCCCCACGTGCCTTTTATCTAAACTGCACAAGGTAACATCTTTAATCTGCCTTTGTAACATATTCTCTTTAATCATGGGACTAGCTTTGTTTGCTTTTTACTGTATCTTTCAAAGAGCTATAAATTTTCATTGAGATAGCCTCTGGGCACTGAAACACTAAAACAAACAAACAAACAAACAAAAAGCAATCCAAAACAAAACAAAACAAAAACCCTCCAGCTTCCAAAAATCGAGATTCTGCTCTTTAAATATAATGGAAGAGTTGAAAATGAAGAAAACTGCTATGACTACAGTACAATGGAAACTTTTTATGATTTTATTTAAGAGCTGCAGGGAAAATGCCATTAAAGTACAACTAACACTGCATATGTATAAGGTATTCATATATTTTTTTTATAATGCAGGAATTGGTTCAATTATTGTACTGGCCATTTGCAAAATATCCCACTAAGCCACTTCCCCTCTTAATGGGATTTAGGTAGAGGCCAACTGGATATATACACATTTTTTTCAAATTATATTATATGATTTAAAGTGTTATGGCTCTTACCCCATTCCTTCAACTTGCCAACCCCTGAGCTCACAGAGAAGCCAATTTCAGTCGATGGGACTTCATCCAATCGTGGAGATCTGCCCAGACCCAACAAGCTGCAGGATCAAGAGCTTAAATTATTCTTTATCTATCTAGATATATAGATAGATGAAATCAGTCCTCATACTTCACTAAATATACTGATCAGCAATTGGATTGAGAAGGAATTTCTCACTGTGGGATGGTATTTTATGAAGTTGTGATATGTATGTCTAGCTGGTCCAGTTTTAAAAGTGTGTATGTATGTGTGTGTGTGTAAATCCTACCTAATTTACTTATGATCCTCTTACTGACTATGTCTTACCATCAAGCATTGTCAGCTGTGGCTTGCCCAGGTGATATCTTAAGACATGCCTCAAATATACTGTTTTCTGGATCATTAAAAACAGCAAAATACTGTTTTGTTGTTTGTTCTGACTAAAATGTATACGGTCCTCAAAATAAATATCAGGAACACATTGTTTGGAGGAAGGCTGCATTTGAAAAAAGCCATTGGAAATGAGTACTTAAAGAAATATTATCTAATAGCAATTACATCTAATGAGACATACATAAGGGCTTTTTCTACTAAATCAGATTCCAAGAATATAGGTGCTACTTTCTATTTAATCTGCTGATGTATTTGGTTTTGCCTATCTTTTTATTTTATTATTTGTTCTCTATGTCTGGTATCCACCAGAAAAATGTTATTTTCTTTAAGACCACATAAAATGGGTATCTAACTTACTAGTTGGAGGCGGGGGGTGTAGTTAATGTCTAGGGGACTTTGAGAAGGTAAAAGCTTGATGAGTTCTTTAGGAAGATAGAGAAGGATGTAGATACCTCCCTGAATGCAAGATCACAGGCACAGAGGTTGTTGTCCTCATCTAAGAGTATCATAGTATATATCATGAGGGTCTTTTGCTGGCACAGGAAATGCTGTGTGATCTAAGGAGTACCAATCACTGTTACAGGTGCATTTGGGGAGTTTTAGAACTTCGTCTGAAACATCTAGTATTCACTACTGTCACAGGCAAGAGGTATGACTGGATGGGTCATTAGTTTGTTCTGGTGTAGAAAATCTTATTGTGTGTAGTCCTTGGGCCCAGTCCAACCATTTTTCACTTTCTATGAGAAACTGACTTCATAGGGTCCACAGTCCAGAAAATACTTAAGACAATTTCTTACCTTCTGTAATTAATACATATTGCAACTAGGAATGGGTGACTGTGATCGAGCCTGTGAGGCATTGAGCAACTATTACAAACTAATATGTTTCCATAAGTATCTTGCCTTACTGTAAGATTGTTATGATAAGAGCAGACAATTTGATAATTAAACCTCAGACCTACTTCTTTAATCTCCTGCAGCTTAGGGCCCCATCCAAACCCCAGTGAAGTGAACAGAAGGACTCTATTGATGTCAGTGGGCTTTAGATCAGAGCCTTAATATATAGACTTTAATGGGATAAATTTATTGGTTTTCTGTGAAATCCTGCACTAAGAGCCTTTCAGAAAAATGTGATGGCCCTCAAGAATTATTCATAGACCAATCACACTTAGGAAATGTTCTCAAAATCATGTGTCCCGGTCACGCAATGTGTTTTCTGAATACTACTGCAGTATTAATAAGCAGTAATACAGTGGGTTTTCTCCTCCTTCCCTATGACTACTGCTCAGAGAAATAACTTGCTAATATGACTAAACATAAAGCTGTTTTGTAAGTAGATGGCAGTTTCAGAAATTGAATTCATCCCTCATTTGCTCTCCAATGTATTTTATAAATCATCAGTTGTAAGTGCACTGGATACAGTATATACAGGAGACTTTTTTATGTCATTCATTTTTCTGTGTTAGTGAAATAGTTATCATATGTTACCACAAACATAAAATCCTCAGGCAATCCAGTGTGCACTCAGTCTATACAGTAAAGTATGAATTTATGCACATTATGAACATATGCAAACCGTACTTAAAATGTTTATGGATATATCCTTGGCTATTTAGATCACCGTTGCTCTGTGCAGGTTGCTCCTCCCCCACCCCCTTGCAGTGTGTTAGTGTAGCCTAAGAGAGTCGAAGTTGAAGAGAAGTATCTTGAACTCAATGTAGGTAATGGGGAGGAAAGATCAAAAATTCTGTTTAGACTGTGTTAAGTTTGATTGACAGTGAGGCATCTAGGAGATGTCAGAGACAAGCCACGATATAAGATTGGATGAAGGGAGGAAGAATATCTTTTAAAAGGTAGATTTGAGAGTTATTGACATAAAGATAATGATTGAAGGCATGTGTATAGATGAGGTTGCCCACAGAAAGAGTGTGAAGGGAGAAGAGAATCAGACGAAGGACAGAGTTCTGTGAGACTTCCATAGAGTATGCAAAAAGTGATCCAGAAGGAAAAAAACAGAGAGGTGGGATGAAAGCCTAGAAGGAGTTGACAAGATCAGCAGTGTCAAAAGCAGCAGGTAGGTCAAGAAGAATAAGATTGAAGTTGTAGTCCTGAGATCTGAATACAAAGAGGTTGTTAGAGATCTTATTATGAGTTTGTGTTAAGTGAGGAGTTTGGAAGCCACCTAGAGGTGATCCAGGAAGGAATAAAAGGTGAAGAACTTCAGGTAGCCATTGTAAGCAGTGCATTTGATGAGTTTAGAGGTGATGAGGAGAAGGGAGAGTAGACAGTTGTTGGAAAAGTGGTGGGGTTATTTATTTGAGAATCGTGGAAATCTGAGCATATTATCATTCTGAAAGCGAAAAGATGAAAAATGTTGAGGGAGAAGAAGATGCTGAGATTGGCTTCAGTGATAGAAAAAATTCAGAAAGTGTTAAAGGTTTGTAAGGGGGAAGAGGAGAAGAGAGAAGGCAGAGAAGAGAGCTCATGATATATTGTGTAGCTCAGGGATCAGCAACCTTTGGCCCGTGGCCCTCCAGGGTAAGCACCCTGGTGGGCCGGGCTGATTTGTTTACCTGCCGCTTCCGCAGGTTCAGCTGATCGTGGCTCCCACTGGCCGCGGTTCGCCATTTCAGGCCAATAGGGGCTGCAGGAAGCGGCATGTGCCGAGGGATGTGCTGGCCGCCACTTCCTGCCGCCCCCATTGGCCTGGAGAGGCGAACCGTGGCCAGTGGGAGCCGCGATCAGCCGAACCTGTAGACGCAGCAGATAAACAAATGAGCCCGGCCCGCCAGGGTGCTTACCTTGGCGAGCTGCGTGCCAAAGGTTGCCGATCCCTGGGTTAGAGTATTCACTCACTTGGGATGTGGAAAACCCAGGTTTGAATCCCCACTCTACCTGGTTAGGAGCAGTGACTCGAATCTGACTCCTCTGTATCCCAGGTGAGTTTCCCAACTGCTGGATTACAGAGTCAATCTCTTACTTTTTTCTCTCTTGCCCAATGAATATTTAATTATTTATACAAGTTGGAACAGCTTGAAAAGGACAGATTGTGTGGGCCTTCTTGTGAAAACCTCATAGACAGGTGGTTAGGGAGGCCTTCTGAAAAATAGCAGACCTGAGTTCAAGTCACTGCTCCAACTCAGGCAGAGTAGGGGTTTGAAAATAGGTCACCTTACATATCAGATGACTGCTGTAACTACTGGGGCATCAGCTATACTGGGCTGTCTCTTTCAGTGGGAAAGGTTTTCCATGGGCTTAGACATGCACCTTCACAAGAAGGTTCACAACTATGAATCCTGAGCGGAGATAGGCATCTCTCTCTGGCCTGAAGTTAGGTGCCTAACTACCTTTGAGGGGTGTGGCTTCGGTCCTGCCTCTCTCCTCAGCATTTCTTACTGGCTAGCTTAGATGGCTCCCTGCTAAATGTGCTGGCTTCTTTCCATTATTTAAGTGATTAGCACTCCCCATACAATGCATAGGAAGCCAGCATGAATATCTCAGGCCTGTGAATTCCTTTGGTTGGAAGGGTGTCTAGGAGTTAGGCTGTGCCATGCTGAGCAATGCAACACCTAACTGTCCTTTGTGGCTCTAGCCCTAAGTTTAATTGAAAGTCGGTGAGACTTAAGTGCCTAAGTCACGTTTGAACATGACACACACTCCTAAATCACTTAGGCGCTTTTGAACATTTTAACTCCCATCTTTAATCCTTACTCAATTGAGTAGTCCCAGGCCTTGTTGAAGTCAATGGCAAAATTTCTATTGACTTCCAGGAGGTCAGCATTTCACCAATTTTCTTTACAACTTTAGTTCATTACTTGCACACAGAGGGCTACTTGTGACTTGTGAGTAAAGTTTGCAAATTTGGGCCCAAATTCAGCAATTTTATCTATTTTAAAATCAGAAGATTAATGCCTACAAAAGGTGAGAATTCCAATACTCTGGTTCAACCAAAGCTATTGGGCTCAATGCAAAAATTACAGGTGGAAATTTTATGGCCTGGGTTATATAGGAGATAAGAGTAAATGAACATGATGGTTTGTTCTGGCCTTAAAATCTTTGGACTAGAATCACAAAAGGATTTATGCATTGTAATGCTGAGAATCACCACACCTAACTTTTAGGCATCTACAAAATCAATCAGATTCATAAAACCTGAGTTAGATGCTCAGGCTTCCTAGACAATGAATGGAGGGAAATAGACACCTAAGACTGAGAGTCACAAAAGTCAGCATGCTAGGCAGTTCCCCACCTCAGCTAGGCACAAGGAGATGCCCAGGAGAGGAGTGTGTCATAAACACCGCTTAAATCCAGTCTGGAGGGACATGCCTATCTTTGTTGGGATTTTCAGCTGTGAACCCTCCCTTAGAGCTAGGGGACTAAGGCATTTCTTGGAAGAAGCCGAGTAGGAGGACCATCTCCCTCATAACTTTCAGGTCAGTGGTTAGGGCACTCACCGGAGATGTAGGCATATCTCTCAAGAGCCCCAGGTTTCATGGGACTGTTCCCCTTTAACCTCCCCCAACCCCCCATTGCAATTGAAGCAGAACATTTCCTGCATTAATGTTTCTACCTTAAGCTTTAAGCTGAGCCTCAGTGACTCTCAGTGCAAAAGGAAGGAGCATCCTTGGGGCTTCACTTTCTTTTCAGGCATGTGCAGGGCCCCCACAAATACTCCCTTCCACAGCAGAAGTTGGAGCCACAATCCCCAGTGCAGTAGTAAGTAGGGTGACCAGACAGCAAGTATGAAAAATCGGGACAGAGTGTGGGGGGTAATAGGTACCCATATAAGAAAAAGCCCTGAAAATCGGGACTGTCCCTATAAAATTGGGACATCTGGTCACCCTAGTAGTAAGAGTATGAGCAGTTCTGGCGGTCCCTGACTGGGGAATACAGGAGTTATTAGTGGAACTGCAATCCTCATGTGCCAGCTTGCAATGATTCTCTCTCACTGATGGCGGGGATGGGAAGGGGGAAGCCAAACCTGAGTGGGCAGTAGGGTGACCAGTGCTGCTTCTCTTTCCACTTCCGGGGGGCAGCTCTTGCACCAGTACCTCAACCAAACCAGCCAGAGCTTTCCCACTATCACCCAGGCATTGATCGGGAGATTCCCATAAGGGAGCTGGCAAGGAGAGTATGGTGGGGCGTCCAGGAGCAGGGGAGAGGGCTGCTCACTTTTGGCCTCTTGAAATATTGGGAGCTATGGATGTGGGAGACCACTGGTTCAAGTCCCTCCTCCACCTGCCAGGGAGAAGGGATTTGACCAGGTATCTGCCACCTCTCAAGTGAATGCCCTAACCCCGGGGCTATTCTGATGTGAGTTTGAAGTTGTTCCACTTTGGACAAATAATTAGTTGTTGGGTCTGAAAGAGAGAAAGAGCACACCCAAGCTTTCGAATGAATAGAAACCCTGTTGGTTAGAGCACTCACACAGGATGTGGGAGACCCAGGAGCCAGCCCCCCTGCTCCAATGATTCTAATTATTTGAAGCAGGTGTCTCCAACATCCCAGGTGAGTAGCCTAACCTCTGTAATAAAAGTTTATTAGAGAGCTCCACCACCTTACCCCCTTCATTTTTGTGTGGAGATGAGCAAGTTCACCTGTGAGGCCTGATCTGGTCAGTGTTCTCAGAGCACGCATACAGGATTGTGCCCCACAAGTGAGTTCAGTGAACCAGAGTTCTCCTGGTTTGTGAATCACACTTGGGCTTAGGCAGCAGATAAGTGTTGGGATGCCTAGCGTGAGGGAGCAAAGCACCTGCCTAGAGGCAGAAACATAGGAACTTAGAGAACACTTACTGCAAAAATTTAGGTGTCAAATGAATTTAGGTGCCTACAGGATTTGGCAATAGCTGAGTGGGGTTTTTGTGAATCTCAGTGTGGCCTGACTCTGGGATTTAGGCACCTAAATTCCAGTTTAGGTGCCCAGGTCACTTTATAAATATAAATCTATCCTCCTGAATCTAAAAGAAGTTGGAGGAATATAATTTTAGTATTTGTGGTAGCGAGTAGGAGCCCCCAGACCCCATTGTGCTCAGTGCTGTAAAAACACAGAATAACCAAGTGGTGCATTTCTTAAAGTTTACAATCTAAGTATAAGACAAGAGACAATGGGGATACAGACTGATGAGGGAGCACAAGTAAACAATTAGACAATATTGGTCAGCCTGATGGAATTCATGATGTGAAAATGTACAGGTACTCAACTATCCTGCTAGAAGGCTATCCTCATAAAACATTTATAGTAAGTGGTGTCAAGAAGGATTCTTCTAATATGACTTTGTGTTTCCTGGGAAAATTGGAAAACAGCATTCTACTGGCTGAAAGCAATTATCCTCCCACACAGAGAGTGTTATGGTCTCCTTGGCTGGCTTAATGTAATAGAGCCAAATACAAGCCAATTTTTATTTTCCATCAGCAAAGGTCTTCCTGTGCCATGCTTGGTATTACTTTTTCCATTTTTAATTTCTAAAGCTGATTGTTTAAAAATCTAGAAAGAAAACTAGTGCTTGGGTCAGCACCTAGATTGGAAAAAAAGGAAAGAAAAAGAAATGGGAAGGGTAATGAAATGTATGTAGAGAACAGCAAACTGGATTATAGATCCTATTTCTATCAGGATCCTTCTTGAAGCTGTAGAAACAATTGAATAAGTTTATGGGAGAGGCAACAAAAATAGCAAGATATATACTGTCTATTAAATGCAAACAAAAATAAGTAAAAAAAATACAATAAAGCCTTACAGGTAAGATTTTTAAAGCCTCAAAAAAGAAAATTCAGAATTACATTCCTATAGTAACACTAACTCTTGAACCTTGCAGGCAGGCAATAGAGTTTTCAGAATCCTGATTAATAATGAAAAATAGTTGGCAATTAGTGGATATACCATTAGGGATTTTTACATTATATAAATTACCAAAAGCAACCTGAGAAGTAAACCGTTTGTTACAGATCAACTGTAATTATGGTATATGAGAGCAAAAATCGCATATGCAAATTTTCAGCTACTCTGCATCATAACTGCTTTAATATTAATATTGTCACCATGCTCGACAAACATTAAGCTAAGACAGAGGTAAGGGTGACACTGTATTGCACTTGCACTTTGCTTCTAAACACAGCTAGGACATCTTCTAATATTGTAAACCCCTGAACAGCTTTCCAGTGACAATCTTCACTACTAAATCCAGTTTTCCCACCAAATTTGGTGGAGGTGTAATTGACACCATTGTGAGGTCTAAGAGAGGTAATTTTGTACTGGAATAGAAAGAAATTTAAGAGCTAATATCTTACAACTACCTGGGACAGTAACAGCTTTTCTCTTCCATATGTGAGCAGGAATTACTGGTTTTTAACTGTTTCATGTCAGTCCTGGTGAATCATGAGATATACTGGGTGCCCTCAACTGTAGATAATAATTTAAGAAAATTTTTATATATATATTTCAAAAATGTGTTTTAATTTTATGTCACTGAGTCCTGCATTTGATAGGTAAGACAGCTGGAATTTTTAAGGCTACATCTACACTGCAGCAGGAACTGTGCTTCCAAATGTGAGCAGACAGACATACGCTAGTTCTGCTCTAGCTAACATGCTAAAAATAGCCATGTAGTCATGAGAAGCATGGGCAGCAGTTCAGGCTAGCTGCCCATGTACAAACCTTCCTGGATATCCTGGATATGTACTCGAGCAGTAGCCAGAGCTGCTGCCTCTGCTATCCCTGGCTATGCAGATATTTTTAGCGCACTAGCTCTGCTCAAGTGAATGTGTGTCTATCTACCCAAGTTGGAAAACACACTCGCAGCTTCAGGGAAGACAGAACCTTAGAGGTAGAGGGTTATGAAAATGTTACTAATGAAATGTTAAACTCTATAAAATTATTTCTAAAATCACATCTTTAGAGTATGGCATGAAAAAATACACATTTGTATGTGGGAGTATAAAGATTTTGTTGGTAGTCATTTGCGATGACCTGTAGTATTAATTTGTGGCTTCGCTACTTATAAATAATTCAATCATCTGAAACTCATAGAAATAAAAACTTTACAGTACCACATACCATCTGTATAGTTCTGATGAGATATTTTATATTTTTAATTGGCAACTCTGCCATTGTCAAATCATAAGCCTAGCATTTCAAAATAATTGAACCAGTTTTTACATATAAAACCAAATAGGTCTTTGACTGTAAAAAATGAACTATGAAAGGTGTTGGTGAACTAGTGCATGCTTACACTAAGGCTGAACTTAACTTATGTTGTTCAAAAGAGAGTGATTTGGAGTTTGCTTTCCCAAGGGATCCTGGGCCAAACCCTCAGTTGGCGTGAATTGGTGTCGCTCCATTGAAGCTAAACTGATTCACATCAGTTGAGGACTGGGCTGCCAGAGTAGACAGTTTCCATTTAGATCTCCTTTAGCATACCCCATAAGGGAATCTGAAACAATAAAAGGGATGGCTGAAACCAAGGGAGGAGTAATTTGCCTAATGGGTTAGTTCCCGAATTAAGCTATTTGAATGATGTCCAATGGCTTAGGGAAAGAATGCGGTCACCGGGGTAATTTAAAATGAGAACATGGCACATGGTAAGATTTGGTACGTTTTATATTTGAATAGTGAGAGGAGTCTGCAAGAAAACTCAGACAGGCTGTTCAGAGAGAAAACCAAACATTTTTCTTATTAGCTTTAACAATGGACACTTAAACAGTTAAATTTTCTTATAAAAGACAGAATCTATCTTGTTGTATATAAAAAAATCCCTATAAAAGCATAATTCTCATTTTTATATTTCATTAAGATTTAGAAACTGCTCCCTTATGTGCTAATTGTAAGGTCTGACTATTTGTAGAGATTTTTGTATGTATATGAGAAATCTCGTGTTCCTCATTTTATTTGTAAATTAATCAACTCCAAAACTGAGTTTAAGTTTACATGGGCCAATATATTAACAGCTTTTCCATGTTTGTATATAACAATAATCTAAAATCACATGCTGAGCATCACATAAGGTGGGAAAGAAGAAAAAAAAAAGGAAACTAAGAATGTGAAAAATATGACTCAGTGTAAAGGATGCAAGAAGAGATAAAAAGTATAAAACCTAGGCAGTGAATAAAAAGTAAAAAGAAAAGTTCTGAAATTAAAACTCAGGTAGTCTAGAAAGATGATTAGAAAAATAAGAGATAAATAATAATAATAGCTTCAAAATTACAATAAAATATTGTCTTGTTTCAACAACTGCTGCAAACTTGGCGTATGCTACTATTTAAAAAAAATATTATAAAAATGTAACAAAATTGGGGGAAGCTATGATAGTGCTTGCCTGTTCCTTGATTACTTTTTTTACATAATCCACCAATTTATTTTGAGCTTTGAATTATCTGGCTAGTTAATTATGCATGCAGTGCAAAATAATGCAGAGGCTGCTTTCTTTGAAAATACTCTGTATGTTTAAACAAAGTCCTGTTGTAGAAAAACAAGCTGATCTCTAAAGTGGAAAGTGGCCATGCTGTTTTTGTTTGTAATTTTTACTCTAAATATTCTTCATAAAAATATGATCTTGATAACATACAAGATTAATCAATTCTAATAAGAATAAAGGGATAACTGCATGGCCTGATCTTGGCTTAAGTATGCACAAAAAAACTACAGAACTATCATCTTCAATTGTTCTTCTTCCAGAATAGTGGCAGGAACAGACTTTAGGAACCAGATAATTAGATCTGTGTAAGAACTTTCTTAAAGTAATCTGAAACTATGAAATCTGATGAAAGAGGAAATTTGCCTCATTTTAGGCTCTATTACAGTCATAGGGCAGCCACATCCAGATTCTCTGCAGTGAGGCCAGCCTCCTTACCCTGAACCCTGCTGTATACACCCCTCTTGCCATGGGATGATCAAAATACTCCTGTTGTCCACCATAATATCATAGGGAGGCCTCTCTTGGGGCACACCCCACCATCAGGCTACAACAGGACTGGTGTTCCTGCCTCAGTTTCCCCCTTTCTTTCTTGGACCCCAGTAACTCCACACAAGCGCGCCACATATTAATAGCTCTTTGCAGGGTTAATTTATTACAAAAGTCCCACACCCATAATCTAGAATTCCCCAGCATAGTCCAAACAGTACATTCAGTCCTTCAAGTCCCAACAGTCCATCAACACATCAAGTACAGCTCCAGCATCCCTCACCATGGTCCAGCTCTCAGGTACGGCTCCAGCATCCCTCATTATGCCTTGACCCAGGCCCCTTAGATGGAATGCTTCTCTGCCTTATTTCCTTCCCAGTTATGGTTCCAGCTCCTGCTGGAGATATCAGCAGGCTCTCCAGCTCAGAAAGCCAGCCGGCATCTCCCTCTGCTGCTGTTAGCCCTCTCCAGAAATGGCTCTTAGTTCTGAGGACTATATGGAACTCTTACCACTCCCTCCTTCAGGGGCATTCCCGCCCTAAAACTCTCAACCCAGCTCTCCTCTTCTTGTGAGCTCTATCTACTTTTCTAGAGACCCTCAGCTCTTCTCTATTTGGGTCCAGGGCTCTCTGTTGCCTTTGGGCTGTCTCTCTTTTATAACTCCCCGGAGTAACCATGCCCTCCACATTCCACCAAACTAGGATGCACCTGGACTGGAGCAGAAGAGCTGGGAATAATTTCATTTAAGGGGATAGCTATTCTGTTACAATTACAAATACACAAGTTATCCTAGGTTCACCAAAGCATTCACTAAGGTCCATGAATAATTTTACCAAATTTGGGTTGAATGTCTTCTACCTTTGCTGTGAAAACATGGAAAATCCCCAAATCTGTCAAGTTTTCATTTTTTCCCCCAAAAAACTAAATGAGTACAATTTCCAACTTAACATGAAAAGTAAAAATCCTCAAATTTCATAAGAATTATGTAGTCCATTTCTTTGTCGAAGAGATTGTCCTGTTTCTGGGGTAAAGAAAAGATACTGTACAAACCTACACTGATGCTGGCTGAATACTTGCCAATATATAATTCAGTACCAACATAGCAGCAGACGGAAGCAGTTTGGGCAATGATGTATCTCAGTACTAGAACTTTGAAAGTGCCAAATTGGTATTAATAACTATTGGACAAATACTGCTTCCTTCTTCATGCTTTCAGGAGGCAACAGGTGCTTCAGGAGTGATCCAATTTTACTCTTGAGATGTGGCCAGATCTGAACATCATGGGTAGGGGGGTGCATACCCTGTACACTATGGACTCTAGGTCTGAATACATCCTTTGCACATCCTTTCAAAGGGAGGCAGGTGTGGTTTGAAATCTCAGGGTTGAATTGGATCATGAAGGGACTGGAGCGGGACCACCAAACACTTCTTCCCGTTGGCAGCAGGGGGAGGGGTGGCAGTAGAGAACTTGGACTTCAGAAGAGGAATAGTGGCTGCTGAGTGACTCAGATGGTATTCTCCAGCCTGTTGATTCCTTTTCCTCCAGCCCTACTAAAGCCACCCTGAACCAAGCCTTTGTACTCAATCTTGGTGCAGGGGAGAGGATTTAGTGCCACATTAATAAAATATAGGTGGTATGGTGTATCTGTAATCCTTGAATTTTGATAAGTTGCTTTCTGCCAGCCCTCCTGTTAATGCATTTTTGCTGATATGATGCACTACTCACATTCAATCAAATTGATATACAAATATTGTTCATGCTGCAATGTTACAATTTACAGTTGAATTCAATGTGGGTAAGCCAGGGTTCCAAACTGACCTATTGAAACAAGAGCAGATTGCATTAAAGTTCTGTGGGCAGAAGTCTGCAAAAACTACCAAGTACCATGTTGGAGCCATAGACTGAGATGTGCATCTGTCTCAGGATCATACATCACTCTATTTACCATCTGCTTTCTTCACATTGCATCCATCCCTATTATTTTATGGGCTTGAATGTAATCATCAAACACAACACCTTCTTACATGTGAGTCATTAAAATGAAAGCACTATTCTTTTGGTATTTGGGACTTGTTATCAAACACAGAAAGAGCTTTCTGGGGTCAACATGGCCTATCTGCCTAGTTATGGAATCAGGATTTTTAAAATATTAGTTTTACAGTATTTCATTTTTCTCCCAGGACTCCACTGCTTAAAAGATGAAGATCTTCCCCCAAATGTAATTAATGTAAACACTGTGTATATACAATAGAATGCAACAATGTGTTCTTTAAAGAGTGAGTATGTCATGCAAGCTGTGCAGATTAAGTGCGTTGTTTATTCTTGAAATTTTCAAACAATTTGTGACCAAGTATCTGCAAAAATAGGTAAACTTGTCTTCTTTCTCATGAATGCACTCTCAGTAAAACATCTAAAAAAAAAAAAACACCTGCTTTCATTGAAGACTCTACCTGTGTAAATGTCTCTACCTTGCATAGACTTGCACCCATGCTGCAGCTGCATCCTTATGAGACAGCAGGAACTTGAGCCCATTCATAGTCCTGCTTTTCAAATAAACATGGCAGCTGCATGCCCCTCCCCCCCCCCAACAGCAAGAAGCATACCCTGAACTTGTGAACTTCCTCAGCATTATTACAGTCTGCAGGAGAATCTGAGTGATAGGGTATATGCAAGGATTATTAAGTGAGGGCTAATAAAACAAACTCTAGCAGTTCACAGGAAAGCCAGTAGGGGGGGGGGGGGAGTTAAGAAATACAAAGAAAAGAGCATCATTTTTTATAACTCCGCTTCTACAATCTCAGTGTAATGCAGGGAGAGAACTATAAAAATCAAAGAGCTATTTTCAGGTTGAGGGAGGCCCAGGTGAATAGAGGTGGTTGCCTTAGAGGCTTTCAATAAAACAGCTAAAGCTGCTATTTTTGTAAGGGAAAGGAATGGCATTTAAAGAGCTTTTACACCCAAATAACTGCCTTAGGCTCTTTGAGAGCCATTAAAGAGAGAGAGAAAAAAAGTTTCAGCTCAGGGATAATAATGATTCTGGCTTGTGCTAGAATATACAACATATCCTAACTTCTCTATACCCCTGGGGGTGGAATCCTGGCCCTATTGAAGTCAATGAGAATTTTGCTATTGACTTCAGTAAAGCCAGGATTTGACCCCATACATTTAGTTTGGTAATTTTTTTTTTTCTAGACTTTAAACATTCAGGAATCTGTGAATGTTCTTCCCAACAAACAGAAGAGAAAACCATTTTGCTGTCCATTTCATTACTGACTATTCAATATGAAAGTTTGTCTTTCCCAATATTGACTGCCTTTTCCAATAACAGTACCGTCTCTATCATGACATAGTGAATGCCCTTATAATTTTAACATTAATCCATAGTTACGAACTAAGTCTACCAACCGTCAGGGAGATGAGCCAGGATCTCTGTCACTGTTGTACAGAGGTAGAATGTAAGGCAATGAGTTGGTAAAGGGCTTTCTGCAAAGTTACAGAGCGAGCCAGTACCTCTGGTAGGCATATACGCCAGTCTCACTTCTCCCCCATCCCCATGCTAACTGCTACATGACACTTACCTTTCCCCACCGCTATGTCGATCTCTGAGATTTCTTACTATCTTTCTATACTTAAAATAAGAAATAACTGTTAACTTTTTAATGGTGACTACTGGACTTCCTTAATGTTCATCATCATCATCATCACTCCCTTAACCGCATGGTCATTGGGGCTCCATTATTGATGAACAATTAACCAATTGCAATCAACCTGCCGATTGTATGTCAGTGCTTGAGTCTCTGCAAAGTCCATTCCTGTCCACTCTTTTATGTTGTCAATCCATCTCCTCTTCTGTCTACCTCTTCATCTTCCAAGGGACAGTATAGGGGAAGAGAAGATCTTGGATAGGCCAGATGATCTTGTTACATGGCCATACCATTTCAGCTTGCACTTCTTCACAGTCATCAGGAGGTCTTCATATGACCCAGCACATTGGGTGATGATGTTGCGGACCTCTTCATGAGTGACGTGGTCGAAGTAGGAGATGCCCAGGATTTCACAGATGCTTTAATGTTACAGTGAGGTAAGTTAAGGGTTAAAAGTAAAAGAGAGACCTAAGTGGTGGCTTTATTTTATCTGTACTTCACTCATCTAGTCACAAGTGCAATGCCCTTACTTTGCTCATAGTCTGTCAGGATATACATTTTTTCTGGTAAGTCATTCTCTGAGGCATTGACTTAGCAAGGTGCTGAGAATATCTGAGCGCAATCAGTTTCTGTTTGAACCAATGGGATGTCAGCATCCAGTGACATCCCCATGAGCTGCATTCCTGTTGAAGCTCAGCACCATGCAGGAGGTACTCAGGGCCAAATTTTTAAAGGTATTTAGGTCCCCCAAAAAGCAAATAGGCACCTAATGAGATTTCCAAAAGCACCTAGTTATGTAACTCCCACTGGTTTCATTGTATTGATTGCAATTGACGTTATGTATCTAGGCACTTTTGAAAATCTCATTAGATTCCTGTCTGCTTCTTTAGGGACCTAAGTACGTTTAAAAATCTGCCTCTTATGCTGTTCAGGACTAAGTCCTTTAGTGTATGCTTTTAATTTCTCTCCCCCAATTTTGGTGCGGGTATGCAGCCTACTTGTAATTGTCAGATAATATACTTAAAACAATTCTTCTATATATTCGCTATATCTGCTGTAAATGTTTGCACTGAAAGGAAAGCTCTTTGTCCCTCTTAAGCTTAAAAAACACAGACCTGAAGGTTGCAGTGTTAGACTAACACAAGGAGTGGCATGTGTCTTCCCAGCTTCCATCTGTCAGACACACTCCTTTGAAATATTAATGGACTTCATTGTTCTGTCAAGTTTAAGGCATCCTTGTTAACATTAGGACATAATTTAGGGCGTATTTCATAAGCACAACTATGAAATATTTATGACTAACACTCATTACTTAAAAAGCAATTCACATATACATACCTGTTTTAATTATTAATGAAGAGAGTTTGGACAGACCTTGTTTTTATTGCTCTGTACTTTTGAAAATTAACTTTTCATATATTTCTGTATTAATATCCCAAGGCTCTTATCACATTGTTTAAGGGATGTATATTGAAATGCCTCTTCCTCTATTAACTCCTCACATACAAGTGGTGAGGGGTATTATATCACACCGAGGAGAATTTGGGCCAGTACCTACTGTGCCCCAAACCAGCAATGAGACATGGATGCCTCTGAGCAAGTGGTAGTCTTCTTTACCATTATCCACCACAGCAGTCTTAGGTGTGCGTCTCTGGATAATGCTGCAAATGTACATAAGCAACAATTCCCCCTTCTCCCTCAAATGGCCATTCTGTACTAGAGTTTGGGGCTAGGAGTGAATGTAATAAAGAATGCAGTGATAGAATAGTGGTGGGCATGGTATAAATACCTAGATAAATATATCATTCATGGCCACTCCCATTTCTATCTACGATAACTTATTTCCTATATTACATAGTCTAACCCAGTGGAGAGTGTGTATTACAGGTCCCCCGTATGGCTGATCCACAGAGAATATGAGTCTGTTACAGCCCCAGCTGCAGAGATTCATGGTTTTTGTTCTGGTGGCCCCCAGTTCAATCCCTGGTAGTAGTCACAATAGCATCATGAAAACTCAAAGAGACTTAGCAACAAGGATCACCAAAACACAAAGGAATTTACTGAGGATGAGAGATGACAGGTTTGCACATATGGTCCTTACACACCTGCTGTGGTTGTTGCTTGTGAAACGCCACTGCTATTAGACAGGTCAGGAGTCTTTGACAATGGAAAAGTGGAGAAAGAGACTGGATTTGGGCTCTGGGTAGTTAATAACTGTACCTCATAGTAGTGAATTCAAAATAATGCTGTTATGGATCCAATTTGATAATGGCTCAATCAAAATTTACAACAGTAAATGTGCCCCACACATAAAAATGTGAACAATACACTGGTAATTTCATAGCTATTGTATTACATTAGTTGTGCCATTTTATGTTTTTCATACTTAAGACTTTATAACATAATATTTGTTGTGCCTTTTGTCATTTCACATAATACTGTTCAATAGGATGCTTATTGCCCTGTGAAATCCAAGAAACCTTAGTAAATTTGATACTTTTGGATTCAGATATAAATGTTTTTGGCCTTGAATCCAAAGCAAAATTGAGACCTTTTGTTTCCTCACATCTTCACATGAATTAGAAATTTGCCTGCTACCTAAAATTACCAATGTGTATATATATATATATATATATATATATATATATATATATATATATCATTTATTAGTCTATTGCTTTAGATTCACTAACATCTGAATACAGCAGAGACTGTACAACTGTTTTTACACAGCAACAAAAACAGCAAACTAACTTTTTAAATTAAGGTGATTAGAACTCCACTCCATGCTCAAAGCATTACTTAAGATAGGCAGAATATAGTCAACAATTAAACAAGTAACATGCAGATTTGAACACCTTTTAGACATTTACTGCTATGTCAATACACAATAGCTATATTTCAAATGTTTATTGCTATACCATTGCAGACCACTTATGTTGTTTCAAAATGTTGTAATGCATAGACTTATACACTCGGATTCCCTCCCACTAGAGCAAATAATAAACTAATAATAATTAAATTCATAACAACAATAATAATAAAATATTGTAAGCAGCATATTAACTGGATGCTTACACCACCCCCGTGTCCTCAACATTTCCTATTGGCTAGCTTAGATGGCTTCCGCTCAGCATGATGGCTTTTGTGTGTCCCACTCTTAGGTGACTAACTCTCCCCATGAGTTGTCTAGGGAACCTGGACAGGTAACTAAGGGCTATGGATTTCACTGTGTTGCAAAGCACCTAAAAGTTGGGTGTGCAACACATAACATTGTAATGCTTAAGTTTCTTTGTGGTTCTGGGCCTTGCTCTCGCTAACGCGTATGGTATAGGTACTGTCAAAGAAGAGGCCATCAAACCACTGCCCCAAACATGATAGTTTAAATCACATGTAGGATTTTCTTGGATATTATGCCTCCTCTTATTGTCCATAGGCAATGTGATAGAGCTTCAGTGTAAGGGAAGAAGGTAGGGAAGGAGGAAATTATCATGGTTTGCACTTCAGAATTCAACAGCATCTGCTTCTTCTACTAGGTGACTGGCTTCAAGCATTACTGCTGCTTCTTTACCAAAGGTGGATCAATGTCAGATATACATAAGCAGGGATGATAGGAGATTACTACAGAGAAGATTTTCTAGAAATAAATTCAGATATTCCAAAACGGTTGTCCAATCAAATTATCTATCAGCCCATTCCTACCAAGGACTTTGGCCAAAACAACAGTAGATTTATAACTTGCACAAATTGAATTAAGTCTTGTCTTGACTGGAGATATGGCTCAATCACAGGGGAAAAAATCTGGATGAAAAATGTCTTTACAATTTATTATTTTTTTTAAATGGCCAAGCTCTAATTAAGGTCAATTTCCATTCTGCCTATCTTTGGATATTAAATAAACTAAGGCCTTCATTTAACTCATTCTGAATTAAATGGAAAGATTTTTATTTATTTCAGTGAGAGCAAGATCTTCTGTCCAAAATGAGAGAAAGCCAGACTTTGCGTTAGATCAGAGGTAAATGATAAAAATAAAGTCATCTTTTCTGCTTCCCTACAAAAGACTAGTGGTTTATCAATGTCAAATATTACCATTCATTTGTATCATTTCGGGGGGAGGGGGAGGCACAGGGTCTCAAGGATTTGGATACCTTTCATATGCATTAGATAAGTATCCAAATTTGAAGGCCTTATTTGAAGTATATGCTGAACCAAAAGTGAAGAAGCTGCAGTCCTGAAATCTTTACTCCAAAGATTGAACCTACAATATTTATTTCAGTCTTGTTGTCTACTAGGGATGTACAAACAAACTGAGGTTTTGTTATCTGTGCTAGAATCCCACAGCATTGAACGATTTGAATTTCTAAGCAGAGGAATATCATTCATAGTAAACAGTTGCAATTAGAGATGCATAATGTCTGTGAAAGAATGAAGATGGGATAATTAGACATGGACAGGCTGAATGATTAATTATAATTCAGGACACAAATATAAGTGTACCTATAGATTTATTATCATTAATTAAATCAACATTTATGTCTAATGCTCTTTAAAAATTATGATCTGGGAAATCTTAGGATTTTCTATGCCTTTTTGCATCATGCATTTTTTAAACACGTATACAATTCTTCACTATTAGTAAACTGATCAGCACATTAGCCTACACACTGTATATTGGATGTAGTGTATGTGCGTCAGTTCTCAGTTGGCTGAGGCTCAATTTCCTATAGGAAATATGATAGTGACAGTTATAAATAAGATGCATAATGGATGCCATTTTCAGTATCTTCCCTAGAAGCAGTAGAAAAAATATTGCTCCTTTTTTTTCTGATGGAAAATGAATTTTCAACTAATTTGAATTTTTTATGGAAAAAAAAAAGATGTTTTCATCAAAAAAAATCAGCTTATTGCAAACCTATACACATATACCTGTAATTATATGTATATAAACCTTGAAACATTTCAAAGAAAAAATATGATTTATAGATGAATAGATATCTTAGGCCAGAAGGGACCATTATGATTATATAGGATGATCTCCTGTATAGACCAGTTATTTCTGCATCAAACCCATAGCTGCTCTTTGATCTATAGCATATTTTTTTAGAATGATATTCAGCTCCAGTTAAAGACTTCACATCTCTTGGTAACTTATTCCCATGATAATTACTCACATTTAAAAACAAAAACAAACATGAGCATGATTTCTAATCTGAATTCCAACAATTGGATTGTGCATCGTCTTTTTCTGATAGATTAAAAATCTATCAGAATTAGAGTAACTTTTTAAGTCTCTCATTATAAGATTTTACAGACTGACTTCTAGTATTTATATTTAACCCTTTTCAATTTGTCAACATCATTTTTGAAGTGTGAGCTCCAGAACTGGACACAGTTTAGTTTTCACTGAATTCTTTAGTTAAAAAGGGGGAAAAAAATTACTGAACCAGCTCTCACCAACACTTGCTGAAATGTTCACCCTTTTGGTTGAAATTGTTCGGGCTTGGTCTCTGCATGAAGATGTTTTGTTTTTAAATGTTTGAGCAAGAACAATCCTGAGAAATTCAGATGCTATTCTCCAGAGAAACATGATGCTCTGAAGAGGCTAAGTATGCAGCAGGACCATGGCTCTGTCCCCACTGTGCATTGATCAGATCACTGGTTGGCTACACAGCAGGTAGTAAACTGCATGTCACAAAGGGATCCAGTATTGGGGATGGCCAAGACACATACTTGAGAGGTCTAGGAGGTATCCAGACTCCTCAAAGCAAAAGGTATTCCCAGTGCAGGGATAGGCAACCTTTGGCACATGGCTTGCCAGGGTAAGCCTGCTGGCAGGCTGGGCTGGTTTGTTTACCTGCTGCATCCGCAGGTTCAGCCGATCGCTGCTCCCACTGGCCGCAGTTCGCCATCCCAGGCCAATGGGGGCGTCAGGAAGCGGCGGCCATCACATCCCTCGGCCCGTGCTGCTTCCTGCTGCCCCCATTGGCGTGGGATGGCAAACCGTGGCCAGTGGGAGCCGCGATCAGCTCAACCTGCGGATGCGATAGGTAAACAAACTGGCCTGGCCCACTAGGGGGTTTACCCTGGCGGGGCGCGAGTCAAAGGTTGCCAATCCCTGCATAAATTGTGTGTAGTTTGTACAACCTAGCCTTTGATTATTTAAAACAGGCTTTGCTGAGTAGTGGAATAAAAATGTCACAGTGGCAATGATTGTGTGTTCTTTCTCTCTCTTCCCTTTTATATCATTTTCATTGTTACATATACCTTTCAGATGTAATATTCTTTTCTTTGCTGTTTTCAATGAAACATATTAACATTACTATGTATGCTTTACGAAGACAAATACCTCTAATTACATTAGCAACATACTGACAAGTCAGGTAATAGAAATGAGCAGTTTAAATAACTGCATTCAAAGAGTTTTATAGAGGGCTATTGACTATATTTAAACTGAAGACAAGGAGCATGGAATTATGGCAGTAAAATTAAAATAAGATTTTTCAAAACAAGGCACTGAATAGTTTATATAAATTTAATTCAGTATACAGAGAGGGGTAATTTTCTTTTGTTTCTAAAAAACAAATCAAACAAATACAAAGCACAGTATGAGTTGATCTATGTCTGTATTATAAGCAAATTGGGGTAGGGACAAAATCTTTTTCTGCATTCTGTAGAGCTGCAAGCATTCCACTTGCATACAACAAATAACCAGTAGTGTTCTGTTTGTAGCTACTTATTGCTATGAGTGTTTTTTGTATGCCCCATATTTACATGTCTAAGGAGTCTTCCTACCTGTCTGCTTGTCCTGAACAGTTTTAGTTCGAGATGGCTGCTGTTACAGACTCAGTCACACACTATGGGCATTAGTAATTGACACAACTACAAAGTGAATGAAAAGTTGGTGTACAAATGAGAATTCTCCACTCACTCACTGCAGGGGTAGCAAACAGCATTTTGCATCTACTATGCATCTCACTGGTCAGACCTCAGTTGCACCAGAGTTCTGTTTGGTGTAGCTATTGGTGCTGAAGTGAAGGCATTTTTAAACCACTGTTGAGGTCTCCTAGCTGGTAGAGCTTCTAGGGGCTCCTCTGGCCCCTGGCACAATTTAGAATGATCACAAAGATGATCTAAATTAACGCCTATTTGCAATGATCCTCAAGGAACTGTCCTACAGAGATTGCTGGCTCACTGTGTGTGCTGACATTTCATGCTTGCCAGACCCACTTTGCTAGAGCTATAAGCAGTGGTAGGGAGGACAGATAATATAGAGTCAGGCAGCATGTTTGTGGTTCTTTTCCTTTTCTCTCCTACATAATTTCCAGTGAAAAAAAGAAATGTGATTTGTATCACATATATATTTTAAATTAAAGCTGATTCTTTGAAAAAAGGAAAATAAAGTGTTTGCAAATTACTCAATTTACAATAGTTCAACAGGACAGCATAATGACAACATGATTTAAATTAATTTCAATGAATTTTTGGGTTCAAATCTTTGATTAAACTTAACAGGCACACATAAAAATATATGCATCCTGCCCTGATAAGAACGTGCCTTATTTTAAAAAAATATCACATTTTATGTAATTTTTAAACTGAATTAAAATTTAAGTGTAATCACGTTGAAGTCAATGGCAAAATTCTGATTGACTTTAATGTGAGGAGAAAGAGGTCTTTAATGTGTGCTGTAACACACTTTTGTTAGAGCTCTTTTCCCTTCACCCTCTCCCCTGTTTCTTGTCACTCAGACAGAAAGCAGAAGACCAGAAGTCCGAAGTGCAGGCAATATGATGTTTATTGGGGTTAATTCCAAGCAAACATATCCATAGCTCCAGAAGCTGACAGAGTCTGTTTTCCAGTGTTCCCTTCCCTGCTCTGACACCGCAGAGCATTTACCCCATATTCCCCTTCCCAGCTCTGACGCTGCAGAGCCTTGCCTGTGTCCCTATTCCCCATTTTCCCACCTCCTCCTTCTTAGCAGGCCCAAATATACCGACAATGCACACCCACAGTCCCACCCCTTACAACTTAGTGTCATGTTCCATTTTGGGTCTGGGGTCTTCATCCCACCCCTTTTGTACCCCATGGGAGGGGTAAGGAGTGAGGTTGTGCTCCGGTCAGGGACTGGCATTTCTTTGGTCTTTTAATGTTTTATACCTTCCCCCACAAGCCCCTTTGCCCCTCCCGACCGGTTGCTTGACTTTGCCTGGAGATAGGGGTTGAGGCAATCTTAAAGTGTGCTCTGTTGAACTGCTCTTAGCTCTTCCCATTGTACTAACAAATCCATCTGACTAAGCAGAAGCAACATCACAGTGTCTTTGTCCCTTGTTTCACATTTTAGTATAATATTATCACAAGGTCAAACCCAAAATTCGATCCGGGCTAATAAAATGGCATATATTAACAACTTTTTCTATCTACTTCCCAATAAGTATATCAATTTCTGTGTAACATAACAAAGGCCTTAAACATATGGAAGACTCACTCACAATCATGCATGTATAATACAGGGCATGATGGAAAAAGATGAACACATTTTAATTCTATACATCAAGCTTGTAGACAAAGTCAGCAGATTGTATTCCAAGTTAACTTTTAGATTACTTTAGATGTGATCATAAGTTTTAAAAAAGTACTGCTGTCCTTTGATCTTCGACTCTTCATAGTATAAAACCTTAAGAAACTCATTCATTTTTTGTATATTTATTTGAAATACAAATCAATATGTTTAAATTGATTTTGTTATCTTTGCTCTGCCAAAATGTCTTTATTTTTACACTTCAAGGAGCTACAGTGTAAATTATAGAGTTGTGAAGTCAGAACTAAGATCTTTTCACTATCTTTGGTGGAAGGCCACTGACAAATAGGCTGAAATAAATGGAACAATTAAAATGCATGAAAAATTCAGATTCGGTCCAATTAAACCGTAGCTGTACCTCAGTCAATTATGAAGATAAACTCAAATGCCCCAATTTGTTTGAAATTTCATTATAAAAATTAATTGTATCTAAATGTATTTTCTCTATGATTAGACTTAAAATACATAGATGAATTTTTAACTTGTATTTCCCAAATGAGACTCTCTTTCCATTGTCTTCATCTTTTCCACATTTCACTCCCATTTATTATTACACACACAATACTCAATGCTAATAACTGGTCTGAACTGTGGATTTTTTTTTTGTTGGTTTGTTTGTAAAGCCTGAGGATAACAAGATACTTTAGGTGTCTGATCCAATTCTCACTAAAGTTAATAGCCAAACTCCCACTGACCTCAGTGGTGCAGGATCTAGCTCAAAAGTGGGTGGTAAAACAAATCAAATGTCACTGGGTAATAGAAGATAAATAAAAAAATTAAAATATCTGCAATTTTTGCTTACCTGGATCCCAAAGTATTGCTAGCTAAGGCCAATCCACTACAGTAGGTGTAGATATAGAAGATGCTGAGGGGATCTTGAGAGGTGCTGAGTCACTTCCACTGCCATTATCTTCAAAGGGCACCGCACAAAATTGGGAACTGGATACAAAGTGTTTCCACTGACTTCAGTGGGCTTTGGATCAAGCCACAGATCTTAGTGCTTCTCTAGACAAGGGACATTCGAAAAGGAAAATTTAATAACAGTAATCTAACACATTATTAACAATTTTTGGCCAATCGTAAAGACAAAGTAGATTTTTTGTTTGTTTGGGGTTTTTTTAGATTTTCCATATGCGTACAGTGGTGGCACTTTCAACGTTTCATTTGAGAGATATAAGTTCTACCAATATTCTGACAGGGGATGATCTCTGAGTGGTAGAATCTTTAAAATCAAAAGAAAATTTTAAAATATGCATGTTGTCTATTTCCAGCTCCACAACTTCATGTACAACAGTTAGGGAAAACTAAAAAAAGATATTCTAAGAGGTTCTGATTAATGTGTTAGATAATAATTTATCACAGCCAGAAAAAACAGACCAGAATCTGTACCTTCTGGGCCAAATTCTCAATTATTACACAGGAGCACACAGCACAAGTTAAAGCAGGGCCAGGTGCAAAAGTGGGTGTAATGCTCACCATTGCACTTTTCCAATTCTGAGACTTCTCTTCGCAGGGCCTGGCCTCAAGTGAATAGATGCTATAAATTACATAGGCTGCTCTATGGAGATGACATTGGAGCCTTAAGACAACTCTGTGCCATGTCAGGATCCTCTTACACTAGAGCAGGGGTCGGCAAATTTTGTCATGTGGCTCGCCAGGGTCCACAGGTTTGGCCAATCATGGCTCCCACTGGCTGCGGTTCGCCGTCCCAGGCCAATGGGGGCGGCAGGAAGCGGCGGACAGCATATCCTTTGGCCTGCACTGCTTCCGGCCATCCCCATTGGTCTGGGAATGCGAACCACAGCAAGTGGGAGCTGCGATCGGCCAAACCTGCGGACACAGCAGGAAAACAAACTGGCCCAGCCCACCAGGGTGCTTACCCAGGCGAGCCACGTGACAAAGGTTGCCAACCCCTGGTTTAGTTATTAAAAGAGATCCAGATGACAGGCTGGGTGTGTTAGCAATATAGCAATACCTGAAGCAGTGCAATGGCTTGCAGCCTGACCAATGTGATATGTATGTATGTGTGTGTGTGTGCGTACAAAAAAAGTCTGATTATTATTATTTACCAAGTACCAAAAAATGTGTTGGACTCTTCAGAGACAAAGAATGATACAGGCCTTTGCCCTGAAGTGAGTGCATTCTAAACAGTCAAAATAAAGGGCAGGGGAGACCACTGTAACACACAATAAAAACTATTAAGACTAAGTTTGGCACAAAGCTTGTTAGAGTCACCATTTTTCTTCTCCTTTTCATCTGATCTATCCACCCACTCAGAACACTACTGTCCTTCCTCCTCCTTCCCCTCACCACCATCATAGACCATATTGCTTGTTAGAGGGACAAAGCGGATGAAGTAATATTTTTGATTGGACCTACTTCTGTTGGTGAGACAGACAAGTTTTGAGCTCTTCTTTCAGTCTGGGAGAAACACTTGGAGTGTCACAGCTAAATGGAAGTGGAAAAGATTATTTAGCACAAGTAGTTAACACATATTTCAAGGGATTATTCAAAGTGTTTGGGACCCTTAACATTGCTCCAGTCATGGGGGGAAGGAAGAAGGAGGGGGGAAGGGCAGGTTGTGGGGGGAGTTGTTAGTGGGTTATAGACAGAGGTGAAAGTAAGCTGGTATGGCATACCAGCAAGAGCCAGTGTGCAATACCGGGGCGGTCCGGCTTCTCCAGGTGGCAATTTAAAGGGCCTGGGGCTCCCAGCAGTGGCTGGAGCTCCAGCCCCTTTAAATTGCCGCCAGAGCCCCACTGCTGGAGCCCTGGGGTAGCAGCAGCGGGGCTCCAGGGGTTATTTAAAGGGCCAGGGCTTACGCTGCCTCGACTGCCCTGGGCCCTTTAAATAGGCGCCGGAGCCCCGCCGCTGCTATCCAAGGGCTCTGGGGGCTATTTAAAGGGCTGGGGCAGTAGAAGCAGGGAGACCTGGGCCCTTTAAGTAGCCTCCAGAGTTCTGGAGTAGTGGCGGTGGGACTCCGGGGGCTATTTACAGGGCCCAGGCAGTAGAGGCAGCGGGAGCCCCAGGCCTTTTAAATAGCCCCCGGAGCCCTGCTGCCAGAGCCCTGGGGTAGCAGCGGTAGCCGGGGGCTCCGGCAGTGGTTTAAAGGGCCCAGGGTGGTAGCGGTGGCCGAGCCCTGGGCTCTTTAAACTGCTGCTGGAGCCCCCAGCTGCCGCTGCTACCCTGGCGGGGGAGGGGGAGGGCACTTACCACTACAGGGCGGGCTGGGGCTGAGTCTGACCCCCACATCCCAGCACCTTCTGCCCAAGGCCCCGCCCCTTCCGGGGGCCAGAGCTGGCCCCAACCCAGCCCCGTACCGATAAGTCCCTATTTCTACTTTCACCCCTGGTTATAGATCAGGGGTCAGCAACCTTTGGCACCCGGCCCATCAGGTTTAAGCTGCTGGAGGACCAGGCCTGTTTGTTTATCTGGAGCATCCGGAGGCATGGAGCCCAGCCCCACTGCATTATTCTCCCTCCCACCAAATATCAATAAAAGCAGTAGAGTGTTCCATTCCCAAAGTAAAACTACATATGTATCTAAGGGCTTTACACTGCCATCTATCACTGTAGAATCTGAGGAGTTCCACATTAAATTCTACTGCAATAGTGAATTCCCTAGTGGGTTATCTATTGCTGATGGTACTTCTTTTTGAGGCTAACTCTGTGCATTTTAAGGTTTTGTTTTTTGTTTGTTTTTAAATTACTTATTTTGTTTTGCGTATGTTAGGCTGATTAGTTTCAGGGTTTTCTGTTCTTTTTTTTTTTCTTTTTCTTTTGTGGTTGTAGGGTTGTCTTTTTTTCGCTTGATTGGATTATTTTGGGTAGAAGCAGGTGTCATTATTATCACTTATGGTGGAAAATTATTTGTAATCTTGTAATCATCTCACTGAAATTGAAGGGACACGTTTTCTGATCAGGGAGGCCTATTGGAGTCAATTGAGTAATGCCAGTAAAGATTTCTGTTCAATACTTATTTAATATCTCTCACTTCTATTAATGTTCAGATATATTAATACAATAGATTAATATTCCCAGAATGAGCTATAAGCAGTATTACATTCAATACATTTTCCAAAAGGTCCTGAAAAACAATCATTTTAAATATGTAAAAATTGGATAGCATGTTTGTAATATATTTTAACTGTTCAGTCCCTGAAGAAAAGAATCTTTTAAAAGCAAAACTCACCATTTAAAAAAGGAAAAAAAAAAAAACACCTTTTACTTTAACGATTACTTTTGTAGTAATTTCAGATATAAAAATGTTTGATAGCAAGCTTAAAATCCATTATCTACTCACTGCTATACAGTGAATTATACTGTACCATAAACAGTTTAGTAATCTTCATTCTACAAAAAATGCAAAGCGGGTAAAAAGAGACATTGGGAAAAAATGGTTATAATAACTACCAGTGAATGTTTGAAGTATAGGTGTAGTTGTGTTGGTCCCAGGAAATTAGCGAGATAGGGTAGGTAAATTAATCTCTTTGATTGGACCAACTTCTGTTGGTGAAGGAGACAAGCTTTCGAGCTTACAGATCTGTGTAAACTCAAACACTTATCTTCTATTGGATCAACTTCTGTTGGTGAAAGAGACATTATCTCACACACAACATGGGTGAGCAGGAAAGGTGGAAAGATGGCGTGAAGCTTGTTTTTGTGTTCCCCTATCCTGAGGACATTGTGTGTAATGAGGTTTGTCCTTCTGTGCCAGGCTAAAGAAGCCTAAAGACTGCTCCAACTCATGTCTGCTCCCAGTTTTGCTACATCAGCTGCAAAATTGTCTTCTTTTTCTTTACTATATATATTACAGTAGAGCTGAGGGGGCCTCAGTCAGGAACAGGGCCTTTTTATGTTAGGAGCTCAACACATATAAAGATACAATCCCTGCCCTGAAGAGCTACAGTTTAAAATGCCTTGATACTAGTTCTTGAAAAACATTTTCTCTCCAGGAAATAGGGAAATAACAGTGTTTCTTGTCTGAATGAAAAACAGTGTCATAGTGAGATAGTACAATAGATGATTTACCACTTGGTCTTTGCTCACCCTTGTATTGAAACATTGAAACAGTTTGGCTCATCTATAGCCTATGGGTTTGGACTTTCAGGGTATGTCTACATTGCAATTAAACACACACAGCTGGCCTGTGTCAGCTGACTCAGGCTCTCGGGGCTTGGGCTATGGGGCTGTAAAATTGTGGTGTAGACATTCAGGCCCAAGCTGTACCTGAGCTCTGGGACCCTCTGAGAGCCAGGCCAGACAGAACGTCTACAGTGCAATTTTACAGCCCCTCAGCCCAAGCCAGCTGACAAGGGCCAACTGAGGATGTTTTATTACAATGTAGACATACCCTCAAAGACTTATGCATTTGAATATAGGGCTGATTAAAATTTTTCTGTCAAAACTGTCTTTCAACAGATAACTGGGTTTTCAACAAAACAATTTTTGTTTTGCGAGCCAACCCCAGGAAATGTTTCCAGCTGAAAACCCAAAATCTTTCAATTCTGAAATGATGCCAGGATGCCTCATGGGAACTGTACTTTTGGTGCTTGATACCCCTGTCCTTCTCTGTGGACGTTCCCCCTGCCACTTTACACTCACCTTGAACGGGTGTAAATGACAACACAAGGTGCAAAGCACTGGAGGATCAGCAGTGATATTTTTGAGTTGACAGAACCCCTTTAATTATCCCAAAGAATTTACAACATTTTAATGTTTTATTCTGTTAACATAAACCCACAGATTTTCAAGCAGCCATTTTGTATTTTTAGAGAGAAATAAACTAAAAGTTTTACCACAACACAAATAATTGCTACAAGCCAGAATTTCTGGGCATCACATTAGTATTCAGAAAGGGCTGCCTCATGAGATCCAAATATAGCTTTCAAAAAAGGGTACCTTCCAATAGCTTGCAGGTGCAGAGACCATCTGCACAGAGAAATTCACTGGCTCTGGTCCATCGTAATGTTACCATACAATATCTGTCACTAAATTACAATGTCATGTTGGTAATATACTTTCCTCACATTTGCAAACTTTAATTGTCTGATTGTTTGATTTTATACGGTAATATTTTACAAGTAAACACAATCATGAGAGCATGTACTGTAGATGCACAAATAATTTGAACAGTCAAGCTGTATTATGTTTAATAGAATTATGTATAAATTTTGTTTGTTTGCAGTTTTATAGATTAAAATATGGGATATATAAAGCTCCAAGGGCTGGGATATAATATACACAGTGTTAATTTATTCCAAGAATAATAATTAAGTCATAAGTAGACAAACAAACAATAGTTTGAATAAATAAATAGACTATAAAAACAGACTGTTCTCTTTAGTCCTGAAGTTGTCTGGTGTGCAAAACAATTCTGCATGTCTGAAATAATGTCTAAGGAACTCAAATAACTACAAGACACAGATGTTCTAATGGTACAATAGGCAAAATTAGTGCTGGGAATAACTCCACTGAAGTCAGTGGAGTCACATGAGGGATAAATATGGCCATTGGAGTCAGTTACGTGAATTATCAAAATGATTCTCATTGTTACTCCCTCTGCAGGAGTGTCATTTTTTAAACAAGATATCTATGTGTATCTATCTATATTTGTGATTTTTCTTTTCCTCATCTTGAAATTAGGGGTGTCATGTTGTCTAATATCAACAAATTGGTACATATGATGTTCCTGCATTCAGAAAGGGTGATGTTATGGAATGTCAGCAACACTTATCTCTTACCAGTGTTCTTTGTAAAGGCAACTGATGAAAGTTCCAATGTTATACTGAGTTGCATGTAGGCAGCTGGGTGCCCAGGTGCATCCATTTGTAGGATTCAGCTATAGGTTATCACTTTTAACTAAATGCCCAGACACTTCGTACAGTCAAATATCACACTTTAAAAAAAAAAAACTATTTAAAAAACATAATAGAAGAGATCACGATAGCACATCAGATAGACACTAACGGCATACATTTCTATTTATAATTTGGCAGGAACTGAATCCATTTTCATTGGTACTCATGTTGACAATTCAGACTGGAAATAAGGTATAATTTTCTTGACAGTGAGGGTAATTAACCATTGGAACAGTTAAATAAGAGTCATAGTGGGTTCTCAATCACCAACAATTTTTTAAGGCAAGCTTGGATTGTTTTTTTTTCTGAAAGATCTACTCTTGGAATTATTATTATTTTTTGGTGTGTGTGGGGGGGCGGACTCTGTGGCCTGTGATATACAGGAGGTCAAACTATAAGATCATAATGGTCCTTTCTACCCATGGAATCTGTGAATCTATGACACAGCTGGGTATCTGTGGCAACAGTAATCATAGGGTCACATACACAACAATATAATCAAGATTTTATCATCACTTCCACTATAAGATCACATTTTCAAGAATTTATAACAATGTTATAAAGACTGATTTTTTTCCCCCAGAAGAATCTTGGCATATCTGGTCAGAGCACATTTTTTTTTTTTTTTTAATCTTACAGGAAACAAAATCTTTAGTTTTGTTTCTGTTTGAGACAAGGAAAGCTTTATAGCTTCACATATTTTTTCTAGCAATATTGTCCACCCCATCTTATGATTTTATAATAATGAAATATCAGAGGTACTTCATCTTCATTATATATTTAAGATTTCTAAATATGTTTTTCATATAACCAGAGTATACAATCTAAAAAAGTACCTTCTACTTAAGAGTTGTGAATAATGATAATAATATCAATAAGCTGCCCTTATAAAGCATTTACAGTTGGGTATAAGGTACTTATATAGTCCCCCATACCCTAATGCCACACAATCTTTAATATATATTTTCCCCACAACACCTCTGTGAGGTAGGGAAATACCATCATCCTCTTTTTACAGATGGAGAACTGAGGCACAGAGGGACTAAAATCCAGATCCACAAAGAGATTTGGGTGTTGCAAAGCCTAACTGTTAGGCTCCTAGCCAACTGGCAGAATTAATAAACCCTGAGTTAGGGGACAGGGCTGCCTATCCAATGCAAGGGGAGAGATAGCATCTGAGAATGGGATCCACAAAAGCCAGCACTCTAGCAGGGAGCCACTAAGCTAGCCAATGCAAATGCTGATGAGAGGGGGTGCTGATGAGAGGTGGTCTGAGCTGCAAGAAGTCACTCCCTCTCTTTGGGATCCACAGCTAGGAACCTCTCTCCTAAGAAGGGTTGCCAGGTGTCTGGTTTTCGACTGGAATGTCTGATGGAAAAGAGACCCTGTTGGCTTTAACTGCTGACTGGGCAGTTAAAAGTCCGGTCAGCAGCACAGCAGGGCTGAGGCAGGCTCCCTGCCTGCGGTGGCTCCATGCGGCTCCCAGATGCAGAAGGATGTCCCCCCTCTGGCTCCTATGCATATGGGCAGCCAGGGGGCTCCGTGCATTGCCCCCACCCCAAGCACCAGCTCCACAGCTCCCAATGGCCAGGAACCACAGCCAATGGGAGCTGCGGGGGTGGCGCCTGCAGATGGGGCAGCGTGCAAAGCTGCCTGGTCCCACCTCCATACAGGAGCCAGAGTGGAGACATGCCACTGCTTGAGGTAAGCTCCCCCTAGAGCCTGCACACCTGTCCTCTCCCATGCTCCAACCCCTGCCCTAGTCTTGATCCCCCTCCTACCCTCTGAACCCCTCGATGACAGCCCAGAGCTCCCTCCCACACCCTGAACCCCTCATTTCTGGCCCGACCACAGAACCTTCAACCTGAGCCCATAGCCCGTACCCACTCCCACACACCAACTCCGTCTGACCCCAGAGCCCACTCCCATACTCTGAACCCTTTGGCTCCACCCCCCAGCCTGGAATCCCTTCCTGCACCCCCCAGCCCTCATCCCTGGCCCCATCCCAGAGCCCTCAGCCCCAGCCCAGAGCCTGTACCCCAATCCCCTGAGCCAGCCTGGTAAAAATGAGTGAGTGAGGATGGGGAGAGTGAGCAATGGAGTGAGGGGGAGGGGCCTCAGAGTAAGGGAGTGATAGGGGCATGGGTCTAATTTCACCAAACAGCTGGTGCGGGGAAGATTGCCTCATTTCTAACCTTTAGACCATTGGTTAGGGAATGCACCTGGGATATGGGAGATGTTTGTTGATGCAGATGCTGCCTAATAAGAAGAAGAGATCTGAACAGGGGTATCCCCTTTATCAGTTGAGCGCCTTAACCACTGAACTATAGTTCTATAATGATGGTCTCTCTCATTCTCTCTTGTTGAAGCTGATCCACTTTGTATAAATAATTAAAGATGCATTGGACCAGAGAGAAAGTGAAATTACAGCTCATGGAGAATAGGGACTTCACTCTCCTCAGGGGCCAAAGCCATCTCAAAGGAGGCAGAGAAAGTGGGGACATCTTTCTCTTGTGATGTTGGCCAGCAGAGATCTCTAGGTGTGTAGTGACTTATACAGAACCATTTGGGAAGATCCTGAGTAGCAAAGGGAACAGTTTAGATGAGGCACCAGGAAATCTGTGGGGAGATGGCTAGGAAATGTTAAGCTGCAAATGTTAGCCAGTTCATTTAATTTAATAAGAATTAACTCCTCCCATGTTATCACACAGTACTTGGCACATGAAACAAGGAGTGCAGTGAGGAATTTGCTGCATCATCCTAAAGTGAGCAGTGTGGAAGGCATACACCCCTCTCCTAATTGTTTAAGCCAAGTACATATATGGATCAGTGTGCCATCTCTTTGAATTTCTAAGGCCTTGGTCCTTCAAAGAGCTCTGCAGAGGCACAGGGATTTACCTGTGTGATTCTGATGTTTTGGGGATCACCCAGACCACTGTGGTGTTAAATTACCGCTTGCTCTGTAACTTGGGGTGACTTTATACAGAATCCCTTACTGGTCTGGGTGATCCCCAAAATGACATAGTTGTGTAGTCATTAGAGAAGTTTCACTCCAATATCAGCACACTCCAAACACTTGCAAAATGGACCCTAACAGATCTAGAACAGAAGGACAGTCTTGAAAGTAAAAGGCTGTTTCTGAATGATGGATCCCCCCTTAGGCCTGGGGGGCATGCTAGGAAACTGTTCAAAGGCAATAGGTAACTTGTATTTGAAAAGGGAATGTATCTAATATGGAAGTGTAAAGTCCAAAGTTGTGCCTTTGTTTATTTTCTGTGTAACTTGTACATGTTTATTTTTCCTAAATATTTCATCTTTGAATCTGTGGTTTTCTATTAAATAAACATTGCTTATTTTTATCCCAAGCAGCTATCTGGTGTGCAAACGGAGTGGAGTGTGTGTGCCAAAGTGAAACTGGGGGCTGTTTTCACTGCTTTGGGGGTGATGAAACAGAGGTGAGAAGTCTGAGTCTCTGATAGTTAACTCGAGAAGGACAGTTTTGGGGAGACTTGAGAGACCAGAAGCATCTCTTGAGACAGGCTCAAGGCCTAAATAATGAATAGAATTGCTAGTCAGGTATTCAGCTGGCATAACAATGTAGACTAGAATATACAGAGGACCAATGCTGGGCTATTTGGTGAAGGTGTAGGATGTATTCTATTGTCCAGTAAACGAACAAATAAAAACCTCAATCTACAGCTTGCAAAATGTGTTGGCTAAAGAGCTATTTGATAACTGAGGGTCATTGTCAAAATTTTGCACTAGGAAATTCTAAATGGATGATTACCCAATGTGTTAACCAGCAAGTTCCTGAAAAGAGAAGAATAGATATTCACATGTGTCAGATGCATATCACTTGCACGACCTTTGAACCAGTGAAACAACTCTATACACTGTTCTCCTGACTAACTACGGGTCTGAGCCCTGTTTCGATAGGAGCAACATAGGTCATAAACATAGTATACTCCAAATTAGGGTAGCTATAGTTGTATGCTCAGTGTACTAGATTAGCAGCTTTAAATAAATTTATTTATCTAGCCACACTTGTTGGACAAAGCTTCTCCATCTTATTTTTTTTTCTTTACCTCCCCCCCCAATATCCCATTAAGAATATTGAGGATATATATAAGTAATGTTGCATTTTTTTGGAGTCTAGGAGAATACAGATAGATGCAGCAAGTGACTGGCAGCCCCTGCAATTCATTCATAGGGAGTCATGTTTATTGCTGACATATTTGTGAAAAGTCACGGGCCTGCATGGGGCACCAACAGAGCAGGGATTATATGCCACACTTTGAAAACATTTTGGAATATTGAGCATAATGAAGCAAACTGAACATCAATTTTATGTTTCAACTGTATTAAAAACTAGCTAAATCTGAGGAGGAATTGGGCCAAATTACTGCTCCCACTTTTATTATAGTTAAACGGTTTAATGTGCTCAGTAAGAAAAACATTAAATGGAAGTGCTCTTCCCCTTGTTAAACTTTCATCATTTAAGCAATTGTAAGGGTAACTTCTTATAAACACTATATAACAATGTCTATACACTGTAATTAGGTAATACATTGGACTTCCAGCCACATCCCATTACAACCACAGTACAAATTTATTCTACAAAAGTATTTTTAGTGTGTCAGGAACCTTAATTGAGGCAGGAAATGTTTCTTTCTTCTGGGATTTAAAGAGTGAGATGCATACCAGGTTCCCAATTTTCCCTGCAAGACTATGGAACCTCCTATTTATAGGCATTTCATGTACAAATTATATGTTGCTATAACAAGCAACCCCCCTACTTCAAATCCTCAAAGATGCACTTTAGACCTTTAAACTTCATCTCAGAATAATCAATCTAAATGAATTCTCTTTAATACCAGTGCAAACAATTTTTAAGATGGAATTTTATTAGTAAAAAAAGCAGCCAAACTGTCATGTCTATGATGTTATGTGATAGGATGCAGTACCAGCATGAATATTATATGTTCAAATGTATAGTCAGCTTAGATATTAGCCTTACCAATTAAGCTAATGTTGCGGTTTACATTTCACTGGCACTGAAAATACCATTGTTTTCAAGTGATTTGCAAGTTATGCTATTCAGTTAGTTATGGGAAAGAACTTTTAGGTTTTTGTAACTGGCTGGAAGTGGTTTCCTGAAACACCTCTTTCTGTTGATCCTTTTGGGAAAGGGTTAAGTGGATTATGTTGACTCAGATAGATACAAGAGGAACAGGAGTGGGTCCCTGGAAGGGGTTGGGTTATGGGTAGGGCCCTACCAAATTCACGGTCCATTTTGGTCAACTTCACAGTCATAGGATTTTAGAGATCATAAATTTCATGATTTCAACTATTTAAATATGAAATGTCACGGTGTTCTAATTGTAGGGGTCCTGTCCCAAAAAGGAGTTGAGGGGGGTTGCAAGGTTATTGTAGTGGAGGTTGCGATACTGCTACCCTTACTTCTGCGCTGAAGGCAGAGCCACCGCTAGCAGCAGTGCAGTAGTAAGGATGGCATGGTATGGTATTGCCACCCTTACATCTGCGCTGTTGCTGTGGGGTGCTGCCCTCAGAGCTGGACCCTCAGTCAGCAGCTGCCTCTCCCTAGCAACCCAGCTCTGAAGGTAGCACAGAAGTAAGGGTGGCAATACCACAACCCCCCAAAAAATTAACCTTGTGACCCCCCCCCCCGCAACTCCCTTTTGGGTCAGGAAATGCTGATCTCCCCCGTGAAATCTGTATAGTATAGGGTAAAAGCACACAAAAGAACAGATATCAAATGGGGAGACCAGATTTCACGGTCTGTGATGCGTTTTTAATGGCCGTGAATTTGGTAGAGCCCTAGTCATGTGTGTAAAAGTAGCCAAGTCTGGTGAGAAAGCTTATGCTGAACTTTGTTATAACACATCCTATTGCTAATTTCCCTGTTATTAAAGCTGGGATGGCAGAAAAAAAAATAAGTTGTTGCCTCAACTCTGTGTTGGATTTTTAGAAGAAATTTGGAAAGTCACCTGCTCATAGGCTTACTGCCCTTTCAGAGTCCTTCTCCATTGTTATCTTGGGGCCATTTTGTATACTGTCCTATACTCCCCAAATTCCTCCTTATGCCAGTCTGCTTTTTTTGTCTTTCCATCTTCAGTTCCCACTTTGGTACATACTTGTAGAAGGAGGTCTATAAATCACAAGCACACTTCCCCAATGAAAGTAGTGCACACATTCTAAAAAGTACCAAACGCAAACAAAATCATTGTGGAATTAAAGAATCAGTGTTAACACACCATTCAATCACAGTAAATTTCAAGCATTTATCATTGTTTGATTGATAACTCAGATGCATAGACTTTAAGGAAGGGACCATCACGATCATCTAGTCTGACTTCCTGCACATTGCAGGCCACAGAACTTCACTCACACACTCCTGGAAAATATTCCTAACCTCTGATTGAGGTACTGAAATCCTTAAATCATGATTTAAGGAGTTCAAGTTACAGAGAATCCACCCTTTACACTAGTTTAAACCTGCAAGTGACCCATGTCCCATGCTGCAGAGGGAGGTGAAAAACTCCCAGAGTCTCTGCCAATCTGAGCTGGGGCGGGGGGGGAGAAGAGCAGGGGAATTCCTTCCCAACCCCAATTATGGTGATCAGTTAGACCATGAGCATGTGGGCAAGACCCACCAGCTAGAGACATGGAAAAGAATCTTACTATGCCTTGATCCTGCAAGTGGCTATATGAGCACACCTATGTGTGGAGCTCCATTGATTTCGGTAGGAGGGGTCTTTGAAGGCACAGGGCTGGACCCACACACAATCAGTTACAGGAATGGCTCCTTAACTTGTAAAGTCTTTGAGGCAGGAACATTGTCTTTCCATTAATCTGTAGTGCACGTAGCATGCTGTTGACGCTATACAAATAGGGTCAGATTGTACCTGTTCCTTGTACACGAAAGGGAAAATTGCAAGAAACGTTCTCTATTTGCATGCACCTTTCAGAAGTTCTTTTCACAGTTGTAAACTCTGTTCTAAGGAATAACTAGAGAGCACATTCTAAATGGATTTTCCCTATAACACCCCTGTGAAGTAGTGAGGTACTGTCATCACATTTTACCGTATCAGCCAAAATTTTGCTTTTATTTATTTGCTTCTTTTTATTGTCTTTAATTCTATTGCTAGAGTGCTCAGAGCTCTGGATTAATGTTATTTGGTGTGGAGGATCTACATCTAGATAAATATATGCTTTTTATCTTCATCCCATTACTCTTAATTATTCCCCCTTTGTAAATTCCTAAGTAATTCCTCTCCCTTCTTTTTTGGCCTGAGTGATTAGCCAAAATTTGGAGCTTTGCAAGTGGTTTCTGCTAGGAAGACAGATTGATGATACAAAGTTAAATATTTATTTGGTGCAATCCTATTTGTGTACAAAGATTGTGCACAAAGTGCTGTTTCCCTGAACACAACAGGATCAAACATCAGGAGGCAGTTACTTTTCTCTCAGTTCTAAGCCTGTCTTTTCCAGCCAACATTCTGCCCCAAAAGCTCTCTTTTACTCTCAGCTTTCACTCTGGGCAACACTATTGCTTTTCTTGATGCCTCTTCCCTTTTCTTGTCATAGAATATCAGAGTTGGAAGGGACCTCAAGAGGTCATCTAGTCCAACCCCCTGCTCAAAGCAGGGCCAATTCCCAGCTAAATCATCCCAGCCAGGGCTTTGTCAAGCCGGGCCTTAAAAACCTCCAAGGAAGGAGACTCCACCACCTCCCTAGGTAACGCATTCCAGTGTTTCACCACCCTCCTAGTGAAAGAGTTTTTCCTGATATCCAACCTGGACCTCCCCCCACTGCAACTTGTCCTCTCTGTCTGTGACTGTCCATAGACACCCCCATCCCCACCAAATAATATACAGCCCACTGCTGTTGCATTTAGTCCAAGAGAGATTCCTCCACCCACATAGCTCAGCTTCTGACCTGTCTTACATGTTGCCTGTGTTTTTGGCAGTGGCTGAAATCATCTTTGGTCTCTTATGCCAAAAAAAGAGCTTACCTGCTTTTTACATTTATCGTGAGTGACAGGTGGCTATCATGCCCACCAATTGCAATAAAGTTTCACTCAAGTGCTATTATAACAATATAGTCCAGCAATGATTAATGATATAAACAATTTCATTTTTCTTTTAAAAATCACCTCAATCTAAAATTTAATTAAAACATATAAAAGGATGTTCAAAAGTATATATTATACTTTAAAAAAAGAGGATTTTTTTTCTTGTTATTTGCTTTTGCAGCAGGGTGAACACCTGCTTTGGCCCTGGAGAGGTTGGAAAAGCCCTGCAGAGGGCTGGGGCTGGGCAAGGTAAAACCCTGGCTGACTGGGGGAAGTGGCTGCAGCTGGGCCACGCCCCAATCAGGCCTCAGCTGGCCTGTATAAAGAGGCTGGGAGCCAGGAGCTCAGCAGTCTCTCTCTGCCTTCAAAAATATAAGGTCCTGGCTGCAGCAAGCTAGAGACAGAGTATCTGAGTAGAGTAGGGCTGGGGAAAGGCTGAGGAGCTCCAGCCTGTGGCCTAGTAGAAGGCCAAAGGGTACTGGGGGTTGCAGAGGACAAGCCAGGGCTAGGCCAGGCCAAGGCAGCAGGTCCAAACCCTCCTTGCCTGTGATAAGTGGCCTATATTGCTGTCTGCCCCAGGGAGCAGGGGCTAGTTGGTGACTGGCAGTGGCCTTATTCTGAGGTGAGGTAGGGCTAGTGGGTGGTGGGTTCCCTGGGATGGGGAGACCCTAATACTGAGGAGTGTACTGCCAGGGGGCAGTACCCCAGATACAAGGGCACTGGAGTCCAGGAGGGACACGGGGGGCCAGAGGACAGGAGGATCACTGGCCTGCAGGGGGTGCTCCAGGATGCTTGAAGAGCTAATTCCTGGAAGAGACCAGCAGGAGGTGTTGCAGGGGTGAGTCTACTCCTCTACGGCTTTTGGAATCTGAAAAGTAGTGTGATTTCCTTTTTAGCTTCATTTTTACCAATATGTGATGCTGGCAATATCTAAATTAATTAAAATGCAATGTTGTAGGTCTGTTGTATTACCAAACTATCACAAAACAGCCACATGTCAAGAATTTAAACAATAACTCCCTATCGCTTGAACTTTTTCATAGTGAACTAGACTTTTCAAGCAAATTTTTAAAGAAGCTTGAGACTCATTTGTATACAGAAAAATGAATAAACACATTGTGATACAAATAGTCATCTGTCTTTATATATAAAAAAATTGTTGCTATCCCTGTTATACAGTTACAGATAATCTTGTACAAAGTATGTCACATGAGTCAATGGAAAAGTTATGATTTGCCAAGATTAGGGTGACCATATTTCCCAAAGTGAACATGGGACACACACAGGGCTGACCCAAGCTCCCCACCCCAGCCTCTCTCCAGAGCCGACCCCAGCTACTCGGTGGAACCCTGTTGTGCCCCCCCCCCCCAGTTGTCGCTGGTCACTCAAGCCCAGCTGGCCTCCCTGCATGCTAGAATCCTGCCTGCCCCCCTGTGTGGGGCTGGCATCGCCACTTCCTCCACCCCATACACTGCTCCGACCACACTGCACCCCACACTTTTGACCAAAAAAGTTGAAACGGTCGGGACAGAGCTAAAAAAGACCATCCTGGCCAAAAGTGGGACATATGGTCACACTAGCTAAGTATGATTATCCTGTTCATGTATGTATCATTGTATCTAAAGTTATGAATATTGTTTATGTACTTGTATCTTACACATGTGCTGTAGTTCTGAGTAACACCGCACAAATATATTTACATTGAGGCTAAACAACTATGTATTGATGGCTCATTAAGAACACTTCACTCTAACATTGAAGAAACTCATCCTACCGAATAGGTCGTCTTGCGGATCTTCATGTGACCCTGTAGAAGGGTTTGGTTGGGGTCGCCGCTCTCTGGGGCGGCTGGGAGCCGGGCCGGTGGGTCTGGGAATTAGCCTGGTGGGACAGGAAACAGTCAAGGGCTTGGGCCCAAAGGCAGGGGCTGAGCAAATAGTTCAGTCACAGGCCCAGATCTGGGTCAGGGCAGGCAGCAAGCACCTGGTCAGAAGCTCAGGCCCTCAGGCAGGGGCTGAGCAAATAATTCCGGAACAAGCCTGGGTCCTGGGTCAGGGCGGGGCAGTAAACAAACACTCTAGAGCTCAGACTCAGGCAGGGGTTGAGCAAATAGTTCAGGAACAAAAACCCAGGCTGCTGGTTCTGAGCATCTGGGGCAAGGGGGAGACTGCTATCCATAAGTGGGGTGGCAAGGGGGACACAGGCCCGCCCACTCCACTGCATCCCAGTCTGGGGCCCTAACAGCGGCAGGCAGTCTGCTGCTTTGTCCATGGGGATCCTGGCCGCAACACACTGACATCGGCTCTGGGTGTGCTGCAGCCAGACTAGGGTCGGCTGCCCCCAGGTTACTTCCTACCTCCCCCTCTAGCAGTACCTGTGTCTGGTCAGCGTCCTCCACGGAATCAAGGATCATGGGCTTCTCAGGGTACTCGGCGAACAGTAGCCTTGGCAGCTCCTCTGGGTCACTTCTCACCAGTAGGCTTAACAGCTTCTCCAGGATCTGGTTGTCATCAGGCCTTGACTGGTATGGCCCATCCTTGGGTCGGTCACAGGCTGCAGGAGTCTCTCCTGCAGGAGCTAGGCCCCCAGCATCTGGCTTCTCTGTAAGCTTCTGAGTCCTGGGGTGGGGCTTTTATACTTCCTGTCCTGCGCTTTGACCTTTGGGGGGGCAGGTGCAGGCTCCAGTGGCTCCGCCTACTTTGGCATCCGCAGGGGTGCGTCCCTCTCTGGGGTGGCTGGGAACCAGGCTGCCTCACTACAGACCCCAGACTCCATCTTGGGTCAGTAACTGAACAAACAGGGGCTATGGAATTTGTTTGGGACAGTAAATTTCTGTCCACATGTCAGAGGATGTAAAAAGACACCTGAGACATCTCCTTTTTGTCTTCATTTCCCATTTCTTTTCTCTGGACTGGATTTTTAACAAGGAAGCTTTAAACAAGGATCAATGACAATACACCTGAGTGGATATAAATTTTATATCCACATAAATCGGTATCCATGGAGCTGCAGGGCTCTACCGGGAACTGCAGTGGCAAAAGCAGCAGCATGTCAGGCCGCCGCTCCCAGGAGCCTGTGCCAGCAGCTCTTCCTGCATGACTTTACTGCTGCCAGCCCCGCCCACTGGGTGGGTAACAGGTTCACTGACAGCTGTCCCTGGTCATGCCAGTGTGTGCAAGTGGATTGCCTGCTCCCAGACAGGAGATGCAGACTACTTCATGGAAGGGACTCTGGTCTGGACATAAAATTATTGTATGCATGCCTTCAAGCTCCTTTTTTTAAAAGTCCCCTTTATTGTTTTGTTAATATGGTTAATGAGAGATTCTGACCCTGACTCAAAGGCCATTTTGGGGATTTAGATAAGTACCCAAATGAGACCTAATGAAGTCTCCTATCTACCATGTAAATCTACAAAAATAAATGGTTTTAAAGTGGAGGTTTCACATGATGAATTGTTTTGGCTCCATCTTTTCATTAAAAAGCAAATCTAAACATCAGTAGATAACATTAGGAGGTACTTGATTATAGACATACACATACCATTGGTTTAAAAATCACATTGGTTTAAGGCTCCAAAATACAGGTGGAACTGGTGAGAGCTTAGTGCTTTCTGCAGGCACATCATTCAAAAACATGAAAAGTAATTTGTGTTTAAACTTGAAGTGAAAATTGCCCCTGGGCTGGAAACTGGTATGCCACGTGAAATTTCATTGAAATAGGTGTTTATAAATACTGACAGGACCTTAACTACAGTGGTGTTAAAGATCACTATAATAAGAACACTATAGAAACTTTAATAGCCTTAACAAATTCCCTACCCAAACTTCATTTACATCTAAAAAAAAAAAAATCTCCTCTGCGTCTGGACAATGACAAAAATTCTGTCTTGGATGAAGAATGAGATAATATGGAAGACATTTTATGTCAGGAAATATTAATGAAAGTGTTAATATCTCCTTGTAGTGTTACAGATATTCATTGGAATACAGCAAATATGAACTATGCATTGTGGTGTTCAATTTGCACTGTTCATTTTAAGCAGCTTGGAATAAATCCTGGGGTTATTCTATGTTTATTTGTCCTGTGTTCATGTAGGGAGTGTCCTGAGTAGATGGTGCAGTTTCTTAGTATATTCCTCAGTGGGATCCAAGGAAAGTGGCCTATAGAATTTGGTATTGGAAAGTTATCTGGCAGCCTCCTTCTGGTAGTCAGACCTGTTCATGATGACATTTGCAAATTTGACACTATCAGATCAGGATTAAACAAAGACTGTGAATGGCTAGCCAACTACAATATTTCACCCCTCTGACGGTCAGAAACCTTTGTCTAATTTCAAGCCTAAACTTCCCCCCGGTCAGTTTGTATCCATTCGTTCTCGTGTCCACATTAGTACTAAGCTGGAATAATTCCTCTCCCTCCCTTGTATTAGCCCCTCTGATATATTTAAAGATAGCAATCATATCCCCCCTCAGCCTTCGCTTTGTCAGACTAAACAACCCAAGCTCCTCTAATCTCTTTTCATACGACAGGTTTTCCATTCCTCTGATCATCTTAGTCGCCCTTCTCTGCACCCGTTCCAGTTTGAGTTCATCTTTTTTAAACATTGGAGACCAGAACTGCACACAGTACTCCAAATGAGGTCTCACCAGCGCCTTATACAACGGAAGCAGGACCTCCCTATCCCTACTAGATATACCACGCCTAATACATCCCAAGACCGCATTGGCTTTTTTCACCGCCATGTCACATTGTCGACTCATAGTCATCCTGCGGTCCACAAGGACCCCTAGGTCCTTCTCCTCTTCCGTTGCTTCTAACCAATGCGTCCCCGTCTTGTAACTAAAATTGTTATTATTCATCCCCAAGTGCATCACCTTACACTTTTTACTATTAAATTTCATCCTATTTCTGATACTCCAATTCACAACCTCATTCAAGTCTCCCTGCAGAATATCCCTATCCTCCTCCGAGTTTGCAACTCCTCCCACCTTCGTATCATCCACAAACTTTATCAGCCCACTCTTGCAATCGGTCCCGAGGTCAGTTATAAATAGATTAAATAAGATGGGTCCCAAAACCGAACCTTGAGGCACTCCACTAGTAACCTCCCTCCAACCCGACAATTCACCCTTTAATACGACCCGCTGCATTCTCCCCATTAACCAATTCCTTATCCACCTCTGGATTTTCATATCGATCCCCATGTTTTTCATTTTAACCAATAATTCCTCATGGGGTACTGTATCAAACGCTTTACTGAAATCCAGGTATATTAGGTCCACCGCATTTCCCTTATCTAATAAGTCCGTTACTTTCTCAAAGAAGGAGATCAGATTCGTTTGGCACGATCTGCCCTTCGTATAACCATGCTGTAATTTATCGCATTTGCCATTAACCTCAAGGTTCTCTTTCAGAATCTTCTCCAGCACCTTGCACACTACTGATGTTAAACTAACAGGCCTATAGTTACCCGGGTCACTTTTTTTCCCTTTCTTGAAAATAGGAACCACATTGGCTATTCTCCAGTCTAACGGGACCACCCCCGAGTTTACAGATTCATTAAATATAGTCGCTAATGGGCCTGCTATTTCCCGCGCCAATTCCTTCAATATTCTCGGATGAAGATCGTCCGGTCCACCCGACTTAGTCCCATTAAGGCGTTCTAGTTTTGTTTCTACCTCGGATGCGGTAATCCCCCATCCTGTATGCCCCTCTGTAACGGTGCTAGTATCCCTAATACCTTCATTGGCCTCATTAAACACCGATGCAAAATATTCATTGAGATATTGCGCCATGCCTAGATTATCTTTAATCTCCTCTCCGGCTATAGTCTTCAGCGGTCCCACTTCTTCTTTCTTTGCTTTCTTCCTATTTATATGGCTGTAAAACCTCTTACTATTGCTTTTAATTCCCCTCGTTAAGTCGAACTCTTCCCAGCCTTTGGCCTTTCTCACTCTATGTCTACATTCTCTGACTTCACTAAGGTAAGTTTCCTTACTGATCCCTCCCCTCTTCCACTCTTTGTACGCTTTCTGTTTTTTCCTAATCGCCCCTTTCAGCCGGTCGCTCATCCAGCTCGGTCTAAGTCTCTTGCTTAGTAATCTTTTTCCCTTTTTGGGGATACAGGCCTCTGACAGCTCTTGCATCTTTAACTTAAAGTAATCCCAGGCTTCTTCTGCCTTTAGGTCCCTTAATACGTTTGCCCAATCCACTTCCCTTACCAGTCCCCTTAATTTGTTAAAATTGGCCTTTTTAAAATTATAAACCCTAGTCTTTGACTTAATTCTGGTACTCCTTCCATTTAGTTTAAACCGAATTAGCTCATGATCACTGGAGCCCAAGTTGTCCCCCACTACCACTTCCTCAACAAGGTCCTCACTACTTACCAGAATCAAATCTAAAATGGCCTCCCCCCTCGTCGGCTCAGCTACCACTTGATAAAGGAATTGATCAGCAAGCACATCTAGGAACATCTGAGCCCTATTATTGCTACTAGCGTTTGTTCCCCAATCTATATCCGGGAAGTTAAAGTCCCCCATAATTACACAGTTTCTATTAGTATTTACCTCCCTTAATACATTAAACAGTTCCTTATCCATATCCATATCCTGGGTCGATCCCGGCGCTCTATAGCACACCCCAAGCACTATCCCCAGAGAGGCTCTAGTAGTCCTTTTACCTTGCTTGATTATCGCCCAGACGGACTCTGTGTTAACTATTCCATCCACTATTATTTCTTTACAGCTTATTTCACTATTGACATACAATGCCACCCCCCCACCTTTACCTTTATCCCGGTCTTTCCTAAACAGCGCATACCCCTCCATACCTGCGTTCCAGTCGTGACTGCCATTCCACCATGTTTCAGTTATTCCTACGATATCCGGTTTCAATTCTCGGACCAAGAGCTCCAATTCCTCCATTTTATTTCCTAGGCTTCTCGCATTGGTGTACAAACACCCTAATGTATGTCGTTTAGCCTGTCTCCCATTAGTAGCACTGTATGTTGCGGGCCTCTTTGTGTTCATCCCCCCTGTCCTTCCTATGTCCAATCTCATCTCCCCGGCTATGTCTCCTCTTATTACACTCATCTCTGGAATTGGCACACTCACTGAAGGACTATCTGGATCTGTGGACTCTGTTTAGACCCTATGCCACCAGCACTCCCTGCTATCTCCATGACACCACTAATTTCCTGAGAAAACTACAATGCATTGGTGATCTCCCAGAAAACACCATCCTAGCCACCATGGGTATGGAGGCTCTCTACACAAACATCCCACACACAGATGGAATACAAGCTGTCAGGAATAGTATCCCTGATGATGACACAGCACAACTTGTTGCTGAGCTCTGACTATCCTCACGCACAATTATTTCAAATTTGATGACAATATATACCTCCAGTCCAGTGGCACCGCCATGGGCACCCGCATGGCCCCACAATATGCCAACATTTTTTTATGGCTGACTCGGAACAATGCTTCCTCAGCTCTCGTCCACTCACGCCCCTTCTCTACCTACGCTACATTGATGACATCTTCATCTGGACCCACGGGAAGGAGACTCTGGAAGAATTCCACCACAATTTCAATAGCTTCCACCCCACCATCAACCTCAGCCTGGACCAATCTACACAGGAGGTACACTTCCTAGACACCACAGTACAAATAAGTTATGGTCACGTTAACACCACCCTATACTGAAAACCCACTGACCGCTATGCCTACCTTCATGCCTCCAGCTTCCACCCCGGACACACCACACAATCCATCTACAGCCAGGCACTGAGGTACAACCGCATCCGCTCCAACCCCTCAGACAGAGACCAACACCTATAAGATCTTCACCAAGCATTCTCAAAACTATAATATCCGTACAAGGAAATAAAGAAACAAATCAACAGAGCCAGACATGTACCCAGAAGCCTCCTGCTACAAGACAAGCCCAAGAAAGAAACCAACAGAACTCCACTGGCCATCACCTACAGTCCTCAGCTTATACCTCTCCAACGCATCATCAGTGATCTACAACCCATCCTGGACAATGATCCCTTGCTTTCACAGACCTTGGGAGGCAGACCAGTCCTCGCCCACAGACAACCCGCCAACCTTAAGCATATTCTCACCAACAACCACACACCGCACCATAACAACTCTAACTCAGGAACCAATCCATGCAACAAACCTCTGTGCCAACTCTGCCCACATATCTACACCAACACCATCACAGGACCTAACCAGATCAGCTACAACATCACTGGTTCATTCACCTGCACATCCACCAATGTTATATATGCCATCATGTGCCAGCAATGCCCCTCTGCTATGTGCATTGGCCAAACTGGACAGTCACTACGTAAAAGGATCAATGGACACAAGTCAAATATTAGGAATGACAATATACAAAAACCTGTAGGAGACCACTTCAACCTCCTTGGCAACACTATAGCAGATGTAAAGGTAGCCATCTTACAGCAAAAAAACTTCAGGACCAGACTCCAAAGAGAAACTGCTGAGCTTCAGTTCATTTGCAAATTTGACACTATCAGATCAGGATTAAACAAAGACTGTGAATGGCTAGCCAACTACAAAAGCAGTTTCTCCTCCCTTGGTGTTCATACCTCAACTGCTAGCAGAGGACCTCACCCTCCCTGATTGAACTAACCTTGTTATCTCCAGACTGATTCTTGCCTGCATATTTATACCTGCCTCTGGAAATTTCCATTACATGTGTCTGACGAAGTGGGTATTCACCCACGAAAGCTTATGCTCCAATACATCTGTTAGGCCTTGGCTACACTTACCAGCTAGTTCGACGGCTGGAAATCGAAGTTCTGGGTTCGACTTATCGCGTCTAGTCTGGACGCGATAAGTCGAACCCGGAAGTGCTCGCCGTCGACTGCGGTACTCCAGCTACACGAGAGGAGTACCGCGGAGTCGACGGGGGAGCCTGCCTGCCGCGTGTGGACCAAGGTAAGTTCGAACTAAGGTACTTCGACTTCAGCTACGTTATTCACGTAGCTGAAGTTGCGTACCTTAGTTCGAATTGCGGGGGGTAGTGTAGACCAAGCCTTAGTCTTGAAGGTGCCCCAGGACACTCTGTTGCTTTTTACTGTTTCAAGAATACATCTAGCAAATTTTGTAATGTTGTGGGTAGGTGATGGGAGTGAGTGTTTGAGACCATTTCCTTACTGAACTCTGTTGTAGATCATCACCTTATGTCCACATGCTAAAATTACAATATTGCATTATCTAAAGAATATCCCTTTCTTTTTCCTCCTTTCCTAGTAGAAGTTAATTTCCTGCCATTAGCGACATGAAGACACATGGATCTAGCCAATTGCTAATTATTGTCCAACATCAGAATAAAAAAAGTTGGCAAATATAAATGCTGACTGGCACTCACGTTTAGAAACTTACACTAGCATTTACGTAGCACTAATGGTATAACTAACTTTTACAACATCACCTAGCGCTTAGATAGCATGCTTTTGATCCATGGATCTCAAAGTATCAATCTTCCAATTTTACAGATTGGAGAAATGAGTCATGAATAGTGGAAATGGCAGGCTAGTTGCAGTGCTGGAAATAGAAGCTATGCCTCTTCCGCCTCAATCCGGTGCCCTCTCTATTGGGCCATATGCTCTCTCCTTCTTTTTCTATAGTTTATGATAAAATATATATTTGTGCTAAATTGGTGAACTAGTTACAAGATAAGAGGCTATGAGAAAATGAGTTTACCAGTGCTAAGATTCACAACTCCATTTAGTAGAAAATGGACTGAAGAGAACCAGACAAGTGCCAATGTATTCAATAGTACCCTGTATGCCCCTCCCCCCCCCACACACACCCCACAAAAAAAAAAAATCTGGAAAAAGTAGTTTAAAACTTATTCTGGAAACAAACTGGCAAATTTAGATTTGTTTCAAATTTATCTTGGCTCATAGCCTCCTGTTTTCTGGCTGGATACATATCCCTATAGTTCTTACCTTTCCAACAGCATTTTTCCATTGCCATAGCAATATTCATGTGTGATTTCCCTTCTGATTATCTCACTGCTGCCACATCTCAAATAATAATTCTTTCCTGGCTCTTTCCTATTTTTTTATCTCTGACAATATACTGTGGGGACATTATTATTAATTATTTGGTAAGCATTGGTAATGGGATCAGGGCTGTAAAAAACAGAGGAAGATACAGATTCTACTGCAAGAAATCTTGCTGAGTCTAAACAGATAGAGGAAAATGCAGGTAGAAAAGGCCCAGGATGACCCAGAGTATGGGTCTGTCTTGCATCATTCCAGTATTTGTGTGTATCTTTATTTTAGGTTTATGGCAGCACATCTTACTTAGGTGGGTTAAGAGGAGACCTCACAGAAAATGTGAGTTGTTGGGAGGAACTGGAATGAACAGAGGATACTCACCAATGTTCCTGGTAGAGGAAGCTAATGCACTACATACCGAGTGGGAGAGACATAGTCTGTATGACAGATAAATTCAGTTTCCAGGCCAGTTCTCTAACAAAAATTTTCAAATGTTTGGAAAAAAAAATCTTAAATAATCTGAATTTTTTTCATGTGAGGAGAAATCTCAAAAAAAAAAGTGTCTGTGGCCCAATAAAAACTTTTCAGGTGAACCAAAATAGATTTTTTCAGCTTGCTTCCCAGGCTGTTCAACTTCCCAGATAGCTGGCTCCCCAGGCTACTCAATTTCAAAGTAGTCGGGCGCCCAGAAAGCTGGGCAGCCTCGTGCGTGAGGGAGCCAGGCCACCTGGGGCGTAAGGTGCTGTGGAACCCTGGTCTCCTGCCAGACAGCCAGCCAGGTTGTCAGAGAGCCCATCAGGATGACTACTGAGTAGTGAGAGAATCCCAGGGAGGCGGGAGGCAGGCAGCAGGAAGAGTTTAGGGAGCCCAGGGAGGAGGTCAGCAGGAAACTAGAGGTAGGCAGGTTGCCCAGCTTGCCTGACTGCCTGGTTTGCATCAAGGGTTTAGCTGAAATGTTCTACAGAAGTGTGTTGATTCCAATTCTATCATATATATATATATTTATTTTTCAAATGCAAAATTGTTTTTCTGGAAAATGAGCAACCATTTCTAATGCAATGTAAGGAAGATTGCTTTTGCAGCACCAGTTTGGATAGACTAATAGATAGCAAGGTGGGAATCAAGGAGGTCAGAAAGAAAGTTTTTACTGTTAAGTGCAAAAGACATCCTGTGGGAGGTCAGCAGCACATAAAAGAAATCATGAAAACAGTAGCTGCTGGTATGGATGTGTGAACAGTGCAGGCACAGCACGCTGTCTTTTGTCTCATAGCTGCCACAATCTGGAATTGACTTTTTTTTTTTTTTCTTTCTACACTAGAACAAGAGGGCAGGTGTGTGAATGGCAGGAGTTTCAGGAGAGGGTAATGGAATGGAGAAAGGAAGAGTAATTGAAAGCTGGCGCACACACGCCCATACGGGATTCTTGAGCTTCCTCTAAAAGCTATATGGAAATCAGCATTACATAGGCAATAGACAGTACAAAGGATGCTGGCAGTGGGTAGAACCAAAGTGGAGGACCATAGGGCTAGATTATGACTTTAATCACAGTTCTAAACAACGTGTGGGGCATAAACTGTTCCCAGTGCAACTTCTGGGGTGGGCTCAGAAATACCCTACTAAATCACAACTGCTTCCTTTTTGCTCCAGTAGTTTTCTGCTGCTCTATAATAGCAATCCCTCCCATATCACCAGGGCTCAGCTATACTGGCCAACAAGTAGAGGAGCCAAAGGTTTGCTTATTCCCTTCTCCTCCTACCCAATCTCAACTCACCTGCTCTGAGGGGCATGGAAGAATGGAATAAGCAGGCATGCGGCCTTCTTTTTGTACTGCATTCCCAAAACAAAGGTCCCCATAGCTCTTGTAAGGGTACCTCTTATTCACCATATGCCCTTGTGCAGGTGTGTAGGCCAAGTAACAATCTAGCTCATAGTCAGGAAAGGGAATACACATCTATCCGTAGAGAATCTTGGACTGAATATTGCTTGCTTGTTATGACTCTTGGGGAAAAATAGTGTCCTGCACATACCTTGACACTCTGTATTCTTCAATAATGAGGATCAATAAGGATGACAAGGAATCACATGTAGTGCTACAGAAAAGTAGGCTTTATGAAAATCTATTATTTTCTACACTCTCTCATCAATCAAGGAACTGGACAGCAGGGTCATATATTACTTTTCCTCCAACACTTTCTCTGTCATGAGCATGTTTTCTACTCATTTTGTATAGCTGCTACCCCAGTTGCTCTACTACATTTAAAAACCTTGATGTAGCTATTTGCATCTAAAGTTATTTAAGAACACCCTAGCCACAAGGGAAAGTGCTAAATTTAATGGATGGGTCAATGCCAAAACAGGAAAACTTGTATCTTTAAAATATAAATATCTGGGTGAACTCCTGCATACAGAAATGCTTTTTTCACAACTGGGCCCTTTTCATGTTTGCAGTTACTCAGAGATGAAAAGTGGTGGATTTATCATCTTCTTTAATAAAAGTAAGGAAAGAGAGATAAAAATGGCAGCCAGACCTGCTAATGATGCAGCAAGCAAAGTCATAGCAGGGCTACCAGTTTTTATATTTGAAAACAAAGGGAACAGAAAAAATACATATAAACACAGCAAACCAAACAAAGGCCTCCAGTCCTGGAACAGTGTCTGCTAACAGGGAACGCCAGACCATGCAGAGTTCCATTGAAGCTATAGATATGGGTCTCCATTCAGGAATGTCATACTCTGTGTCAATCTGAAAGTCTATTGACACGGTGTTGCTACAAAAAAGTCTGAGTTTGGCTCTCTCAGCTAGTTGGGTGGGCAGTACAGAGGCTGGTCCCTGAGTCCATGACTAAAACGAGGAAGCCAAGTAGATTGCTGGCTACAGGGGATGTGGAGGCAAGGAGCTAACAGGCTGCAGGAGAAGAGTGGGGAGAGCAGAGGGGATAGTATGGCAGATTGATGGAGGGAAAGGTTTAGTCTAAGATCTTAGTCTGGTAAACTGGAACTATTGGCCAAAAGGTTAGTAGACACCGTTCTGCAATGCTTTAATATGAACTAATTAATGCTTTGCTAGTTTTATTTGTATTTGAGAATCCCATCTCAGTTAATAATCTTATAGATAAGAACAATGAGAACCACTTTTTTGTATGCATATAACAATTATAGAAATCAATCTATTCTGTACCTACACCTACAGTATCAGGTAGCTCATAACATATATTTATCACATACACTGTGTTTTCCTGTCTGACAATCTCAAAAAAGTGTCTCAGAAACAAGTAGAGCAGAGAAGCAACAAAACCCACTGAAATGATCAACAGCCTGCCCATTACACACAAAGATGATGGATGAGATGATTATGACAGATGAATCCTCACTCCCATTTTAAATTCTATCTACTAAATAAATTAGTAATGTCATCAATATGATCACTAGCAGTGCATTCACCTTCTGCAGCATCTGTTGGGTTTTTTTTTTTCCTGATCTTGCTTCTTTGATTGCACCATCTGACTCAGTGTTACAAGTCAGTAAGGGCCTGACATACAGCAGGTAAAAGTCTGGTGGATAATTTGAGTGCAGATGTATACATTGCAAAGGCATGGTTAGAAAACTGATGCCATTTTGGCATTAGTCATGCTCTTTGATAGAGAAACTGCATGGGGTTTTAGTGTGATAGTCTCTAGATTGTAATATTGCTATTGAGCCATAAGCTAGGATGTGTGTGTGCACTGTGTCCTTCTAGTAGCTCCTAGAGGTGTGCCCATTGTTGAAGACACAATACCTTTCAGAATACTGAGAGGGTACATACAGCAGCTACTATTACAGAAACTTTTAACAATAAGCAGTAATTATTCCCCCTGCACTGGCTTAGCTTGCCTAAGTGGTGCAGAGTGATCTGGCCATGGCCCTATTCTCAGCATCTTACATCAGTAGATGCTGGGAACCAGTGTAGATCTCAGGGGATTTGCTATAGGCCAGGGTCACATGTGTAGAATTCCTTTTGCCTTTGCACTGTCTCTTGATCCCCTAAACCTTTGAGCCTGGATCCAAGTCGTGATCCCAGTAGCTACTGCCCTTCAGTTCCCCAGAGGGTATTTATGGTGTGCATATTGAAAATACTGTGTAAGCTAATGTTGAAAGGGTCACCACTGACTATTCTCTAAATTGTCCAAGGCGGGTGGGAAGATGTTGCCATGGAAAGTAGTCATTAGTTCAGCTCCTCTTAACATACAGATCCCAAATCCCATTGAGAACTTGCACAGATTAATTCAAGCTCCATTAAATTTAAACACCTAAGAGCAAGTGTTTTGTAAGGATCAGGTCCTGAATCATTATTAAGTTAATTTGCAGTTGTGAAGTACTTTGAGATCCTTGCAGAGAAAATATAATATAAATAAATATAAGAATTATTGTATACTAATTTTCAGTATTATAATACATATACCCCCAAAATGGCAGCACAGAAATATGCTGGTCTCTTCCCCACTTCTCTGCAAAAATTTAATAGCAAATGCTTTAGTGGGGTTTCAGATTACTAAGATTTAATTACAGTACACTTACACAATGTATTACAGAACATTTACTAGCAGTCTACGAAGGATTATCATAAATAATTAAAACTGAACTACACTTGTCATATAAATAAAGTATACATTGCCATGGAGTATCCTTCCTTCTTAAATTGTGGTTGTTAGTTTGCTTGTTCATTTGAAAATTCAGTGATTGCAATGGATGGCTGAGCCACCATGGCAAATTAGTAAGGGTCTGTTCTTTGTTTTTTGCCTAGAATGAGAATTCTTACTATGAAAAATATTTTTGATCTAAAGAAATTAAAAATGCATAAGCCTCAAAATATTAGTTAAGATAATCACTTAAAGATCTGGATGTTTTCTCTCTGAGCCTTGTTTAAACTACCTGACAATTCTGAATCTACACCATTAGGCTTAAAATGTCACAAGGACAAGCTTCCTTATGATCTTTCTGGAATCTTCTGCTGCTGGCATTGACAGAAATTTCACTAAAACAGTTTTTCTAGCAATATTTTGACACTTCTGACACCATCTCACCTGAGAACTGGAAATGTTGAACTGTGTGAGAATCAAAAATGTTCACCAAATGATGTAACCCACAAAAAAGGTAAGAAGGAAACAGGTCCACCTCAATTTTTTTCTGTCTTGTTGATGGTTCCCTAAACTGAGCTAACATATTCTTTAAGAAGAGAAGATACTTTAAATCTTTATGGTTTACAAAATTAGACTAATCTCCACATTTTATTGATATTTGTGGGACTCTCCTGAATAGCGCATTGCTGAGGACCGTGGAGTCAGAGGCTTAGGGAGACCCAGAACATGGGGTTGCATCTCGAGTAGTAGCCATTGATGGACCTATCCTCTATGAACTTCTCATTCTTTTCTGAACCCAGTTATAGATTTGACCTTCGCAACTTCCCCCAGCAATGAGTTTCACAGGATGATCATACATTGTGTGAAGAAGTAATTCTTTGTTTATTTTATACCTGCTGCCTATTAATTTCATTGTGTGACTGCTGGTTCTTCTACTATGTGAAGGGGTAAATAACAATTCCTCATTTTCTTTCTCCATACCATTCACAATTTTATAGACTTCTTTCCTATTCCTCTCTAGTTGTCTCTTTTCCAAGGTGAACAGTCGCAAGTCTTTATAATCTCTCTTCATATGGAAGCTGTTCCATATCCTTAATTATTTTTGTTACCTTTCTCTGTACTTTTTCTAGTTCTAATATATCTTTTTTGAGATAGTATGGCCAGAACTGCATGCAGTATTTAAGATATGGGTGTACTACTATGGGTTTATATAGTGATATATAATCACTATATCTATACATCTATTATGATGTTTTCTGTCTTATTATCTATCTCTTTCTTAATGGTTCGTAACATTCTGTTAGCTTTGACTGCTGCCATACAGTTAGCAGATGTTTTCAAAGAACTATCCACAATTGCACTAAGATCTCTTTCTTAAATGGTAACAGCTAATTACACACAATCATTTTGTATGTAAAGTTTGGGATTGTATTTTCCAATATACATTAGGTTGCATTTATAAAGACTGAATTTTATCTGCCATTTTATTGCCTCATCAGTCAGTTTTGTAAGATCCCTTTGTAATTCATCACAGTCTGCATCTTAAAAACAAGTATAACATGTAATTATTGACCAGAAAATTAGAAAGGAACACATTTATTTAAATTATGCTAACATAGCATTATTGAGTAGCATTAGCAAGTGTAACTTGTTATCCAAAAGTAAGTGAGATGCATCTCTCCTATTCTATAGATAACTGCCTCAGTCTGAGATTAGATGTATGTTTTTTGAATGAGGTCTTAACTTGCTCAGGCAATATATTTTGGGGTGGGTAACAGTCAAGAGGGTGATGGAGGAAAGTGGGTTCAGTAGCCTCTTCCATTTTCACAAGATAAGCACAGGAAAGGATTTGGCCACTTGAGATAGAGTCCCTATTACTGTAGGTTTTAGAAATTAAGAGGACTGAAATATTGAGGCGAAATTAGATGCTTCTGAAAATTTAACTTGTATGTTCTGACTGTTGAAAACTACTGTGTGGCATAGAGTTTGTCTACACAGCCTACAGGAATTGCGAGTGCAGCACATGTAGGAACATCTGAGCTAGTTTTGATCAAGCTAGCTTGCTAAAAATGGCAGCAGCACACGTGGTAGCATGGGCTGGCTACAGGAGCGGCGCCAGGGTTTTTGCCGCCCCAGGCAGCAGCACTCCTCCTCTGAGCATTCAGGGGGCCTGGTGTCTTTGGCGGCGGGGGTCCTTCCACTCCGCGTCTTTGGGGCACCTCGGCGGCGGGTCCCGGAGCGAGTGAAGGACCCGCTGCCGAATTTCCGCTGAAGATCCAGAGTGGAAGGACCCCCCACTGCCAAATTTCCTCTGAGGGCGGCAAAATGCTGCCACCCTAGGCAACCGCCTAGGGTCACCTAGTGGAACCGCCGCCCCTGCTGGCTATTTGAATGTGTCCAGGGCAGCTTGTAATTGGGAAGCTACCAGTGCTGCTATGGCTTTACTGATATTTTTTTGTGAGCTAACTTGATGAAAACTAGCTTGTGTGTTCCTACATGTGCTTCAATCACACTTCTCAATTGCAGCTTAGATATACCATTTCAATTGAACTTATTTGCATTGGGAAATTTTCCTTTGGTATCTTGGAAATGCCTAAAATTGTTTCCAATGGGATCTGTGGAATAGAAACTGGGTCCAGGTGTAAAACTTTCTCTGAATCTCCCTGAAGTTTGGAACATTTAGAAATGGAAGGAAATCTTACTCCACTCTTTCTGTCTGAGCCTGAAGTGGAAACCAGTATACAAACACCACAGAAGTTTATTGGCCAGATACACAAGTTCATTCTAACTGCACTGTGCTCATTCTATCACTGCTTTCCTTCCTTGGAGAAGTTCAAAGCATCTGGAGAGTACCAGTGAACCTGGCTGTATGATCAGATTTGTGTATTAAATGAGATTTCGCTTGACTCATCAGAATTTTCATCACTTTTAATTTTAAAGTAATTGATAACCATGTCTGTCCTTCTCTCCTAGAAAAGTACTTGTGCTTGAAATTCATAGAGGCAGACATGTCATGTTGTGAACCGTCAAGTCCACATCTAGAAAGCATTTTGCAAGTAATGTAATATGACTGATTTAACTAGGCGCTTTACATTGCGGCGGTGATGTGTCAGCAATTAGACTACGACATCTGAAAAGTTAAATTAACAAAAAAATACTATTCAATATTCAAACTTTTTTCCCAAAAAGTCATCCAGCTCTGAAGATAGTCCAGGAAACTTGGGTAATTTTTTCCAGGTAATAAGTCGTTAGAATAAGCTGTGTTAACTTTGTTTTCCCACCACCCTCGCATGCTCACAAGCTGGTTGTTTTTTTTTTTCTCTTTTCTCTCCAAAGAAATGTATTATGACATAGGAAGTCGTGTGTGTGTGTGTGTGTGTGTGTGTGTGTGTGTGTGTGCAATATGCATCTGAGAGTAAAATTCACCCCGTGCAAAAGGCCAGCCAAAGAATTATCCATTACTGAAGTCCCACTTGAGCCCTATCAAGTGGGATTTAAGTTATGCATAAGCCTTGGTCTGGCATTCTATGCAGGACTGAATTTCATTCTGTATTAATATATTTTAAAACATTAAAAAAAACCCACACAAAACCCAAATTTGGTTAAAGGTATATGTATATTATACATGTGTGTATGCATAAATCATGTCTATGATATTGACTGGATTGTTGCAGGCATGCAAGAGGAGAAGATGGTGCAATAAACTCTCATCTCCTTGAGGTGATGTGTTATGCATCCTCTTCTGTGCCTGATCCACAGGTGGTAAAAACCTGTTCAGAGCCTCGTTCTTTTGCTTAGGTAGAATTAGTTAGAGACTCCTGATTTTAGGTCTGGAGATTCCGTAGTTGTCCACCAAGATCCTGCCATCGCACTTCCAGGCAGGGATTGGGCACAATAAAAGCATTGCTTTCAGGGAGCAAAATGACTCCACAAAGCTTCTCCAAAGTGGGCAAGGAAGAGAGAGGAACAGGGTGCAATCCCCAATCTCACTTCACCAGTAGAACTGCAGTCCTTTGGGATCTTCTGGAAGGATTTGTTGTGTTAAATCATGATCTTTTAAGAATCTCCTACTGAGGTGGCTTGTTCTGCACTTTCTCAAAATGCAGGGCTCTGTTTAGACTACAGTTTAGACTTAATAAAGGTCAGTAAATAAAATACCTGAACCTTCTTCAGAGAGCCAGATGTAATGTCTGATTTTATGCATATCAATTTCTCTTTCCAATAAAATTCTTGAAATTACCTGTCAATTATTTTGTTTGCTTACTTGCCTAGATTCCAGTTATGTGCCTGGGAAGAGGCCAAACTACTGTATATTTGTAGAATCGATGCAGATGTGCAACATTATTTGTAAATAGACTCTGAATTACTTGTGTTTTATGTTGGTGCAATGGTCTTACACTACTGTAAAACTGGAGTAATATAGAGGTGAATTAGACCCAAAGGTGAGCAAAGCTAGTCCCACTTAGTAGAACCCATGTAAACATAAAGGAGGATGGATTCTGGGGAAAGGGGTGCTTGGGTTGCAGAGGACATATTCTGTATCCTGTGCAAGATATACAGCTATAACAGGGATCGGCAATCTTTGGCACGCGCCTTTGGCATCCCTCAGCCTACGCCGCTTTCTAAAGCCCCCATTGGCCTGGAGCGGTGAACCGCGGCCAGTGGGAACCGCGATCGGCCGAATGCGTGGACGTGGCAGTTAAATAAACCAGCCTGGCCCAGCCCACCAGTGTGCTTACAGATAAGCACTCTGGCGGGCTGCGGTCCAAAGGTTGCCGATCCCTGAGCTACAATATAGATTCAAGATACTCCAGTAACTGAGCCTGAATAAAGCCACACAAGATACCAACCACCATGAAGCAAGTGCAATGCAGAAATGTCCTATCTGTCAAGAGTGCTAGTGGACAATTCAAAATTTGCCAATACTGTTATGGACACACTCCAAATAGACATCTCACATGAGAGGTTCCTTGCTCTATCTTCTTGAGGTCAGTGAGTGTTATACATCCTCCTCTGTGCCTGATCCACAGACTGTACAAATCTGTTCAGGTGCAATCCAAAGCACCAGGAAAGAGCAGGGATCCCTGTGAATTGTTTGGACATGGTTTCATATGGGAAGTGAATGAAAGCTTCTCAGAATAAACCATCCTCTCCCCACTCTCGCAGTGTGCTCACACAGACAACATGATATGGGATGCCATAACAGCATTGGCTATTTAAATGATCTATCATAACAAACCACTTAAAATCTATTGCTATGAACACGATACAGGGACCATGAAAAACATGACAATCACCTATAATATAGTTTAAATAGCACCGAAATACATTGTAAACATGGTTTAAACAGGGTTCCAGCTAAATCACAATTCACTTCCCATCCAGACAATAGGCATCAAAGGCCTTGTGACAAGAAAAAATCAATTTAACAGCAACAACAATGGTGTTCTGTGACACTTGTGCTAATACTCAGAACTAGATCTCTTGCTCTTTCAAAAAAAAAAAAACACACACCAGAAAACATGGACACAGTATAGGACAGGGGTCAGCAACCTCTGGCACACGGCTCATCAGGGTAAGCACCCTGGCAGGCCGGGCTAGTTTGTTTACCTGCCGCGTCTGCAGGATCGGCCGATCGAGGATCCCCCTGGCCACGGTTCGCTGCTCCAGGCCAATGGGGGAAGCCGCGGCCAGCACATCCCGTGCCGCTTCCCGCCACCCCCATTGGCCTGGAGCAACGAACCGCAGCCACTGGGAGCCACAATCGGCCGAACCTGCAGACACGGCAGGTAAACAAACTAGCCCGGCCTGCCAGGGTGCTTACCCTGGTGAGCAGTGTGCCAGAGGTTGCTGACCCCTGGTATAGGACCTGGAAACAAAATAGTAACCATCAATCAGACTACTGTTCTCACACCCCTATGCCTGCTATTAGAGTTTATAGTTATATTGTTGTGGAACATATTCATAGGGGAAGCATGGTCACACTCATACCCCACACTCATCTGTGCCTTAATATCTCTGATACATTTCAGAACAATTCTCAGAATTCCATGTGTTTTACAAGAATTACACCAAAGTCTCATTCATACTCATGAACTCCAGGAGATTTACTCACACAAATCTCTCAATAGCAACTAAATCAGCACTTCAGAAATTTGAATTCTACCCAGCAGCCAATAGGCAATGGGTACAGATTATGAAGCACTCCCATTGAAAATACTACATTTGCTGGTAACAAGCCCAGCAGTGAATTTGACGCTTGATTTCTGGGGGGAAAACTCCTGTTCTTTCCTCTCTTTCCCACACTTACCTGCATAGAATCTCCACCTCATCAGCACTTGGTGTAAATTAAAAGTATCTTATAGACTTAATCAAATCAGCCCCAATCTTTTGAAGTTCATACACGGACCGTCCCCACTAGAGAACACCTTGCAGGACTCAGAGAACTCCTCTCCTACAATCATTGCTAAAAGCAGTGATGGCTGACAATTTCAAGAACAGACTTTAAATTCAAGCACACAGACACACTGTACTAGATAAAAAAATGACACAAACATGTTACTGATCACCACTTAGTTACAGACCACTTTAGACTTAGCTTTAAGTGTGTAATCATATCATATGGTACCTGTAGATTCAGCCAATAGTAGTTTTGGCTCTTCACTTGAGGGTTGATCTGTTCTTTCATGTTGTTTTTATCCCCCACTGTCAGCTCTGAAAAACACAGAATCAGATATTTGGTCATTTTAAACACTGTATTTCTTGGTAGTGCACTCTTCCTTTTTAAACAAAAAAAAATATTTACCATCTTTTACCCAAAGCTGTGGGTTTCCTTGGTGATAAAACACGGAAAGAAAAGGAAAACATAAAAATGGGATCTGATGTGACTTGCCTGGAAAATCAGCAGCTCTTGAACTGCATCACTATTCAAGACTGAGACACTGGGGTGTGTGGGGTGGGGGGAGAGATTCAGCAGCCAGGATTCAAGAGGTGATAAAGAACATGACTGAAATATCTCTCCTGGGGCCCTAAAATACAATATATTAGAGCAAAAGGGAAAACTTATGTTGACTTACTAATTCCCTTAAAAGAAACTTTATGTGCATGCTAGATCAGATGTAAAATATGATTTTTTTAACTTAGTAAAATAGAATCACACAACTTTCTCATAATATTTTTGTAGAGATGGCCAGTGGAAGACAACTCTGTTTCAAGGTTTCCAAGATTGTGAAATTTCTTTTTGTTCCAGTCTGGGACAAAGAGAAAAACTTTTCAAATTTTTTGCTAAATGGAATCATGTCAAAAAGTCTGTTTTTGAATGGAAAAGCTCAGGTTTTCCATTTGGGTCTCGCAGATTCTCCCTCATCAGAAGTGACCAGAAAGACCTGGACAAAAATCCCTTCCTGATGAAAACTTTGAGTCCAATAGGTGTCCATAAAACATTTGGCTTTGACAAACAGCGCAACTCAATAAGAATTGATTTAAGACTGGTGTATGCTACAGCATTAGGTTGACGTAAGGCCCACTATAACTTTCCCATGACACTGTCTTAATAACTCCACCTCCGTGAGAGGCGAAGCTCTCAGGTCAATGTTGTTAGGTTGACACAGTGTCGATGTAGACATTGTATTGTTTACATCGACTGTTGCTGTCTTTCAGAAGCCATCCCACAGTGCCCCACGCTGACAGTTAAATTGATGCAACCGCTCCTGGTAAGCATTTGTGAACATGCAAGCACGTAGTGCGAGCATGCAAAAGCAATTTAATTCCTGCAGTGGCTGTGTGTCGACGTAACTTAGTTTGACTTAATTTTGTAGTGTTGACTTGCCCTAAGTTTTAAGTGTTTTGTCCAGCTCTGTATTTTTGTAACAATTTCACACCTTTTTTTCTTTACCATGGAGCAAAGTACAGAAGTTCCTGGACTGATATGAGAGAAATCACATCAGATAATTTACAGGCATAAGAGTTCCACAGCCACTGTATAGTAACAGCACTCTCATGGGGATTATTAGTCTTCCATTCATTTCTCTGGCTTTTGTTACTCTCTGCAAAAGCACAACAAAAGCACCAACAAACTGTTGTGGTCTGGGTAATATGCTCAAAGGGCAGGAGTGGTACATCAACAGTTGTTCAGATGTGCAAAAACTGGTGGATCCCACCTAAAAACATAACAGCACTTTGCATTAACAAAATGGATAGTATTGGCCTATGAAATGGGAAAAAGAGCCACCCAGGAGTATTAAGAGAATGGATTATTTCTGGAAGCATCTATCAGGTGAACAGCAGTAGTCCTACATATATATGGCCTGTTCACTCACAAATCCTTGTATTTTAATGATTAACAAACCCTCCCATGACATTTACACAAATGAAGCCAAATCACATTGCAAGTCACATTTTGTGAATTTCTTTGTAAGTAAGTTTTTCGTTCAACTAGCTCTACTGATTTTGCATGTCATGTTACTATATCATTGTTATAAGTGTCTGCTAAGTTCCCTAAACCAGTGGTTCGCCACTCCAGGCCAATGGGGGCGGCGGGAAGGCCAACCAGCATATCCCTCAGCCCACACCACTTCCAGCTGCCCCCATTGGCCTGGGACGTTGAATTACAGCCAGTGGGAGCCGCGATCGGCCAAACCTGCTGTGGACGCAGCAGGTAAACAAACCGGCCCAGCCCGTGAGGGGCTTTCCCTGAACAAGCGGCGGACCAGCTTTGAGAACCACTGCCCTAAACCATTGTGACAATTGAGTCTACCATTGCGCGCGCGCACACACACACACACACGATAGCCACTCTGTTATACTGGTTTTATTTTGGTGTAACTCTACAGAACCCAAATCTGTTTAATGGAGTGGACAATCAGGCCCACTGTTTATAATTACACAATGTGCATTTTGAAGAATAATGAAGAAATTATATGTTAACCTTTAAGCTTCTTCCGCTATGTTATAGTAGTTTTTGGTCTGAATTATCCATTGTTCGTATCAAGAACACCATCACCTATACTCACTGAAAGATGCCATCAACAGTACAAGAGATGCAGCAGTCAAGCGTGGTAAAACTTAGATGCTTTTGTCCTGCTGTGTGGATCATGACAGCAGTTCAATCCTTGTCATGGTGGCTTCAGTGGTAATCACTGCCAGGCTGCCACATACCACCGTAGGTGATGTATTTTTAAAGCCCATCGTACTTGCCATACTCATGAGGTTTGACTTGTGGTCAAAAACCTGTTGTTCTACCTAACACTGTGCTGCTCCTGTGGACTATAAACTTAATTCTATGAACAGCTTTAACATGACTGTTCTATTACTATCATCACAGACAGATTGACAGGGCCAAGCCTTCACTACCCTGTGTGACCGTAATCATATGACCTACCATTGTAAAAAGAAGAACAGGAGTACTTGTGGTACCTTAGAGACTAACAAATTTATTAGAGCATAAGCTTTCGTGGACTACAGCCCACTTCTTCGGATGCATATAGAATGGAACATATATTGAGGAGATATATATACACACATACAGAGAGCATAAACAGGTGGGAGTTGTCTTACCAACTCTGAGAGGCCAATTAATTAAGAGAAAAAAAACTTTTGAAGTGATAATCAAGCTAGCCCAGTACAGACAGTTTGATAAGATGTGTGAGAATACTTACAAGGGGAGATAGATTCAATGTTTGTAATGGCTCAGCCATTCCCAGTCCTTATTCAAACCGGAGTTGATTGTGTCTACCCACGAAAGCTTATACCCAAATAAATCTATTAGTCTTTAAGATGCCACTGGACTGCTCATTATTTTTATAAATTTGTGACCATTAAAGTATATTTTTCACATTTGACCTTTCCCAATGTAATAGATGAGAACGTACCTTGGAAAACACATGTTCAAAGTTTTTGAATCAGTTCAGCCCAATTTCATTGTAGATGTGGAACAAGAATAATCTTAGATTTTATTCACACTTTTTGAGCACTAAGACTAACACATATTCTAATAGGGGATTTGAATGTGGTAGAAGTGTAGCAAAGCAGTTAGTTCTGCAAATTAGATAAATGTTGTGGAAAGTGCATCTTCTACCACCCTGTGGCAGTTTGGAATCATTGCATATTAGCACACCTCATTAAACTTATTCAGCTTAATTGCTACTTCCCTAATGAATTTATGCATCAAATGGTATTAAAAAAAATTCCACTTCAAATTATGATTAAATATGTTACATAAACATAAAATGCTGGGGGGTCAGTCATGTTATCATACTTACTTTTAATAAACCTACTGGTACTCATTTTAGACAAAGGAGCATAGATTGATCTACAATTATTCTGTATTCTTCTTTTTCTAGCTATGTAGTATAAGACTATATAATCAATAAAAAGCTACCTTCTCTCCAGAAAGAAATTAACTGAACAGAGCAATTTTCTTTCAGAAATTTACAACACTGACAATCAGCAGTGAAGTCATTCTTCCATTATGAATAACTATGCAAAATTGCCATTCCTTCAAATTTTAAGATTGATGGATTTTATTTGTATGAATTTGATCTGAATGAATGATATATCAAATATTAAATAAGTGCAGTCAGGGGGCAGAAGTTTTGTAGTTTCTTTTTTTATACTTATATAATCTGGTCCTTTTATTAAACTTATCAGTGATCCGTTAATAAAATGAGTTATTTACTTATTTTTAGGACACATATTTAGTTTTCATGTAGTTTAATTCATGTCCATTATCTATCTTTCATGGAGGTTAATAATACTACAGTAGTTTAATTTCAATGTATAATTAGCACAATTTACATTTCTACTCTGTTTTGATCAGAATACTTTGGATAATTCAGAACTATGATAATCAGCTCTGCCAACATGCTAATATACTCTCTTCCTTAACATACCAATCTTTCACTGTCAAAAACTGCTAGGAAAGGGATAGCAAATCAATCAAAAACTGCTCTGGAGAAAATACTCCGTTTCTAGAAATGAAATATAGACTGCACTTGAGACCAGTTCTGGATAGAAATTAAATCTGCACTAGTGAGCCTGAAGGTATATTACCTGCATTTTATCACAACAAAGTGTAAGTTTTGAGACAAAAGAAAAATTGTTACCACCCAGCTGTTCTAACATTTTGACCAACTATGCACGTATTCAGAAGGTTAAATCAGCCCTGATATGTACTGTTATGTATATAAGCTTAAAAAGTATATAAGGTGAAATGTAAATCTAAGAAAAGATCATTATAAGACTGTGTTTACAGGAAGAAAAGGATATTTTTACCTAAGCCATGTATATATAGTTTCAGATAACTACTTGCAAATCTAGCAGTTAATGTAATGTTAATTGCAGAAATAAGGACAGTCAAAGATAAGAATTCCTAGCAACCTTGCATGTATTGTATTATAATAATAAGTATTATTATGCTTTTTCCCATAGTGTTCTCAGTTCATATGCACTGTACACAGGGATGAGTTAATTTCCTGAATATTAAAATTTTTGTGAACCAACTACTTTTTGTATTTGCAAAACTACTTTGAATTCATGAGCCTTTTTCCTCTAATTAAAACCCATTGTTCCCTCCCCCCCAATGTAATTCAGTTTTGTTGTTTTTATTTTTAAAAAAGATGTTTTCCTATAGCAGCTAAAATGAAGCTTGTGGTTTATATTAGAGATTAAAAACAAAACAAAACCCTCCCTTTTAGCTAAGCTGGCACAAGTGTCTGGCTTCCCTTTATGTGTCTCTCTCTACTACACATGGTGTGAAACTATCCATGTGATAAACTGCAGAACAATGTGACAAATTGCATTTATCATGCACCTGTGGCTGCCTCACCTGCTTTCTGCCGACTGAACCATCCCCACCAGGATTTATTCTACCATTCCAATTTTCTAAGCAGCTTCAAACAGCTGTCATATTACATATATAAATGTACCTTGCAGTATTTCTCCACAGACTTATTTATGCTGGCCTGAAACACAGGATGGGAAATATTCAGTCCTACCCATTAGCAGGTTTGAGGTCTCATATCTCACATTCCATTGTGGTTCATAAATGATTGTTGTATGTCTATAACAAAAGGAAGAATCCTACATTTCAAGTGTCCCTGGAGGATGTAAAATACTGGCAATTAATATTACAGCATGATTATGTATGGAAAAGCTTTTTTCCCCCTCTGTTCTCTGGCAGCGATGGTACCCAACTCTTGACTTTGGATCCCCCCCACCCATTAAAAAGTTGCATTAACTAAAAAAGCTGATTCATCCATCTCCTGCCCAGCCCACCTTTCTACATACACAGATCTCTGCATTGGGACTGTACAAGCATAAACTCCCTTCTGCCCAGAAAATGGGAGATTTGTGCATGGAGATTTCCTTCTGTGCTGGGGTTTTTGAGATGATCCAGCACTTTTTCATTAAATGTCTCCACAATACAGAATGAATGCAGTAATAAACTCCCCAAATATTTAATATAGATCTCAAGAAAGAGAGGAAGCTTCAGTTTATATATAGCATAGTATCAGGCAATTCAACTTTAGTCACCTACTGGCATGCAGCAGAAAATGGGAAGGAGGATTCATGGAGTCGTAGGTTCCTGATCCCAATATATATGGGAACATGAGACATTGTAAGATTTTGAGCATCCATTAACACAACCGCATGGTGTTGCATCATCTTCTTCCTTATAGTTAACCAGCATTCTACATCTTCCACCAGACAGATTCTTCTTTTGTGGGTGGCATAGAGACTACCTTTCCTCATTACCTGCTCAGATATTGCACAACTAGTGACACTGTTTGGATCTCCCGCCACAATCCAGTTCCCTATTCCCTCAGCATGGGTTTGCGGTCCAATTCTCACTTCATTCAGCACTGGGGATTCTATTTTTCAGATGACACACTTGCTAAAAGAGAGAGATACTGTCTCCACATAAGGGTTTTTCAATTCCTTTTTCCTTTTATAGGGACAAACCATGCCTTGAAGAGATGCAGAGACATCCCACAGGAAACAGAACTTTCCATATCACTTCAGACCAGAGGTCCATAGAGTCTGGTGTCCTGTCACTGGACAGTTGTCAGTACCAGATCTTTCAAAGGTAGGTTCAAGAAATAACATTATGGTCAACTATGGAATGCCTTTCCCATCTGGAAATTTCTTCCCACAAGTAAATTACTTCATAACTCTTGGAACTCCCAATGTGTTCCGGGGGGACATACTAACTACCACACCTCATTGTTGGGTGCAGTCTTCTCCTCCCTGAATGCTAGTCCCTCTTCACAGAATGGTGAGCCAAGGAAAACATGACTCCATCTCATCACCACCCATCCCTGCTCCTTTTCACTGTGCTGGGCACATTAGCGCTGAAAAAAAATTGTGCTTCCTTGAGCTATCGGACTGTGATTTTGTCTAGGTCTTATACAGACTGCGTATATGGAAAAGATTACTTGAGTTTCCCTCAAAACTTAATGCTACATAAGGGCAGGCAAAATCTGGGACTCTAGTCACCATGATCCCTGCTTTTCACCATTCTGAATAACAGTTATTAATTTTTATTTATTTTGAAGAGGGAAATGGAGAATGCCTGAGGGAATTTCAGTTAGCAGGATATATTTACCCAAATTCCGATCAAGCTATGCCAGTAGCTCAATTGACTATGGTTCCACAGGTGGATTAATGACGATAGGTGGTCTGAACCTCAGTTTTACATCTGAAATGAGGAAAAGAATATACCTCTACATAAAGTATACCTGCTCTAGATGAAGGTTAAACGCAATAACCCAATCCAAACTAAGATTATTTACATAAAACACATGTTCTGATATGAAAGGATTTATTCAATATAGCTGATTTCCACTGGCAATTATTTAAATGGATGCACAACTTGTCTGTGGGAGGTATGGGTTTACTGAAAAATACTTTTCTGCCCCAAATCAGTAATTGCTTAGAATTAACGATCGATTTATTAATTAACAACCAGTGGCAAGTCTCAATTTCAAAGGAATTTTTCAAAATATTTCTTTGGGCTTCCTAATTACATACTAATATTAATTAATGAAGGGAAAAAAGATTGATGTTATAAAACATGCTAAGTGGGTTTCAGCTAGATATAAAAAGATGATGAGAGAGCAGCAGTTCAAAAAGTTATTAATTTCCTGACACTTCAGATGAGATTTTTAGAAAGTTAGAAAGGCCTTATTTTGTTCCCCTTGAAGTCAATCTTGATTCCTGAGGCCTGATTCCTATTTACACACTGGCCCTTTTTCACTGCTGTGAAAAGATAAAGACCTTTTTACACTTCCAGAGTGATGTAAAGGAGCCTGAATATAAATGCGAAACAGTCCTTTAATGTCTACTTTTTTCAATCAGGAATCAGGATGAGGCTTGTAATTAAAAGGTATTAAGAAGTTGAAAACCGTAACCCCATCATATAATAACCCCTAAGAAATTACTAGTTTCATTGCAAATAACAATTATTTTAATCCTGTACTTGCTACGGTCTTGCTACATTCCATTGTCTGTTTGGCTATATTTTGTTTTGTTCTGTTTTTTCCCCCTGATACTTATTGGGAAATGGCAAAGTTTCTTTGTCACTTTAAACTTGTTAAGCGCCTTAGGTTGTATAGTTTATATTCAGCAAATGAGTACTTCTATGGCTCTATGAACATAATGGCAAATTTCTACCCGGGGCAAATTTTATAAGAAAGTAGATCACTACAGAAAGTCACGAAGAGTGATGGAAACTGGCAAATTACACCATGGATCAAATTTGTGAATACTCATAGTGTGGAAAGTGGATAGGTTAGAATGGCTAAAGACATATGGCAGGGATTAATACTTAAGAAAAAATACAGCATATATCCGTTACAGACATAAATAAATTCTTTATATTGTACCTACCCTGCAAGTAGACTATTACACAAATGGTTTACTATTAGCAAGCTGACAGAGAATAATTCTGAAAGGGAAAAGAGTACAGTGAACAAATTTCTTTAGGACCTTGGTTTGATAACCATTGTTTAGGAGTTGGATGGTGGGAGCTACTGAGTGCCCCTTTGTTCTACATAAGTGGAAGATGTTCATCACCTCCTGTGCAGTAGTGCTCAGTTTTTCCTAAAATCGGGTCTTCACTGAGGACTGGATTATGTCTGTCACTGAGCCTAAAATCAATAGAAACACCTGGAGCTTGATTATGATATCCTATCAGCACATGCAAAGGCATTGAAAATCAGAAATCATTGTGGGACCAAAAGTAACTTCTGCTTAAAACTGGGGCTATTTTGGGTCATTCACCAGCATCCTCCAAAAGGTGTGTTAGGACAGATACCTGTGGCTAGTATAGTACATCAGTGCTTAAATACTCCATACATAAGATGTGGTTTGATTAAGACAGAGGAGATTTTAGCCTAATACATCAGTTCTTTGCCTTCTCTTATTTCAAACCTGCATATATGGGGTTCATTTGATGAGCATGTTAATGTGGAATTAATATCTTTGTGGCTATTTTATTCTGCATAAGCGATGCTACACATTGATGTTAAATCAATGACACAGTGGCAGCTGGAATCAGAAGAGGGACCGTTGCCTTTTGTTTGTTATTTGTCACCCATAGACAGCCCAAGAACTCTCATTCTGTGTAATGGGAGGTGGTAGCTTTGGCCTAGCAATAGGCAAGCGGCTGTTCCACACATGGCTTTAGATACGGAGAAGGGGGTGGAGGCTTCAGAGCAACCCAACTGTGCTCTTACTGGGCAGCAAGAGGAAAAAGTGGCTTTGGAGCTGTGCATGTGTCTGTTGCTGACTTGCAGTAGGCAAGGGATAATGCTGCCAGGGTATAGTCTCTGACATTTAACTGATGTGAATTTAAAAGAAAATTTGCCATTTTGCCATTTTATAAAAGGTCCATATATGATAGTTGTCCTGATTCCACTCGCATTAATTCCCCCCTGTTTCTCTCGTGCAATATACAGTTATTGACCCGATGACCTGTACTAGCTCCTTTGAAACCATTGTGTCATACACTGACAAGGTCTATTCAAGGATTCCCTAATATGCATGTTATTGTAAATAGACCTTTTTGAACTCCTTCAAAGACAGCATATTCTAATAAGACTCTCATGCATGTGCATTAAACCCTCATACTAAAAATCATGGAAGTTTGTTATTGTACTTGGATAGTAGGTAATTTTTGTAAAAAAACAAATCTTCCATTCTAGCACAATTTTGAACTCTCATTTAATTATGGTTGTAAATGTACCATTTAGGCATCTTGCAAATAAGGTAGCGTGATGACTAAGTGGTAGCATTTGTGTCTACAATTAACGGTTAGAGCAAAATTGCACTCCTCCTTAAATTGAAGCTAAGTTGAGGTAATTTACCAAATTAGTGTATAAAAAGTAGGTTCGTATATGTGTGTGTGTGTAAAATGTGAAGGTTTTTTATATTATATACCTTCACATCTGTATGCTTTGATTGATCAGCAGAAGGACACAGAAACAGAATTTGACCTAGTAAAAACTGGTGTTGGATTGGAGGAAGAAGTAGGTGTAAAGAACTTAAATGGAAGTGAGTGAGTCTAACCCCCTGCTCAAAGGAGGACCTAATCCCCAACTAAATCTTCCCAGCCAGGACTTTGTCAATATATACATGGAGACAAACCAATTAACATATTGATGGTGTGGTTCAGAGAGTTCTGGTTCAGAGTTCCATGTTGACTTTCATCCCTGTTCTAATGCTTTAGGTATGGAAGTGTTTGTAAAACTATTTTAAAAACTTTTAAAGAACATAAGAGTGTCCATACTGGGTCAGAACAAAGTCCATGTACCCTAGCATCCTATCTTCCGACAGTGGCCAATGCCAGGTGCTCCAGAAGGAATGAACAGAACAGGTAATCATCAAGTGATCCGTCCCCTGTCACTCATTCCCAGCTTCTGTCAAACAGGGGCTAGGGACACCATCCCAGCCCATCCTGGCTAATAGCCATTGATGGATCTATCCTCCATGAACGTATCTAATTCTTTTTTTAACCCTGTTATAGTCTTGGCATTCACAACATCCTCTGGCAAAGAGTTCCACAGACTGACTGTGAGTTGTGGGAAAAATTACTTCCTTTTGTTTGTTTTTAAACCTGCTGTCTATTAATTTCATTTGGTGACTCCTAGTTCTTGTGTTATGAGAAGGAGCAAATAACATTCCTTATTTAATTTCTCCACACCAGTCATGATTTCGTATCCCCCCTTAGTCTTCTCTTTTCCAAGCTGAAAAGTCCCAGTCTTATTAATTTCTCCTCATACAGAAGTCGTTCCATAGGGTAGAATGCAGAGTTCTGGTCTGAGATAATACTTGGAATAGGTTTTTATACCACCAATTGCTTATGAGTTGTTCTTAGTTTCAGCCATCAAAGGCTGCATCCAAACTAAATCTTGAAAATAGCCTCTTTCAAAGCTTTTATGCAAGCCAGAGCCAAAACCATGGGGGCATGTTTGGATTGCGGATTTGAAAACCTGAATTTCCCCAAATTTTTGGCAGGGGGTTGGATACCTCTCTGTTACTAACATAACATAGTAGTAATTGTATGAACTTTGGACTTATAGCACTTATTGTTTGAACATCTCAAAATGCTATACAAATACGAGTGTTATTTTTATTTTACCAATGGGGAAACTCAGACATTAAAGGTTTAATTCTCTATTGCCTTGCACCTGGTTTAGTTACTTACAACTGTTAAAAATCGTTAGAAGAATAAGCCCAAAGTGTTAAAGTAAACTGTTCAACATAAAATAGTAAGTCAGAGAGTCAGAAATAGATTCCAAGAGTCAGGCCTTCCAGTATTCTGGCCTAAAACAAGGCCATGCAGAGCTCCTAGATCATTCCCTAAGAATAATTATTGCTACCTCTCCAAAAAGCACCAGAGTTCCCACACTCCTTTCAGCAGTTCATAGGGGCCTACTCCATAAGAACCTAATCCAGCATTTTCAAAAACACTCAGTGCTGCTCATGATAGTAATTCTTAATCCTGCTCTGTGCTTTGTATTCTGGACAGAACAAACATCTAGGCCAGGGGTCGGAAACGTCTGGCATGCGGCTCGCCAGGGTAAGCACCCTGGCGGGCCGGGCCAGGCCAGTCTATTTTCCTGCTGACGCGGCAGGTTCTGCCGATCGCAGCCCTCACTGACCGCAGTTCGCTGTCCCGGGCCAGTAGGGGCAGCGGGAAGCGGCACAGGCGAGGGATGTGCTGGCCGCAGCTTTCCACCTCCCCCATTGGCCCAGGACGGCGAACCGCAGCCAATGGGGGCCGCGTCAGAAGGTAAATAAACTGGCCCGGCCCACCAGGGTGCTAACCCTAGCGAGCTGCTTGCCAAATGTTGCTGACCCCTGATCTAGGCCAAGATTTTTTAAAAAGTGATGCCTAAAGTTAGGCTTCTAAGTCCAAATTTAGGCACCTAAATCAATGACCTGATTTTCCAATGATTTTTGTAGAATTTATTGGGTGCTCAGCCCTCTTGAAAATCAGGTTACTTATTTAGATTATTTAAATATGAATTTGGAGTCTAACCTATGCAATGTTTTATAAAAATATCAACCCTACATACTCATATGAGTTTCTGGCTGTTGAATGGGTGGGAGAGAGATGTTCACTATCCCACATTTTGTACCACTCATCATCCTCAAATCTGCGCTTGACTTCCGGTTTACTCCTCTGTGAGTATACCAATCATTGTTTTGCAGAATATGGTCCCTAATAACCATTCACCAAATCCCCAAATCACACTGAAATGAGGATGGGTGAAATAAATATATTTATGAGTAAAGTGGTATCCTCCTGTAGTCCATACCTCAGTTCAGGACACCCAGAACTGATTAGCGAGGGACCACCACTTTCCTGTTTCATATCATAAGGCCTCTGAGTATGCAGCCCAACATTTAATTGGCCTTTTTGCTGGTACATCACATTGCAACTTTTTTGTCTACCTTGATGCTTTGATACCAAAATTATTTTAAATGACTTAGATATACCTTAATTGTGTGAATTACAGAGTTACTATATCTTGGCTGGCCCAGTAGCATTTGTTATTAAACTCCTGATTGCAAAGATTTTGAATGACATGGGTTATTTTAAAAATATACTTAAAGCAAATAAAATCTCTTTTTGGGATCCTTTTTATGATGGATTAGTTGAAACAATAATGATGGGTCATTTGAAAGAACAGCTAACATTCCACTAGTTTAACAAAGTTAATTGGCTGTGTCTAATTGTTGGAGACTAGCAAAATCATCAATGTCAATGCGACGCTGTAAAGGGACAGAGGTGTAGTTGCACAATGGCCTTTCATATGTACTTTGCCATTATGAGTCTCATATGCCATGACCTTATTCCTTTGTACTTCCATGGTATACATTTTGAAGACATTTCTATTCCATTTCCTTTTTATCTCCCACTTGTGTGCTGTGTAAGCTACTACCCTTGCTACCGGCAAAGACACTTTTATATAATACAGCTGCTGCTTCTTCTAAATTTGTTCTGAAACCAAGGTCTGGTTTTGAGTTTACATCAGGATCATTTGCTTTGTTTACTTCACAACTATATGGTCTTTTATGTTTGCCAAGTTCTCTTTTGATCATTATGACATTATCTCCATTTGTGGCAGTTTAGTAGCTGTACTTGTCACTTACTTCCATATTTTGTATCTGTCACGCTATCCATATTTGTTTTTCACAGTACCTGCATTTACTTTTCACAGTTACACTTGTCAAAGTCTCTTACGCTTGCTGTTTGTCAACTTTCTGGTATTTGTTTTATTTCTATTGTGGTTAGACCCTGTTGCAGCATCTACAGGATATGTTTTCCCCCTATAGTTTTATTGATAAGGGATGGTCAAACCAGTTCAGTAAAAAATAAGAATCTGTCTGACCCACAAATCAAACATCTTTTTAATTTTTTTGAAAATGTTTTGCTAAATATTCAGTTCCTTCCCCTGACCTCCAATAATATTTCTATCTTTGTTAATTTCTAACACAGAGACTTAAAAGTTTTAGTTGCTCTCTTCAAATCTTGTGAGTCTGGAGACATTAAATGGACACCCTTCTCATCCCTTTTAGACCTGAACTTCACAGATGATCTCACTCTCCTGTCACATGCCCAACACCAAATACAAGAAAAAACAACTTTACTCAATGCACTCAACCAGCAAATTGGACTGAAAATCAACCGCAATAAGACAGACATCATGACCTTAATATTGCCTCATCATCATCAGTATGGATAGAGGATTATGTTCTCACCAATGTAGAAACATTCACATACTTGGGCAGCACCATCAGCCAGGATGGTGGAATAAGCCAGGACATCCGCAACACAATCACTAAAGCCAGGAACACCTTCAGGAACTTAAATACAGTCTGACGATCATCAATATACAAAACCAAAACCACACTCAAGATTTATCAGAGCTGCATACTTTCAACATTACTTTATAGTACAGAATGCTGGGGAATGAGAAAATATGACATGGCAAACCTATCTTCACTCCATACAACCTGACTCCAAAAAATCCTCCATATCTTTTGGCACAGAACAATCTCAAACAGAGATCTATTGACACAGTGCAGCCAAGAGGATATGAGCACCATCATTGCTAGGAGGCGTTGGAGATGGATTGGCCATGTGCTTTGGATGGAAATAGATTCCATCACCAGAGTAACAATAAGATGGACACCAGAAGGCAAGCAAAAACAAGGCTGCCTGAAAACAACATGGTGAAGATCTGTGGAAGCTGAGCTGAAAAACCTGGGGCACAGTTGGGGAACCATTGAAAGAGTGGCCAAACACAGACAGGAGTGGAGGAGCTTTGTCACTGGCCTAAATGCCAGAGGCTTAATGGGAACATGATGATGATGAACCTTGCCAGACCAGACTGTATATTAGCAGGATATTTGCATATGTCTTAGGTGTTTTGAGAGGAAAAAGTCCAAGACCTGTCTTCAAACACATGAGAAGTGTATCAACACTAATGCACACTCTAAAGTGGCTGTTACTGTGCCTCAGGTTTTTCAGCTCAGCTTCCACAGATCTTCACCATGTTGTTTTCAGACAGCCTTGTTTTTGCCTGCCTTCTGGTGTCCATCTCAGTGGGTCACAACTGATAATACCAAATTCAGGACAAACTGCTGAGAAATAGGGCAGATACACCCCAAAACTGGAGGTTATTCTCCCATGAGATATACCAAACCAGCAACAAAAGTAAACTTCTGTTTCACCACACTGGATAACAAGAAGTCAGAACAGCAGTTTCCTTAAACATTCCAGTCCTTGTATCACTACCCAAAACACTAGACTTAGAGATGAGTGGTTCTTTAAAACCAATTTCATCAAAAAAAGGTTCTCCTGATTCCAAAAGACCAGCCACACACCCAAGTCAATATACAACTCAGATCTTATCCAAAAATCATGCTGTTGCCTTTAATATCTAAAATCTAAGGGTTTATTTATAAAAAGAAAGAAAGAAAGGTGAGAGTTAAAATTGGTTGAAGGAATCAAATACATACAATAATTGCAAAGTTCTTGGTTCAGGCTTCTAGCAGTGATGGAATAAACTGCTGGCTTAAGTCAAGTCTCTGGTTGCTTCCAAATCATTGGAAGGTCCTCGACTTCTTGGTTAGAATGCTCCAATTAGTATAAGTCCATAGTCCAGAGCAGGGATCAGCAACCTTTGGCACCCAGCCCATCAGGGAAATCCGCTGGTGAGCCAGGATGGTTTGTTTACCTGCAGTGTCTGCAGGTTCGACCAATCGCAGCTCCAACTGACCACAGTTTGCCATTCCAGGCCAATGGGGACTGCGGGAAGAGGCACAGGCCAAGGGATGTGCTGGCCGCCGCTTCCCACAGCCCCTATTGGCCTGGAACAGTGACCCGTGGCCAGTGGGAGCTGCGATCTGTTGAACCTGCAGACGCTGTAGGCAAACAAATCGTCCCGGCCTGCCAGAGGATTTTCCCAATGGGCCGCGTGCCAAAGGTTGCCGATCTCAGAGGCTTGAGCAGGAAAGAGGCTGGAGCAGGAAAGAGGCAAAATAGAGATATTTCCAGGGCCTTGTATAGCTTGTGGAGGGAAATCCATTGTTTCAAACAAATCCCTCAGCACAGCTAGTGGAAAATTACAGGTAAAAGATGGAGTTTGGATTCACAAGGGCAAGTCACATGTCTATGCATGACTTTGCTTAGTCATGACAGGAAATTCCATTAAGTGTAGATAGGTGTTTCCCATGATCCACTGTCTGTTAAGTGTTCTTTGATGATCCACTTAATTTGAATAGGCCTTCCAAGATGTGCAGGCTAAGTACCTTGTGGGCATTATCCCAGGAGCAAACATTTGAAATCCAGGTATAGAGCTAATACTCATAGCTTCAAATACAAAAAAAAATCATACATGCATACAAATAGACTAATCATATTTATCAAATCATAATCTTTCCACAGACACCTTACTTGACAACTTTTGTACAAGATTTGTTGCACAAAAATATAACAGTGTTTGCAACAATGATCTATATGGTCATATTTTAATCAGATAATGTCACAGGCTCAAAAAAGGGAGATGGTGATCCAAGTGGGACTAGGAAGGATTTGATATTGAATTGTAAAAAGGAAAACATAGTGTCCATATTAAAAAAGGGAAGAAAGAGAACCCAGGGAACTACAGATCGGTCAGCCTCACTTCAGTTCCCAGCAAAATCATGGAGCAGGTCCTCAAGGAATCCATTTTGAAGCACTTAGAGGAGAGGGAAGTGATCAGGAACAGTCAACATGGATTTGTGAAGGTCAAGTCATGCCTGACCAACCTGATTGTCTTCTATGATGAGATAACTGACTCTTTGGATATGGGGAAAGCGGTGGATGTGATATATCTTGACTTTAGCAAAGCTTTTGATATGGTCTCCGACAGTATTCTTGCCATCAAGTTAAAGAAGTATGGACTGGATGAATGGACTATAAGGTGGATTATAAGGTGGATAGAAAGCTGGCTAGATTGTCGGGCTCAATGGGTAGTGATCAACAGTTTATTGTCTAATAGTCAACCAGTATCAAGCGGAGTGCCCCAGGGGTCGGTCCTGTGGCCAGTTTTGTTTAACATCCTTATTATTGATCTGGTTGATGCGGTCTGGGGCACATGACTTACAAGGAGAGGCTGAGGGAACTGGGGTTATTTAGTCTGCAGAAGAGAAGAGTGAGGGGGGATTTGATAGCAAACTTCAACTACCTGAAGAGGGGTTCCAAAGAGGATGGAGCTAGGCTGTTCTCAGTGGTGGCAGATGACAGAGCAAGAAGCAATGGTCTCAAGTTGCAGTGGGGGAGGTCTGGTAGGATATTAGGAAACACTATTTCACTAGGAGGGTGGTGAAGCACTGGAAGGGGTTACCTAGGGAGGTGGTGGAATCTCCATCCTTAGAGGTTTTTAAGACCTGGCTTGACAAAGCCCTGGTTGGGATGATTTATTTGATGTTGGTCCTTCTTTGAGCAGGGGATTGGACTAGATGACCTCCTGAGATTTCTTCCAATCCTAATCTTCTATGATTCTATGATTATATGAGATGGGGAATGTGCCCTGGTAGAATGGAGATCTCAAAAGGTTTAGATAACAAATATATGTTCTAATGATGTCTGCATAGGACTGAGAAACATGAACTCTCGAGCTCTAATGACAGCAATTGTTCTCTCTTCACTTGTCGTACTTATAATATTTACTGTTGTGGGGATTAATTAGCTAATATCCATACAGCACTTTGAAGAAGGAAAGACCTATATCAGGGGTTGGAAACCTCTGGCACGCGGCTCGCCAGGGTAAGCACTCTGGCGGGCTGGGCCAGTTTGTTTACCTGCCGCATCAGCAGGTTCGGCCGATCGCGGCTCCCATTGGCCATGGTTCGCCGTTCCAGGCCAATGGGGGCTGCGGTAAGCGGCGTGGGCTGAGGGATGTGCTGGCCACAGCTTCCAGCCACCCTCATTGGCCTGGAGCAGCGAACCGCGGCCAGTGGGAGCCACGATTGGCTGAACCTGCAGATGCGGCAGGTAAACAAACTGGCCCGGCCCGCCAGGGTGCTTACCCTGGCAAGCCGCTTGCCAGAGGTTGCTGACCCCTGACCTATACTATATGAGTACTAAGTATTAAGTATTTTTAATGGTCAGATTTGGTTAAAATTCTTGATATTTAAAGGCCTATCCTGATCTAATTAATGAATATTTTGAATTTTGTCTATCACTAGTATTTCTTTTTTTCCCCATCACTCTTGTCTGTCTTATTCTGTATGCTCCTGATTTTAGAACTCTTACATAGAATTGTACGTTACTGCATGAGTAATAACACTACTGATTTCAATGGGAGCATTTTCAGAGTAAGTTATTTTTCAATATCAATAAGGGTGGCAGAATCAGTTCTTAAAATAATTATGGTCAAATTTGAAATAGTGCCCAGCTCAACACATCTAGGATGTAATTGTGAAAGGTGCTGAACATCTTTAGGTGCAAAAAATTGTTGCAAATATTACCTCCCTCCCCCCCCCCAAAAAGAAAACAGTGACAAACCTTCTAAAAGTTACAAATTTATTGTCCATTCTCTGATCAACTCTATTATTCAGTGTAACCCTTCTGCCAGGTGTAGCCTGCAGCAACCAGGAGTTCCTTTTCAACAATACAACACAGAACTGGCTCAAGCCCCCACCCAGTAACCTGCGAAAATTACACACCACCCCTGGGTGCCTCTGAGAGGCAATACTTCACCACTCGCAAGCACAGAGTCTGAGTGTAGAAAAGAAACTTTTAATGAAAGAAGAAAAGTCACCTGATGTTAATTAGGGAAAATTCCGCAAGCAGGATTCATAAACATAAAACTGTGAGCAGGATACCCACCCAGAATGTGTGGGGCAGAGTCTTCTGCTTCATGTTCTTGAATTCTACAGCCAAAATTTCCTTTACTGTGCCCCCCTCTGCTCCCTCACCACATCCCACTCACCATGGTTGTCCTTGGTTAATGGGTTCAGAAGTGCATATGTGTGAGTTCACTTCCTACACAGGGAAAAAGGCACCTAGTTTGCTCCACCATTTGAGCCCTTGCTCTAGCTAACTGCCTCACCAGCTGCTGTTCCTCCCTGCTGGCTGCCTCGCCAATGGCTGTTCCTTGATGCGTAGCCATTCCACCAGCCCTTGTTTCTCACTACCTGGCTGCTCAACTGCTCTCCACTTTTGCTAGCCACTCATCAGTCACCTTCTGCTACCACCTGCCTCTCTGCTGTGACCTCTGTAGGTCAGCCTCTTAGTGATTTTTAGCTCTTGGCAGGCTGGGCAGAAACACTGCCCCACCACAAGTGATTTAAGCTCTTATTGAGTATGTAAAATAACAAAAGGTTCCTAATGAAGTTTATTTAGCTCTATCTTTGAACAGTGGGAAGGAACAGGTTAAACCAGACCAGGGACCATTAGAAAGAGTCCACATCTCCTGGCTTTGACACCTGTCCCTGCCCCTCTTACTCTCACAGGAATCTGGTATTTGAGCCCCTGGCTTAGTGAGTTTCTTTCAGCTGAGGGTGACCCCTCAATCGGGACAAGCTTAGCACAGTTCTGCTCCCCTTTAGTCATGCAATGAAGATAACAACATTGTCAAGTTGGGCACATATGAGTGAAGGTCCTTCAAATTAAGGATCACTTATAAAAAGTTACAGCTTTTATTTTAAATACTGACCTGATTTAGATATGTTTTTGAATTTTAGTTATCCATGCAAAGACTGTGCTGCTCTACACAATTTGCAAACTATACATAAGCACTTTGCCCATCCCTGAAATACAGACAGATCTGCAGCTGCAGGCAGCAGCTGTCTAATTCTGAACAACAACAGTACACAACAGATCAGAATAGAAAGCAAACAACGCTTTGGGATGTGTCAGCTTTTCACCATGATTTTATCCACTGATTCTGCTGCTGCTGTTCTGGCAGTAAGGACCTAATCTGATATCCTTCCATTTACTCCAGTGAGCTCTGGATCACAACCTATGTATATAACTGCTCTGAGCCATTCCAGACAAAGAATGATTGACTAGCATTCAAGAAAGTCAGAGCTGAGGGAGGTTCAACTGTTTTCATTTGAAGTTTTGTCAATATATTTTCCTCATTTTGTTATCTCAAGTTTCAGATTCAGGTTCCTAAGCGCTTAAATCACTTTTGAAAATGGGACTTAGGAGCCTAAGTAGGGCTGTCTGGAAAACAAGAATTCGATTTTGTGAAAAATTGAGGTTTTAATATTGTTTTCATTCATTCTCATATAGAACAAAAATTATACCTGTCTATTTCTTGTTCTTTGTTTTTTTTAACACAGAGAGAGACCTGAGAATATCCAATAGTCCAATGGTTTGAGCACTCACTTGAGATGTGGGAAACCAGCTTCAAGTTCCTGCTCTGCATGATTCAGAGCCACAACCTGAATCAGTGTCTCCAACATCCCAGGCAAGTGTGTTGTAGAGTCAGTCTCTTGATTTCTCCTACTGGACCTTTTCCATTTTGTATAAATAATTAAATATTCATTTGTCCAGAGAGAGACTGAAATCAGTTCTTTGTCTTCAAAGAAGTATTTGGGACTCTGAATTTCAAATATTTCCCTTCTGCATTTTCTTTTCAAAATGTCAAATATTGCCATTTGTGTGTGGCTTAAGAATGGTTAGTGATAGTCAGAAGTTATGGAATATACTAAATTTGCTGTTGCTTAACCTTTGTTGCTCCCATTTCTCCAGTAACACTGGAATATTTTCACATAAAACACACCTTTCCATTAATAATTTGATGTTAATATTGATTACTAACTAGAAGAAGACAATGGCAACTATAGAGAAAACAAAGATTCTATTGAATAATGCAAGGAGGGAAATGTATTGCTCACTGAAAGGTTATTTGGACCCTTATTTCTCCTCTCCGCAAACAACAAAAATGCAGCAATCAGACTAATAGAAAGGAAAGGATTTTCAAAAGCACTCAACATTGACTAATGCTGCCCCTATTGTAGCAAATGTTAAACCTCCCTTAGACTTTGGTGTGCCCAGGGAGGCCAATGGGAAGAACTTTTTAAAACCCCCACACTTATGGAAAGGTTGGTTCTCTAGAGCAGCGCTTGCAGACAAAAGACTCGCGTGGCTTGGATGGAAGAGAAAATTGCCTCCAGGGCTGGAAGTTTGCCCAGTGACTTGGCTGGTCTATCAGAAATGTTTCAAAGAAGAGGGATCTCAGACAAATTTTAAAAGATGTGGTCTAACTTTAGAAACCTTTGATGTTTAGAAACCTAACAGATGGAAGCTAAGGTGTCACTCTTCCCTCCCAGCTCCCCTTCCTTCCTCTCCTTTTCCTCCCCTCCCATTCTTTCGCCTTTTTGTTCTGCTGCCTGCCTCTCCACCCTTCCCTTATTTTTGGGATTTTCTTTTAAATAAAATATAAATAAAAAAAGGCCCCAACCCCACCCATGGTGGGTGGCATTGCATATTAAGACAAATACATCTAAAAGCAATCTCCATTATTTCCAGAAAGAGAGTAGGGAGTTGAAGAGGTATGAACAATTATATGAGCTCAGACTCTATTACTAAACTGCTTTGTCATTTGCTATCTAGTATTGCCCAAACTCTTTTTTTAATTACCTTGCAAATAACAAATCAAACACCAGTATGTTAGCTGTGTACATCTATATACCACATGGTAATCTCCTGGGATGTGAAACATCCATTAGGAAGTCCACAGCACACAGAAGAAGTGCTTTCCCCATTTCACGCTTTCCTTTTATCTCCTCCTTTGTTTTATGCATTTTGTGTATTCTTCTTCATTCTGTGCCAGAAGTACGACATACTAATGAGATGTTTGGCTTAACCCCAGATGTCAATCACATGCAAGTTACTGATTCAGGTCCTGAACATCCAATTTATTTTTTTGTAGCCAATTTGTGGGCCATGTAACCTGTCTACTGATGAATAAATGTTACTCACTGCAAGTACAGTAGGCAGCAAACGTTTCAATTTCAGGCCACCTCTAAATTAACATAGCTGGATTGTCTAAATGGCAAGTTAGCAATAATCTCCTCAAATAATGACAAGTATGAACCTGTGCACGAGAAGTAAATCATTTCAATGAGTAACTGTAAAAAAGGGGCAGTCTATAATTGGTGGGCCAGATAACATGCCTACTGATCTTAAATCATAAGCAGCAACAATTTCATCTATTTGAAATAAACTGTGTTAAAATGTCTGCTGCTGTTCTCCTCATGCTCAAATCTCTCCAAGCTTCTTCTGTATATTTATGATATTGATCGCCAGGAGATTTCTACTCTGATTAAAAATTTCAGACAAGGCTCCTAGAATAGCAAATAAATCTAACTACAAAAATCTCTGGTAGGCTCAGATAGAGGAACTTTCCTAGCTATGTTAAAACCTTAATTTTCATGCATAGTTAAACACTGAACTCAAATATTGGATAGCATGAGCCAGTATAGCATACATTAGAAATGGTATTTCCCCCAATGGATCCATTCACTCCCATTGGCATTAGGTATCCTTTGCATTATCTATTATAAATTAGGAACTCAGTGTAGAGGAGTAGACAATATGCACCAGTATGCCAGATTGTTTTTTTTTTTTTTTGACACAGGGTTGGCTCTTCTAGGGTGTATATGGGAAGTAACAAGCATTTCAATGAAATATATTGTAACTTTGTATTGAAGATATCCATAAGGATTTAGAAGAACCTGGTAAATAGCAGGAGAGCTTGGCTGCAGCTAGCTATAATTTTGCATGCTGCCACTAAAATATCATTTGAGCAAAAAGGATGATATAACTTACTGAAATATATTGTATATACTTTTACCTTTAGTTGAGATAACTAAACACTTCAGTTTGTCATGAGAGGAGATGATCTGTGTTATGTCTGACAAACTGGCAAACATTTCATTCTCATAGGCTTTGTCAAGTAACAAGATGGAGAGATCACAACAGTCTTTATTGTACAGTCCCAGTACAGGTATTCACAAAAACACACTTATGGAAATCACATATTTGTGACATTACAGTGAATACAGATCCAACATGTTTACAATATTTTGGCCTGGAGATAGTTTTTGAAAGCTGCCAGAATCTGTTGATAGCTAAGGAATATAAGAATATCAGGTTCTTGACAAGAAGGAAACTTTAAAAGAAACGAGAACTGATAAGCCACAAACAGCATATTTATTTCCTCTGCAGAGGATTAATACAGCAATGAAATAACTGCCAGTTCATTGATTGTCATTCAATCTCTCCAGGATACTTGAAAAAGGTAAACAAGAATGCACAGAAACCATTTTTTGTAGACCAAAAAGGTCAATTATTCCTGGGCCGCCTGAGTTTTATATTCTTCTATAAAATTCTTGCATGGATTAGGTGAAGGTGGATAATGGAAACTAAAAGCTTTTGTGTAGCTTGCATTTTGTTGTTGTTTTTGTTTTAACTAATAAGAAGGTATGGCATAAAACACATTGAGAGCTGTTTTAGTTCCGAATGTTTTGCCTGTAGCTTGATCCCAGTGTTGTTAAAGCTATTTTATGAACTAGAGTTTTTTAATTGAAATTAAAATATATATATATATATATATATATATATATATATATATATATATATAAGCAGATTTCAGTAATAATTTGTGTACAGGCTAGCAAAATGTTTTTGGGTTTTTTTTTTTCTATGACAAACAACTGAGATTGCAGCTGTATTAAAATCTAATCACATGCTTCACTGAATATAATACATTCACTTATTTTCCCTTTTATTTAATCTTCAAACGGTGCAGATCACCTTACATTTAATATAATTACATTGAAGTGGCTAATTTAAAAAAAAATCTAGTAGCAAGAAAATTCATGACTATTTACTACTTGAACTGAATATAACAAAATGTATAATTTTGTGTGGTAACAATACATTAAAACAGTGTTGGTAAAATGTATTTTTTTTTATTTATACATGCAAACGTAATATGAAGAAAGCTTTAAAGTAGGCCTATGAATATTGCATGTGTATATTAACAGTAAAAAATGTAGCTGGTGTATACATTATTGAAGACTATCTTAGCAAGAAGTTGCTCGTTGAATAATTTTTTTCTGTTCAAATTCTTCTCATTTTCATGTTAATGTCTTTGGAAATGTCACTTCAGTACTTTTGCTGTTACAAACTTTTCAACAAATAGACATAAATAATGCATCAGTGGCAATATTGTTCTAATAACTTATTTAGGGCATAATTAATTCACAGCTTTAGGCATATTTAAATAAGGGTCTGCTTTTAAGTTTGCAGCCTTTGACTGTGCTTAGCTTAGATGAGTAAACACAAAAAATCTTGGGGGGAGGGAAGGGGAACAAAAACCAAAACTCAAAACTTGTACATTTCCCATTGTTTAATTTTGGAAACACTAATCTGTATCAAATATATGCTACAAAATAAATTACCTGTAATATTTGAGCCCACATAGCATATTTCCCCCACTTTAACTTGCTCTAGAGTTTTTAATAGCCATCTATGGGTTCTTCCTCTTTATTCCCCAACTCCCACTTTTCATGCAGAGGAGTTAATGGGGTTATAATTTTGTAATTAAGGCACATAATTTTAATTTCTCTGATGACTCTTTATTATGATAATCTTGTTAAGATTATGGCGTTCATTTGTTGCTGCATATGATCATTTGGCTTTTGTAGAGGCTGTCTGTGCTACTGAGTCACTAAATAATTAAACAAGCAGAACACTCCAGCCAGCAAAGTCTTGCTGTTAATGGAAGACCAAAGTTAGATTTAAGTCTGTAAACCTATTAAGGGATTCAGACAGAGAATATATCACTGATTTCCTGTCAGTCATCAAATACTGATAAAGCTTCATTAACTGAGTATCTAATTTCTCATTTAATGAAGAATTTTCCTTCCAGATTGGACATTGGTGTAGGTATCCCTGAGACAACAAATATAAAATGAGATGATTCTCAACTCAATTAGCTAAAGTACTGAAGATAGTGTATGTTTGTAGAGAGTTCAACCCAAGTAAGAAGATTCGGGGAAAGTGTTCCACGCACAGTACTGTGTAAAGTACACTTGCATTCATTTCTTTAAAACTCTTCTGCAATATAGCATCATGCATATTGAAAATTAAAAAGAATGAATCATCTCCCTTGATTGTGGTTTTCTGCAAAGTTTGTGTTTACATGGCTGACCTTTATTTTAAAGCTTGCAGTCAAAGCCAGTTGAATTAATAACTCTGGTGTACTGCAGTGTGGCAATATATGCTCATGTACAATATACAGCAAGGGCTTTTATAAGCACTAAAATATATTGTGTCAGCGTAACTACTTCTATTTATTTAAAGGGTTTTTCAAAGTAGACAGTTGGGTGATTTTTATGAAGCTGTTTTTATGTTTTTGGAGGTGCAAACCACACAAAACATAAGCCATCCTGACATATTAACTGTGTCTTTTCTGGTGTGGGATGCTTTAGACTGATCCAATTTTTTATTGAGGAACATATGCAAACTAAATCAATTAGTCTGCTAAAAAAAATAGGGGGTGGCAGAACAATCTATTAGCAAAATGTAGATGAAATGCTAAGATGTTTTGTGTTGGTTTGCTTGCTGGACAAACCCATTTCTAATCATTTTAACTAATGTCAGAAATTAAGGAGAAAGAAATCTGAGATGAAGCTAGTGTGTTTGTTGCATCTTTCTTTTAATAAATCAGATTATTCCTTGTGTGTGTGCTGAGATTTTATATAAAGTTGCCCTCTCCACGCCCCCTCTTTTTTTTTTTTTTTTTTAAATAAGCTTGTGGTAAAACAGTAGATAGTCCTTCTCAGAATGAAGTCAGATAACTTCACTTCTTTAGGATGAATGGAGAATTTGATAAGATAATGAGTGTCTAAAGGTTGAGTAAGCACTAGAATCCCTAGTGTAATTTCAATATATCAAGGACAATAAAGTTGCTTGGTGATGAGCCTACCCTGTGGACATGCTGTAACTGGATGTGGCTTTCCCATGTTGCCAGCCTGGACATCTAACTACCTTACATTGGGATTCCTGTAATAAGTTTAGGAAGAAAAAGGATGCAAGACCATATAATATACACTTTATATAAACATGTTTCCTGAGCATCAGCAAATATTTTATTATTTACACACAGATAAAGATGAAATACATTTCCCTGCAAATTTTTATGGTTGCATATAAAACAGCTGAGGTTCTGTGAAGAACCATACCAGAAAGAAATTTAATCTGGAGATCACCCCTTTCATGTAGCATATATCTTAAATGTTATAACACCAAAAGCCCCAGATATAGACGTAAGCATTTTCTTAGTTCCTTACTGCTTGTCTTGAAACTTCTATTTAAAGTGCCTCATGTTCCTAATGAGGCTATCAAGTGGCAGTGTTTATTGTCATCTTGAGCACAGTATCTCATTTCCTATGTGAAACTAGCATGCTATATGTACCTGTTGCCGGCACAGAGGGCCCAAGGGAGCAACAGTGGGGTTCGTTGCCCGGTGTGCTTTGCGCCAATGAACACACCAGGGTGGAGAAGCAGACAAAGTTTATTCAAGAGCTCTAAATAGGCACTAGGAGACCAGCCTGTCTAAAATCAAGTGCACTGAGACAAGCAGTTTTACTTTTTATTCTCCCCCCCCTTTTTTTACTACCTCTCCCCCTTCCTCTCTCTGCAGCGTTACATTAAATGAACTTGGCTGTGTAGCTTGTTTGCTATGTTCCCTTCTGCAAGTAATCTTGTCCTTCAGCTAGAAGCATGTAGGTTTCCCTTATCACTACCGCTTCCCAGCTGCTGGCCTCTGAAGTTAGTAAAGTTTAACATGCAGGGGCTTTGGTTCACTTTGGCCTAGTGCGAGGGGGGCTTCATCGACTCTCATGGTCTTCCACCTCCCTGAGTTACCTAGGGTGATGCCTAGTGACACCAACATACCCAATATACTGAAATCCCTTCCATGCCAAAAAATTCTACCAATCATTTTGCAAATTAAGAGCCTGACTGTGGAAAAAGGAATTTTATATTTATGAGCAGTCAAATAATAATAATTAATAATAACAATACCTAGTTCTTATATAGCACTTTTTATCCATAGAGCTCAAAGCATTTTTCAAAGGAGATCCTTATCATTATCAGTTACAACAATGGGACTACTTATATAAGAGCTTACCACTGGGTGAAATAGAGAGCCAGCCCAAAGCCTTTACAACACTTTGGATCAGGGTCATAGATTTTGGAGATGGAAGACATCTGTTCTGAGGATTTAAGAGGTGCAAAATCCCTGTGCTGTCTAGCTGCATAATAATTCCACAGTTGGGCCCTTAAATAGATACAGAAAACATTCTGGATAACAAATTTGGATATGTCACTGCCATTTTTAGCATAGTCATACATACACTACAGCTAAATGGATATGTATTATTATATGGAGAACTGCTGATTTTAATTGAGGGAGGATTAGGGTCAGAAACCATAGAGCAATTGCCTCTATCAATATTACCTCTACAATTTATATCCAGCTGAGGGGACAAGAAGAAGGGAAGATAACTGTAAGCCACTGCCCTGATTCTGGGGCTGCAGGAGGCCTTTGGCGCACCTTAGAGCAGCCTGATGCCCAGGATACCGCAGCATACTTCTTCCCACCACCAACATACTCCGTACCCAACCAGAAAGCAGGTGGCATCAAGCCAACAGAGAAGCAGTCTAAAGTCTGTTCTAGAGCAATCAGCTTCACTGGGATGGCATAAAGGGGACTTAGGCATGACTGAGGATCTGACCTATCAATTTATTTCGAAAAAGACCTAAATGATGCATGTATAAAATTTTAATGAGTCTGTCAGTTTATACCCTTATTTGACAGTGCAGGATTCATATGCCACATCAGATTGCAATATCTAGCTATCAGGTAATGAATATTTTCATTTAAAGGTTAGATTTAGAGTCCCTTCTTCATGTGATATAGTGAAATCAATAGGAATTCTCAAAGAGCAAGATATCGCTCAGCATGATCAGGAGTAGCACAATGGTGTTCATAGACAAAACGATTTTTTTTCTGTATAAACTAGTATAAACCAAAATGTATGCAAAGAAGCTTTACTTTGTTTTGTACTGTTTTGGGGGAAAAAGTCACATCTAAAGACAGACGATTGAAGCTTAAACTCTTCTAAGCACATGTCTCTGAGGAATCTCTTGTGTAGAAGAAATTCTACTACCCATGCTATGGCAATGATGTTCTCAACCACTGAGTCCAGAGTGCCAGCTTTTAGAGAGCTCCATTCTACCATCCTTACTTAGAGTAATCCCCTTTTCTGCAAGTAGCCCCATGTAGCTTGCAAAAGAGTTTTCAAGCTTTTGAGATAAGGTCAAATAATAGATAATTTTACTGGGCTGACATTGCACTCTCTCTCTCTATCTAATCAGTATTACTAAATCATTTCCCACCACTTCTAACTAAACATTTATTTCTCACAGATACTGAGCAAATCAAAAGGTTTCACCATACTTGTGTTTGCACAGAGTTCTCCCCCCCACACACACACACATATTGTCTTTTAGACACTAAGTCTCCTATCAAAATTTATTGGCTCATATCTAATTAATTCTGGTACTAATTCTGCCACCCCTGCTCCAGTTCAGTAGTCCTTTATTCTTTGCATAGCTCCATTCATTTCAATGGGATTATTTTCAGCCTGAGGGATTACTTCATGAGAGTAACAGCGGCAGAATCTGGTCCACAATGATTTTGATGTATTTTTTTGGTCTGGAATACTTACAGGAAGCTACTGAGTTAACAGCATCAGGAAGAGGTAGACCACAGCAGATAACAATAAATGAATAGTTAGCTAGCAGATCTAAAAAAAGTAACCAGTCAAAGCCTTTTTGGAGGCTTTACCTTTTTTGTATGAAAAGCGGGCATACTGGAGAGAGTAGAGGAGTCTCAGTGCACATCAGGATTCATTGGTTTGATGTAGTACATTCAGATGAACCACTCTGAAGAGGGAATAAGATTCAGAAAGGTATATTCATTTAGGAAGAGAGACACCATTAATTTTTAAAGGAAAGTAGAGAAGACTCAAGCTTTGTGGGCATTTAAATTAGTGAAATGAAACTTGTGTCCTTAAGATGTTTGATTAGAGTGAACTAAAATGCATAATTAAAATCTAGTCATGTTTGTAAGTTTTGGGATTTTTGTTTTTATATAGACAGGATTTACTGTCTTCTTGTTTGTTCGTTTTCTAAAATGAATATATATTTCATCCACTCACATGACAAATAAAATCCAATCACTTATTAAAGGGGGCAGCTAATAACCAGAGGCACTGTGACAATTTGACAGGCAAGTTTCCTTTCTAAGCACAGAAAACAAAACAAACAAACAAAAACAAACAAAACAAAAAATGGTACTCTCATCAAGCTTCCAAGGAAGAAGCGATTAGACAAAGAAAAAAAAAAGTAAAATCTAACGTAGGGAAAACAGAGGAGAAAAATAGGATTAAGATTCAACGGAAACCACAGTTATTTTTTTGTGCAATTTAGCAAAAATGCTTTTGTTGCAAAAAGCTGAATCTGCTATTTGCTTATATAAATACTATGAAATTTATCTCTAGCCAATTTGAGCTTTTAGATATGAATAGATATCATGATAGAGCTGTATTTTTTATCTGGATCTGAGCCAGAACCCATTGAAGTCCGTGGGACCATATACTATTGTTGCAGAGTTTGTTTGTTTGTAGGGGGAGGCAGGCAGAACAGGACACAGAGGGTAGAAGAAAGATCATCAGCCACAGTTTTTGTGCTGAAAGAGGGAGACAATCACAAGAAACCCTCCAACACCAAGCACAGTTCTTGGGTAAAAATAAATCAATTAAATTATAGGTCTTTATTCCTAATGGAGTCTTCATTAATGGGTGCAAGTAGTCATTTGCTTGTGTCTTTGAGAAAAGGTTTTTAGGTAACATATGGAACTAGACAGTGAGTTGTTCTGTTTCCTAGGTGGTAAGTTCTGCGTGTGACACTAAGGAGTTAAGCTATTAGGTAGAGAAATTATGAAAAAGAAATGCAGAGGGGTGTGACCAAGGCCTTAAATAACCATAAACAACCAATCCTCTGAGAAGCTGAATTGATATGAGACTCAGTGATTCCTTTCTTCATTCCCTTTTGTTCAGGAAGCCCTGTCTAAAACCCACAACAACAAAACAAAAACAAAAATATGACATTACACTCCATAATGGGGGCTAATTTAGCTACAACAAGTCAGGAAAAAGTTCTTGGAGTCATCGTGGATAGTTCTCTGAAGATGTCTGAGCAGTGTGCAGAGGCGGTCAAAAAAGCAAACAGGATGTTAGGGATCATTAAAAAGGGGATAGAGAATAAGACTGAGAATATATTATTGCCCTCATATAAATCGATGGTACGCTCACATCTCGAATATTGTGTACAGATGCGGTCTCCTCATCTAAAAAAAGATATACGGGTACTAGAAAAGGTTCAGAAAAGGGCAACTAAAATGATTAGGGGTTTGGAACGGGTCCCATATGAAGAGAGATTAAAGAGGCTAGGACTCTTCAGCTTGGAAAAGAGGAGACTAAGGGGGGATATGATAGAGGTATATAAAATCATGAGTGATGTGGAGAAAGTGGCTAAGGAAAAGTTATTTACTTATTCCCATAATACAAGAACTAGGGGTCACCAAATGAAATTAATGGCAGCAGGTTTAAAACAAATACAAGGAAGTTCTTCTTCACGCAGCGCACAGTCAACTTGTGGAACTCCTTACCTGAGGAGGCTAGGACTATAACAGCGTTTAAAAGAGAACTGGATAAATTCATGGTGGTTAAGTCCATTCATGGCTATTAGCCAGGATGGGTAAGGAATGTTTGTTAGCCTCTGTTTGTCAGAAGATGGAGATGGATGGCAGGATAGAGATCACTTGATCATTACGTGTTGGTCCACTCCCTCTGGGGCACCTTACATTGGCCACTGTCAGTAGATAGGATACTGGGATAGATGGACCTTTGGTCTGACCCGGTATGGCCGTTCTTATGTTCTTATGTTATATTCTTTATGAAAATTTGCTTATGATGTGGATACAATGTAACTAAGATATTCTTTATGCAAGATGGCTCATGTAAGATTATGATTGTGAGTATCCAATTTGTACGCATGTATAATTTCTGTATCTAAAGTTAGTAATATGGACTATGTAACAATTACAACTGAGTGTGTATTGGGAAAACACCCACCAGAAAACATGCCATCAAATTTGATGGGCCATTAGGAAGAAGCAACAAGACTATGAAGATACTAATCTCTCTCCCTCCTGGGAGGTGTCCTGGGATGTAACTGTGACACTACTAGGTCAGGTGGTCTTGTCACCTGATATTAAACATTATCTTGGACTTCTTGTAATTTTCCACTAAAAGGGAAGCAGGGTCAAGTTTGGGAAACAAAGGATTCCCATCTTATATAAATCTTATTTAAGGGTGGAGAGGAAGGCAAACGGGACTCTCCTCCTTTGCCTTCCCAAGAAGAAGGACTGCTGAAAGAACCTGAACCTTTGGGTCTGCACTCCAAGGGAGGTGGACACCTGAGTGCTGGGGCAAGTCCCTTAAACTGAGTCTTCCCAGAGCTGATCTCAGTGTCTCTGTCGTTCTGCAGTTAGGTGTGGCCCTGCCTGTGTGTGTGCTGCAGGAGGCTTAAGAGCCTGGCTCAGCAAAACAGGTAAAAAAGGGGGCCCATGCTGGCAGAACAGGTGGGCTCAGTGGTATCCCAGCAGATCTGGTAGCATCTTAAAGGGGGGCAACCCATCACAAAAGAAATAGGCCTCTAATGCAGGCCTACTTAAGGCCTGTGCTCTACTTCAGTCCTACTGTGGGATTTAAATGACGCATTGTTTTTTGGTGGTTTTCTTCACAGGGTGGATTTCTCTGACACGCAACAAGATAGTGATTCAATTATCTCAATTGTAGCTAACTGAAGTTTCTGTCACTCCATTGCCACATTGGCAAAATTGTTATTATTAGTGATGTAATCAAACTGAAACTTAGATTCTGAAATTTTTGGTTTGGATAAAATGTGATTTCAGTTCCTTTGTAAATTCCACCTAGTTTTCATTTTGTAAAAAACTTGTTCACCTTCCCTACCCCACTTGCTTGCTTGTTCAATTTTGCTTTTCCAAAACCTTTGACTGGCTTTGCTCAAGATCTCATGTTATCTGAACTCACAAAATTTGGATGGTTGTGGGCGGGTCAGACAAAATGGTTCAAGTTTGTGTCCATATATGCTAATTTCATTTCAAGAATGAGATCATTTGCATTATGATGATCTTCATGTGTCTTTTTAATTGTTTGTTTGTTTTCTGTACATGGGCTGAGCCTTTAGCACCAGAAAAGACTATCAGTAGTAAAGGAAGAAAAGGGAAGCAGGGAATAATGTATTAATAATGTAATAATATAGGAATCCCTATATTCTTTCAGCCTTTAACCTTTCAAGGGAAGTAATGCTGACATCATTTAAACTACGTATTATGTCAGCCTTTTTCTCTGAAGTATTGAAACACGTGCTGTTTAGTTTTCCTTTTATTTTCTCTTCTCTTCTATCTAGGTTTGGATCTACTACCTATTACCATTGTATCTGAATGCCTGAGCAAGTAGAAAACTTCAAATTGGATGATGCATTTTTGGTATTGTTTTCTTCTTTCCTTCTCACAGACAGATGTTGCCTTTGCAACACCAAAAACCAAATGATGAGATTTTGTAAAAACAATACGTAAACCGATGTCTCATCTTTGTATTCCCATTCGATCAGAAATACAGTTTTCAATAGATTTCTTTAAAGATTTTCTCTCCAAGTATGTGTTTGATGAAGGGACTATAAGGACATTAGTTTAAAATAACTTGTTTCTGATTAACATACATGGTACTAGATTTAGATATTTGCTTTTAGTGGTTTTTATTAAAATATTAGACCTTAAAGAATCACCAAAAGAAATGTATGGATATATCAGGCTGAATAATATTTATAGGAAAATATTGGTTTATAATTTGTCAGCATTAACTGTGAATCTAACTGTACAGTGGATATTGTCACCTGGAATCTTGGTTAAGCATCTTGAGAACTCAGGGGTTTGCTTATTTGAGTTACCCAGTCAACAAAAGCAACATATCTGATGCACACACTACAAAATGTCATTGATTCTACTTGCTGAGAGAGAATTTACCTTTGTGGGAAATCGTGTTTATCATAAATAGTGACATCAGTGGTTGATAGCCTAGGAGTTATCCACAAATAGAATATTGTGTTGCTGGAGATACTTGCATTCATTTGTGTGCTCTACTTAATAGACCATGGCAAGTGACCTGGGGAGGCAAGCAGCCCTGCTATTGTGTATTGCTTATTGTTAAACTTGCAGAGAAGAAGATTACATTATTTTTAAGTCAGCAATAAACAATGCATTGTACAGGGATGAAGCTATAAAGTCTCCTACTCTGACTAAAATCAGGAAATATATATGCTTTTATGCTCTTGCTCGGTTTAAATATTAATATAATGCAAACTGTTTCTGTGTAAAACAGAGAGACCTATTTAGAGTAAATGCAAGTATGTAGAAATGCTTTTCTGTAAACTACAATCAGTTAATATTTCATAAACAAGTTAAACAAAAACATTTCTATAATATTTAAAAAATAAGTTTTTAAAGCTAGAGAGGAAAAGATATATAGAATATCTATAGAGGACAACCACTTCTACTTATGGGTTCATGAGCTACAACTGCTTCTAGATGGATGTTTAAAATTTTGCAATGTCATTGATCTGATGGGGGTGTCAATAAAACAAAAATCTCTAACCCACCTTCTAAGTGTTCTACTTTTAAAAAAGATTTTGTGAGTTTGCTACTAGATTCAAGAGACATGAGATCTTGTTTCCACTAAAATACTGAACGTGACATTACAGAATAAATTGGAGGATTTTTAATGCCTGTGTAACTCACTTCTTCATTCCTATTGATTCATATAGTACATATTGCAGACTCTTCACCATATATGTGGATTTCTTCTACAAGTAGATTACCCCAGTTAGGGTTACAGTAGCTAACAGGTAGGTTTAACCCTTCCAGTAAAACTGATTTATTTATTTAAATGTATAAAGAGATGTGTACAAACCAACAAGCACTGGACAGCCTGGTAACAGTTAAAATTACAACTTTAACAATAGCATAAGAATAAACGGTTCCTCCCACCATATATTCCTCACTCCTCCAATGTCACAAATAACAAATAATGTTCCTAATAAATACAATCAGTTGTTTCAGTTATTTCTTTCCCCCTGCCACCTTATACCCCAACATATCTGGCTGACCTTTAGTTTATCTATTTCTAATCCAAGTCTTGATCTGCAGTAAACATTGATTGATCAATGATCAGTCCTACTGCATTTTGACGATACCTCATCTCGATGGTCCACCACATCAGAGAGTCTCCTGATTGGACACAGAACTGCTCACAGTTATCTCTCAGAAAATAGAGGTGGGATCACAAGGATATCAGTAAACATCAGGATTGATTATATCAAAGGCAGCCCTGCTCCAATATATATATATATATATATTATTGTCCATTGCTAGGAGAAGATCAACAACTAAGACCACCAATGCAGTCTCAATCCCATACCCAGGTCTACAACCAGACTGACTGGTAGTCAAGGATATCTGAAATCTTTAGATATTGCCAGAGCTGCTCTGCCACCACTTTCTCTGAGTCATTCCCCTAAGCAGGAGAATCAGCAGGGGGTGAGATTGTCAACATCAAGCAATGTCGGGTTTTTTTGAGTAAAGAGTTCACAAGTGCTCCCTTGGTAACATCTGGCTCTGTATCCCCCCCAAAAAAGATATTAACAATCTACCCAAACAATATCTCCTCACAGGCCATAATAGCTCAGACAGGCATCGGCCAAATTCACACTGAAGGTTTTATTTATACATTCAATATGCTTTTATTGGTAAGTTATCTTTCTCTATGTACCCAGTTCTTTTCAGCTTTTTGCCTCTCCCTCTGCTTTTTACTAGTAAGCAGGAATGAAGAAACTGATTTGGAAAAAAAGAAGGGCCATCCCAAGCCTTTGGCTATCCTGCCCCCAGTTCAATATTTTGCTAAGGTTTAGATTTTTTTTGGAATTACAAAGGAACCAAAACCAAGAAGAAATGCAAAAGATGGAAAATAACATTTGTCTTTTCTTTGGTCTAATTATTCCCATCTTGCTTTTATAATTCTGGTACTTCTTTATTAGTTATGCAGCTGAATCATATTTTTAGGGAATTTAGAAATCTAATAGAGGAACTGCTTTAAGATTATAAGGTCATGGCTTTTTTTTGTCCTACTGAGAGTGTTTGTTTGTTTGTGTGTACTTGTAGGCTTTTACATCAGTTTTGTGCATGCTTCAGCATCTTAAATGATATTTACTTGATACCTATAAAAACATTTTAATAGAATTATTTCTAAAGCATTTTTCTCAGTTGCTTTCTGCACTTAAATGCCTAAGAAATGATCAAAAGATTACCAACTAACCAGCAGAACCCAAGTTCCAAAAAATAGTAATAATTATCTCTTTGGATTAGATATCACGTCTTCCTCTATTTCAGACCAGTGAAAAGTTGGCAGGAGCAATTTTACTTGGAAAGTGAAAAAAATCTAATATGAAGGTTGGAGCTTTTTCACCATGAGTATGATTTAATAAAAATAAAAATGGAAACTTTTTAATTTGACATTTTGGATGCCCAGAAAACAATATAAAACACTTGTTTAAATAAAGTTTGTTGAGTCTACAGTTGAGTGAGTCTGTGTGGTGTTTCATGACATAGCTCCATCCCATCTAGATCAATGGCTGGAAGATCAACAAGGAACATTCAAGCAGATTTGGGCAACTAAGTGAATTTCTGGTTTAGTGACAGTTCAAAAAACATAAACCACAAACCAAAAGAAACTTTTGTCTCAGGTCCAACCAAATCTGAAAGTTCTCAGGATTTTTGGTAACTCAAAAACTCCCTCCATTTTGGGTCTGACACAGAATAGGGATTGGAAACTGGATCTCCCACATCCCAAGTTAGTGCCTCACCACTGTGCTAGCGGTTATTTTTTGGGAGGAGGGAAAGAGGTGGGGTTGAGTGTTGTGGTGGCGGCTGCAGTGGTGACAGCAGCAGTCGCACCCCCTCTATACATTTTGTGAATTGCCAAAACAATTGTTGTCAAATTCACAGATAGTTACAGGTTGACTGAAAATGCATTTTTCTTTGAATAAACTACACTGGTCTACAATTTTTGAGAAGTTGTCTGGTTCAGAGATAAAATGTGCTATTTATTATGTATTTTGATGTGCTGAATTCAAATATGACAAATAAAACAACTGATTGGCTACTGTTTCTAAGATATTTAAGTTTTTACATTTTATGGCTATGTATATTGTGTAGATAGTAGAGTTTTAATCATAAATTGTAAACCTAGGTCTTTTCATGTGTTTATGGTTGCTTTACATGATAATATTTCACCTGTCCTGTTTATGTAACACTTTAAAAATCAGCAAAAGGGTTATATAAATAAAATTTATTATGAAACAAAAGGCAAAAAACTATTATGTACATAGTTTAGTCCTAGTTAGTGTCTACTCGGTGCTTCTTTGCTTGTCTCTTGTATTCATTAAATGGAGCATCTCTTGTCACTGTCCAGCAATAGTCTGCAAGCATTGATGGGCTCCATTTGCCCTGATAGCGTTTCTCCATTGTTGCAATGTCCTGGTGAAATCGCTCGCCGTGCTCGTCGCTCATTGCTCCGCAGTTCGGTGGAAAAAAATCTAGATGAGAGTGCAAAAAATGTATCTTTAGTGACATGTTGCAACCAAGGTTTTTGTATGCCTTGAGGAGGTTTTCCACCAACAACCTGTAGTTGTCTGCCTTGTTGTTTCCGAGAAAATTTATTGCCGCTAACTGGAAGGCTTTCCATGCCGTCTTTTCCTTGCCACGCAGTGCATGGTCAAATGCATCACCTCGAAGAAGTTCACGAATCTGAGGACCAACAAAGACACCTTCCTTTATCTTAGCTTCACTTAACCTTGGAAATTTTCCACGGAGGTACTTGAAAGCTGCTTGTGTTTTGTCAATGGCCTTGACAAAGTTCTTCATCAGACCCAGCTTGATGTGTAAGGGTGGTAACAAAATCTTCCTTGATTCAACACGTGGTGGATGCTGAACACTTTTCCTCCCAGGCTCCAATGACTGATAGGCTTTCTTAACCATAGTGGTTATACTGCGCTTTTGTGATGCAAAAGTCACTTCACCACAAACATAGCAGAAGTTATCTGCACTGTTCACACAAGTACGAGGCATCTCTGCTCACTTTGGCTAAACAGAAATGTGTCCCTTTGCAAAATCAAACACTGACAAATAAGAGAGCACGACAATGTATGATTTCTAGAGCTGATATAGGGTAATTTGTTCAGCAGAGTGATGTAAACTTCATTATGATTGCATCATCCATGACTTCTAGGAATAACATGATGCAATTCATATCATGTATGATGCAATAGCAGCTTCAGACTGCATCATTCATTGTTTTGCCTAAAAAGCAAGTACTGTCCAAACCCAGTCATAGATTTATTCATAGATCCAGTCAAAGATGTATTTTAGTCATTTCTGGTTTAAATTGAGATCCCTTCCCTTTATAACTCACTTATCCTCAGCCAGTCCCAAGTCAAGGGTCGTATATACTGACCCAATAGCATATCTTGAAAACTAGAGCCAATCAACAATTTTAAGCATCATTTTCGTTCTCAGTGACCCAGAATTAGTAAAGTTTGACTACATTTATTTCAGAAGCATTTTGGCTGTAGAGCAGTGCTATTAGTCTGAAACATTTCACCCAGCTCTACATTCTAATACTTACCTAAAAGGAAACTGGAAACCTCACAATATGGGCTCAATCCTGCAAATTCTTTGTTACAGAATTTCACTTTTGATGCTTTCTAGTCTTGCCAACTGCACCCTGTCTAGGTTTCAGGACTCTTACTGTTATATACTGTCTCTCAAGGTACCCCTACACTGCACACCACTGACAGCGGTGAGTAAGGTGTGTGAAGCTACATGCTGCAATGAAAAGGAAACAGCATCCACACTATGGGGTGTAGCCACGCTTTGCAGTGAAAAACTATAGCAGTCGGAGGCAGCAGGGACAGGTTCTGGCAAAGAGGAGCTGTTGAAGACTTTTCCCACTGCCTCCCGCTGTCACAGTCTTTCACTCTGGGGTGATGGTGGGGCTCTGGGAGCAGGGAGTAAGTGGGATATTATACTTTTAAATATAGCCCTATAGATGGTGAGCCATTACTAGGCTGTGTAGAGAGCCAAGTAGAATACATACCCTAACGGTTCATAAGAACATAAGAATAGCCATACTGGGTCAACCAAAGGTCCATCTAGCCCAGTATCCTGTCTTATGGCAGTGGTCTATGCCAGGTGCTCCAGAGGGTATGAACAGAACAGGTAATCATCAAGTGACCTGTCCCCTGTTGCCCATTCCCAGCTTCTGGAAAACAGAGGCTAGGGGCACCATTCCTCCCCATCCTGGCTAATAGCCATTGATGGACCTATCCTCCATAAACTTATTTAGTTCAGGCACATCTCTACTAAGCAGTGAACACTGAGAAGGGACATGTTAACAGTTTTCAAGTACATAAAAGGTTGTACTTGTCTCTTGTATTCATTAAATGGAGCATCTCTTGTCACTGTCAAAGGGACAAAATTGTTCTTCTTAATCTCTGAGGATAGGACAAGAAGCAATAGGGTTAAATTGCAGCAAGGGAAATTTAGGTTGGACATTAGGAAAAACTTCCTAACTGTCAGAGTGGTTAAGCACTGGAATAAGTTACCTAGGGAGGTTGTGGAATCGCCATCATTGAGGATTTTTAAGAGCAGGTTGGACAAACATCCGTCAGGGATCATCTAGACCAGGGATCGGCAACCTTTGGCATGCGGCCAATCAGGGAAATCTGCTGGCGGGCTGGGACGGTTTGTTTACCTGCAGCTTCTGCAGATTCAGCCGATCGCAGCTCCCACTGGCCATGGTTCACCATTCCAGGCCAATGGGGGCTGAAGGAAGTGGCACGGGCTGAGGGATTTGCTGGCCACTGCTTCCCGCAGCCCTCATTGCTCTGAAACTGTGAACCGCAGCCAGTGGGAGCTGCGATCGGCCGAACCTGCGGATGCTGCAGGTAAACAAAGCGTCCCAGACTGCCAGCAGATATCCCTGATGGGCCACGTAGTAAAGGTTGCTGATCCCTGGTCTAGATAATACTTAGTCATGCCTAGAGTTCAGGGGACTGAACTAGATGACCTCTCCAGGTCCCTTCCAGTTCTATGATTCTATGATTTTACCATTCATTTCTTTGTAAACAATTATGACTTTTATGCCTCATTACTTGTAATCACTTAAAATCTATCTTTCTGTAGTTACTACACTTATTTTATCTAATGTGTTTGGATTGAAGTGTTTAGGGAATTCCATCTGAGATAACAAGGTTTGTGCATATCATTTTCTATTAATGAAATGACAGATGTTATATGAGCTTGTACTGTCCAGCTTGGGCCGTACAAGATGCACATTTCCGGGGAAAAGTCTGGGACTGGGAATTTGCTGGTGTCACTCTGTAGTATAATTCAAATGTGGCAGGCAGGCTGTCTGAAGCTCCCTTGCATTAGAGCTGGGGGTAATTTACATGCTGGAAGCTGTGTGTGAGCAGGCTAGGAGTGGTTGCTCTCACAGCAAAGCAGTATAAAAGGCTCCCCGGTTAGAGAACTGAGGGGACACAGATGTGCAACAGTCCAGATTGTATCCTGGGTAATGTCACAGTTATTTAAAATTATAAATAAATGTAAAGTGAATGTAATGCTTAAGAAATGTGTCAGTTTGATTGCCGGGGCGCCTCAGTGTATCCACAGAAAGACACAGCACAGGCAAACTTCCCTATATTATCCCACTGATGTGCCTCAATCATTAGTTGGAGGTATCACATCAAGATATAAATTGATAGTTCATTCTCCTAGTTCATTTAAGCCCTGGCCACCTCACTAACATAAGGGTGCATATTAGTGACAGTTTGGATGTTTTTTAAATTATTTGTACTAGGAAATGCACTGAGTACCAAATCATTTCTTATTAATTATTGAATGGTAATTTCTCTCATTCACTGTATACCTGGGCTGCATTTGATCCGGTGACTTAGAAGTGAAAGGCGGTAAATCGAGGTAGCAAGTCCCAAGAACCAAATTCCTGTTTGTTATTGTTATTGATTTTAATTTTACTTTCTTCTTAACATTGATGTAGATTGGTGATGAGTCAATTCGAGATGGATGAATAGTTAGAATCTAGGCTAAGTGAGCACTTGTCCAAGCATGGGGGTGGGGGGAATGCTTATTTCTTGCTGCATGTCCATCTTAGATTTCCACTTTTCTTCTGATTTAGACATGAGTGATATTGGTACACTGCACCTTCGTCCTAGTTCATATAAGATGGACAGAACGTAAACTGGTTAGCAATTGATTAAAATATTTTTACTCCCCTAACAATTGGGCACATATTTAAATAAATCTCTATCAGCCCTGCCAGAAATCCATGTTTCAATGACTTGAGCATCTTACTCTTCTTTAGTGATGGGCAATAATTATAAAGAAAAATAGCAACTCATTTTATTTGATGTGCACCAAGGAGATATGACTGCTGCATTTTGTTGATATTGGCCAAGAGCATTCTTGGAATTTCTAATTATCAAATAAATCATGAATTCTTTGTGGAATACAGGTTAATAATGGCCCCAAAAATGAAGCCTTCAAAGCATCTAGTGCATATTTTGAATGAGCTGCTCAGACACCCTACATGAGAGAGCTGAATAATATTTTCCTGAAAAGGTGACAGCCATTCTGTTATATTGATCCTAAGAAATTTTATGAAATGGAGACATAATTAAAATACACAAGTAGTAGAACTATCCTAAGCAGGAAATAGACTCCAAGTAGTGACATCAGTTACATTCCTGGAAAATGCACTTGAGTAGAGATGTGGAACTCCCAAGCTCCAACATCATTAACATTGAAGTGACCTTTTTTGTTGAAAAGATAATCCATGCTCTGAGCTATTTCCACACATATTCTGCCCCAGGTTCCTGCAGAGAATTTAGTATAGAATTGTATGAAGGAATGCAGTGCCACCATATGCCTAGCAGGCTAAAAGCTGCTGAAAACTTGGTCTGTGGAATTCATTGGAGTAAAACCTGTTTTAGCCCATCCTGGGTGAATACCAGCAATAATAAAACAGCTATGGTTCCAAACTACAGGAGGGTAATTTTCTCTTCATTATGAGCTATAATTGGTGAATAGATTTATATTTTCAACTTGCAAGGGAAAGAACTATTGCTTGTTATTAGCTTCACAAATACTTGTAACTGCTATACAGCCTTCACTTCGCTGAAGTGTATGACATTCGAAGGCCCTGGACTAGAAGGAAAGAAATGTAATATTGTTCTTAGACAGAAAACCAAATGTTCCCCTAGCTAAAAGGATTATAGCCAGGAATCTTTCCCAAGGACAGCATTACAGCTGCATAGTCATTTATCAGTGAGAAGATTTTCTATAAAGTGTGCCTCTCCTCTATAGGTGGCAGAGAATGCAATTAATTAATTCCTAGCATTAAAAAGCAGCAGCCTTTTATTCAGGAGATTAATAAATAGCATGCAGGCTTGATGCACAGCCAAAGTTTACTTTATTCTTGAATGATATGCTTCCTTTTTTCCATAAATACATAATCATTAGTAAAAAGCATTAAACAAATGTTGTACAGAAATGAAAACAATTCTGTTGCCAAATTGGTTATGCTTTAGGCAAATACGAGGATTTTTTTTAATAGAGTGGCACTAGTATTCCTGCTGATTTCATTTTCATTTAAACATTTTACTGGCTGTCTTACTCTGCAACATGTGCCTAGTGGTAATAAGAAAAAAAAGCTGCAGTTTTAATAATTGCTTATATGATTTATGAAAGAGTTAGTCCAGTAACTGTTTTTAAAGCACAGCCTGCCTTCCTTGGTTTTCCCTGTAAATTAGCAGTAATTTGCGGCACCTCCATTACATATTCTCTGGATGTTGATGAGGCTTACAGGAATTTGCATTTTCCAAATACTCTGCTGGCAATAGATTTCTTGGTTCTGATTCCAGCCAAATTCTGATAAAAATCCAATCCCATAGGTAAGCAGAAAAGCCTCCTTCTTCAAAATGTCAAGTCATGCATGCATCTGTTCCATTCATTAAATTCATTAGGTTAAAGTGGGCAGGGCAAAACAATCTAAATGAAATATAGCAGTATTCATCTGCTCTATATCCAGGTATGCCCATTCATTTATTTTATGCCAAGCACAGGCTGTAGGACCTATTCAATGGTGGTAATGAAAGAAAGATATTGAACAGAATTGCTCAGAAGGAGCCCCTTTCCCCCGAAGACTGAGATGGTATTTGTCAGTCCGCCACACTCCCTTCACTAGCTGTGAGGAAAAGAAAAGGCTAAAATGAATGAAGAGCATATGTAAAATTACACACTAAAGGCTTTTAATCCATAAGAAAATATTTCCCAGCTTCTAGAATTGGCTGTACTGTTAGCTGGCTGAAAAAGCGAAAAGTCAGACAGCCAAGAAAATATTAACTATGGAGTAGGGCGTAGCATGTGAGCTCTCATCCTACTGTGGGCTGCAACAGGCATTTTTGTGAAACAGTTATCCTTCCCTGGTGACTATACTTGGATTATTTTTTTCTTTTAAAAAAGTTAAAAATATTGTTTGTCGTGCTCTTGAAAAAGACATCTGTCCTTTCCCAATCCATGAAAGACCTAATGCCCTGTAAGGTTCATAGTCATAGGTTTTTTTTTTTTTCCTGGTCTATTGCTTTTTAAAAGTTCCTTATTGCTTAGGTAACTGGTAGTTCTATTCCTAATATTAGACAAGGAGAACTATAGACAGTGAGGTAGCCTAAAAGCGTGCCTGTATGCTTCACCTCCTATAATATTCTCACTGTCTCTCTATAGCTCCAATGGAAGTTTCCCTTTGCTAGCCAGTCTATTGGTACTAGATCTGGGAGATCTCTTTTAGCTATAATGGTAGAGGACTGAGGTTTTGGAGGTAAAGCTCCAAGGTTCTAGTCTCAGCATCACAGATGTGAGACTAGGGTGACCAGATGTCCCGATTTTATAGGGACAGTCCCGATATTTGTGTCTTTTTCTTATTTAGGCTCCTATTACCTCCCACTGCATGTCCCGATTTGTTCACACTTGCTGTCTAGTCACCCTGTGTGAGACTGTTTGTGCCCTATACTGACTGTCCCATGGAGAAAATACAGAACTTACAAATACTAAATATTGGAGGGGGTTTTTAGAGCAAATGTAAGAGGAGTTGGGTCAATCAAACCATTTTTTCACCATAATTTCAAAACATTGAGTTGATTTAGACATTTTTTAAACATTTCTAAAATTAGCTTAAATTTTTAAACAAAAAGTCTTTCAAAATGAAAAATTCCAGTTTTCCTGTTCAAAAGTGTCAAAAAGAAACCTTTTGACAATTTCAATTTTATTTTTTCTTTGAGTAAAAATTTCTTCCAGACCAAACCTATCCTGCCAAAAATTTCAGTTTTGACAAACTGGTATTTTCTGACAAAAAGTGTTTTTTTCTAAAAACCCCAATAAGTCCTAGTCTGAAGCTCTTATATTCATTACTCTTCCCTAGAGTACTGTACTGGGAATGTACTTTGGCTGATCCCACCACTAGATTAGCTTCTCAGGGAGCGTCTGTGAACATGCATGCTGTAGACCAGTGGCAGGTAAACTTTTTGCCCTGAGGGACGCATCAGGTTTCGTAAATTGTATGGAGGGCCAGTTAGGGGAGGGAGTCATGGCCCAGCCCCCACCTCCTATCTGCCCCCACCCCCAGGACTCTTGCCCCATCCAACCCCCCCTGTTCCCTGATGGCCCCCGGGTCCCCTGCCACATCCAACCACCCCTTCTCCCTGTCTCCTGACTGCCCCCGGAACCTCTGCCCCCATTCAACCCCCTGTATCCTCCCCGACCACCATCCACATCCCCACCCCCTGACCACCACCCCAAACTCCCCTGCCCTCTATCCAACCTCCTCCTTACTGCGCTGCCTGGAGCACGGGTGGCTGGCAGCACTACAGCTGCACCGCCCGGCTGGAGCTGGGCCACGCTGCTACCGCCACCACAGCACAGCACACAGCACTGGGTCCGGCCGGGCTCTGCAGCTGTGCTGACCCAGGAGCTCACAGCCCCGCCGCCCAGAGCATTGCAGAAGCAGTGGAGTGAGCTGAGGCTGCGGGGAAGGGGGAACAGCAGGGGAGGGGCCGGGGGCTAGCCTCCCGGACCAGGAGCTCGGGGGCCGGGCAGGACGGTCCCGTGGGCCATAGTTTGCCCACCCCTACTGAAGACCAATGGACTTTAGAGGCAGTTAAAAATCAAGCTAGACAGGTCTATATTCTAGAGAGATTAAATGCTTAAGATGCTCAGCATCCACAAAATAGAAATATAATTAACTTGTAAGTTGTACCACCAAAGAGACTCTCAAAAGCTTTTTTGTGAACTAGCAACCGTGCAAGCTGACTTTATTCCTGTGGAAGTTGCAACTTGTGAGAGGAAAGAACCCACATGGTTTTGTATCTAACAGCAAGTTAAGTGTTTTTTCATAATTTGTTTTGTTACCTAGATACCAGAGTGATAGGACTGTCTACTACCACAGATACATGGAAAATATATTTCTTTTCTCATCCTCTGTACCCAGTTCATTCCTACTGAAGTGCCAATGTTACAACAGATTGTTGGCCTTACAAGATTGATGCTGCTATTCAGGCAGAAGAGCAAAATAGTTAAGAGTATCTACATTTAAAATAATGTTGCCTGTTATGAAATGTCCTTTATAAGGAACAAATTGGCCTTGATGCAAAAGGGAAGTAAGCTCCTTACATCTGCCATTCTTCCTTTGTGTACTTAATAGTTCAACCAGCTCCATTTAGTGTACAGAGACCATGAGAAAACTATCATCTTAGTCATACAATCTTTTATAGCAGTGATTATTTTCATCCCAAATTCAGACAGTATTTGATTTTATAGTTCCTAACCATGTGACATGCTTTAGCTCCATTTTTATACCTTCAGGTCCTTAATGGTGAGCTTGCTGTCTTTCCTTAGTCATATTTTAAGCAATGAAGATATAGGGTTTCTAGATTCTTGTAGTATTCTAGATAGCTATCAATCATCATCCAGTAAAGCATTTCACCTCCATCACTCCCCTTCCTGAGGATGAGCAGTATATCACCTCTTATAAATGCATACATAGTCCAAGAAGCCAGGGCCTGATCCAAAGCCATGGGAGACTTCCCATTGTCTTCAGTGGGGTTGAGATAAAGTTGTAAGTGTAAAAAGGTTGCTGCTGTTCATGGTCTTCCTAGGGTAAAATATTATTACCCTGGCTGCACTTCAAAGTGGTCATGCCTATGGATTTGCATGACTTTAAAAGTCTTATTCATTTTAGTTTAAATGTAAAATTCACACTTTCTTCTAAACATAAGTTGAATGTCACAGAAACAAGTATACTAAGGGAATATGTTCAAAATATAGTCTTTCTTTGTTCACGTGCACCTAGTTTTTGCCTCTATCAATGATATCGAAAACGTATAGAATCTAAATGTGCTAAACCAATTTGTCATGCAAATGAAAGGTAAACTGAGCATGAATTAGTTGTATAAATATAAATGCTATAATGTTCATGTGCAGAAAAGTGTTGCAAGTAATTTGCATTGTGGAGATGGAAACTAATGTGATGCTCATTTGAAAATTTGACTAATGATGATTATGTATTATGTTTGAGGTCAATTTTGACTTTAAAGGAAAGTGTATTATTGTAATGCAGTCACAGAGATAAAATAAGCAGGATCCAGAAGAGGTACAGTAAGTCTCAAGTAGATCTAGCTATACCTTTTTTGTTGAAACATTTGTTAGAAAATGCTGATTTGTCAAGATTTTTTCACAGAAATGTTGCTCTTTCAATGGAAATTTCATCAGGTTCAGGATGTAATACAGAGAGGAAAACACACACCACCCTTGAATACCCTTGAGGTTAGGACCCTTACATGGGATGTGGGAGAGCCCAGTTCAAGTCCCTACTCTAAAACAGGCATAACAGATATTTGAACACAGATCTCCCTGATCTCAGGTGAGTTCCCTAACCACCAGGTTTTTGCCCATTCTGGGGTCTCTGTAATTTTTCATGAACAATTTTGAAGGGTATCAGTTTTGTTCTGCATAGGAACAAAAAACAAATGATGTAATCTTTAAATATTTTGTTTTCTAGCCAGCCCTAGCCTCAAATGAGAACCATGCTTTCTTCTATAGTTAAGGGCAAATCACTCAACTGTCTTTTTACTTGAATTCATCTCAAAACTGAGTAAAATAAAAGACCACCATAGAAGTGTATTGCTATAGTAAAATTGTATTTTCTTGAGTGACTAAAATAAAGCTATACCTTCATTAACAGTCCTGCAGAATTTTCAGAGTACAAACTGCACCTTATAATAAGACTATGGTTTTACATATCCAAGTTTGATTTCTATATAATATGTTCTCCACAACTTTGCTTTTAGCTTTACTGATTTCATGGTCAGATCTTGTTTCTGAAGCACCCATGACAATTGCATTGTAAACTCAACTAAAAATACTGTACACAAAGAAGATTCATATATGTAGTATTTGCATTAGTCAGCCTTTTTGAGATTTTAAAACAGGAGTTCTTTTAAAAGGGTGTAATATTTAAATACAGATTCTGTCATCTATACTTTAGACTCTTGGTTTTATAAGAAGACTGATTGGGTTCTGTTATAGTGTAAAATGAAATTCAAACTCCTAATTTAAACAAATGTCCCCTGTAGTATAGTACTATTGCATGAAATAGCAGGTTTTAACTTACCATATATATATATATATATATGGTATATATATTTTATATACCATATATATATATATGTGTGTGTTTGTGCTGTATAGTACATAATGACCACTTACAAGTAGTTTTTCATTAATGATTAGAACTCTGTGAACAAGTGTTATAATAAAATTCTGCCTAAGGTAAGTCCTGTAGGATTTTGGCTGTATATAGAAGACAATCTTATATTTTTGGGTGGTCCTATACTGAAGAGTTTGATCCATTACTTGTAAATTGGTCATTTTCAATATTTCTCTCTCTTCTAACCATTCCTTTGTATATCCAATATTCAACTATGAAATGGGACTGAACGGTATGGGGAGAACTATGAGTCTTCAGTAACTAATTTTTGTGATATTAAAAAAAATAATGTCACTGTTACAGTCACACTTCTAACACCCTAGGCCAGGTCCTCAGCTGGTGTAAATTGGGTTAATATTGAAGTCAATGTTAACCCCCAACGTTCTGCTCAAATTCCAATTTTGTTAATTATATTTCCCCTAGCTATCTATATTCTCCTTCTAGCTGTACTTGATCATGGTGTTTGCATTCTGTGCCAGACTGTTTTGTCATGTGGACCTGCACTGTTAAACAGTTGCTGAGTTCCACTCCAGAAATGGCTATATATATTACATAAAACTGTGTCAATCATATCTATAAATCTAGGTTATCTATTCATTAATAATATGCATTAAATTAATGGAAGTGAACCCTCAGCATTTGCCTCTCGTGAATCACTGTCACATTAATTCCTTTTGTTCTTGTAGATCATATTATTTAACTATAAAAAGCTTTTGCTGCCAAATTCAAAATGTGGTGAAAAAAGATTGTCAGTTATTCAGATTATAGCTTGTATGATTCTTCATACAATGTACTGGACATAAAATATATAGATGAGAGTGAGCACAAATTTATTTATGTGTTGTCTCTGCTGTAGATGGATACGGAAAATGTGAGTGGATGTAAAATGTGTTATTTCTTGATTAGTTGTGTTTGTCATCTAAAATATTAATATCAGCAAATGGAAAGGAACAATAAGCAAACAGATGGTCATTTCCATTATCAAACAGTAGGAAGTGCCTGAAGAATAGAGTCGTATGTGATGACACATAATATCTCCTCGCTGAATCAACAATAGTAAAGTTGGTTCACTATATGAATACTGGGCTTGGGGATTAAAGTACTTCTTTGCTTCTGAGAGATTTTTCTTTAATCAGTTAGACCACATTTTACCTTGAAGTACTTACCTATTTATGAAGAGATGAAAAGATGCTCTGGGATTATTTGTCATTAGTTCTTAATGATTACATAAAATGCAACCCCCAGACTCAGCTGTTTGAAGTGCAATGGAACTTAAATATTACACAGTGTTGCCATATATATGCTTGTACAGCTTGAGAGGTCTCTCATGTTTGTGTAAAAAACTACAGAAATGAAATAGATGTTTTGTGTATTGCTATATATTTTATTAAAGACACTTTTAAAATAGGAGATAGATTGTCCCTAGATTTTGTGCAGGGGTAGGAGGGAGAAACACCCACCTCCCTAATTTTATACAAGGATCAGTGACAGCCACAATTTCTGTGCTCAGGGGAATAGAGGGACTGCTCAGTCCATGCACCCCTGAACTGCAAAGGTTGCCGATCCCAGGAGTAGTAGATGAGAGCAGCACCCTGTTTTCCAAACTGAGTGCACTAGACTGCTGAGCTGTCTGGCCACAGGGAGTGCAAGCATGGGATGACACAGCATGTATCCTCTTTTGGCACTCCTCCCTAAGCATTCCAGGACGGTGCAGCTCACAACTCACCCAATACAATGGTAAATGGCAATCTGTCCCTATTCTCTATCAGTACTTTAGCTGCAATGCTTCAGGATGCAAATAAGATGTTAAGAACTGTCTTTATCTACAATGTTAAGTTTCTTTAAATTTAAGTTGATTCAGGCCTCCATATGGGATATGGATCACATTTCAAATGTTTGTGTTGAACACAGACACAATTTCAGTTTAGAGGTTCCCACCTCCCGCATCCCACCCTTAGGAAAACATTGTGTTTTCTACTTAAGAAGGATGACAGCTAGCTAACTTAACACAATGTGCATTGTGACAGTGCCAGCCATAAGGCTTTATGGAAATATGCTTATGAAACTATATATACTAGAATGTGTTTTATGCTACATATGCCATGTAACATATCTCTGTAAAGGTTATGATCTACTGAATCTGTTAATCCTATTTGTATAAATGTATCATTTTTGCATTTGAAGTTATGAATATTGGCTCCATACTTGTTTGATTCTAAGTACGCTGTAGTGAAGCAGTTGGTCAGCTTCCTGAGAAAAGACTATTCTCAGTAAGTACCCAATCAAGAAACACTTAAGCCAACAATTAACTTGGAGACACCAATCCATATCTGGGCTTTCCCAGGAATGTGGCTTGGCTGGTAAGGAACTCAGTCATTTGTGGACATGTGACTTGCCCAGGTAACTCCAAAACTCAATTTTGTAGCTGGACTTGACATAGGAGAGAGGAGGGTGTCTTCACCCACAAGAGAAAGCCCAAGGGAGACCCCCTCCATTTTGTCTTCAGCTGGCTAAAGAGAGAGCCTCTCCACCCCCAAAGATACCTGAAATAAACTAAAACAAAGGACAGTGACTGCAAGGAGTGTGAGTGATTGCTGGACCCAGACTAAAAGGAGATTAGTCTGTAAAAGGAAGCGTTCTGGAAATGGTGAGGATCTTATCTGAATTCAGTTTCTTACTATATTAGACATAGATCTGTGTGTTTTATTTTATTTTACTTGGTAATTCACTTTGTTCTGTCTTTCACTACTTGGAACCACTTAAATCCTACTTTCTGTATTTAATAAAATCACTTTTTATTTATTAATTAAGACAGAGTATGTGTTAATACTTGGGGGGAGGGGTGCAAACAGCTGTGCGTCTGTCTCTATCAGTGTTATAGTGGGCGGACAATTTATGAGTTTACTCTGTATAAGCTTTATACAGTGTAAAACAGATTTATTTGGGTTTAGACCCCGTTGGGAGTTGGGCATCTGAGTGTTAAAGACAAGAACACTTCTGTAAGCTGCTTTCAGTTAAGTCTACAGCTTTGGGGCAAGTAATTCAGACCCTGGGTCTGTGTTGGAGCAGATGGGCGTGTCTGGCTCAGCAAGACAGGCTGCTGGGGTCCCAAGCTGGCAGGGTAAGTACGGGCAGAAGTAGTCTTGGCACATCAGGTGGCAGCTCCCAAGGGGGTTTTTGTGATCCAAACCCTTCACATGCGTCCTCTTCTATTAAACAACAGGCTAGTGAGCATTACAGGAAAAACTTCTTTTTCCTGTGCAGATTTCTCTCAAGTGTATCTCCCTACTTCCATTGTTATCAGAAGCCAAACAAAGGACAGAGAAGACAGAATCAAACAGGAACAGCTTAACAGATTAATGATTAGGAACAGGGCATCAAACTCTAGAAATTTTGAATCTCTGAATCTGCAGTGATGCTAACTGACTAATAGCAAATATTACTTGACACATTTCAGACTTTTATTCGTTATTAAGATGAATGCAACCATTATCAATGGAATCAAAATAAAGCAGTATTTTGTAGAAAGTTTCCATTTTTTTATCTGAATATGAAGCATGATATATTTGCAAATGGAATATGATGACAAATGTCATATAGATGAAATATCATAGTTTACCATTTTAATCATAAGTTTTTTATGACAATGTGTATAAAATGCTAATAAACTAAGGCCTCAGTCATTCAGAGACTTACACACATTTATAAGTCTTTGAGGAATCAGGATTTGAATACCTCATCCTCTAAGAGCTAAAATATCTGATATAGTATCAAAACTGAAATTTCATCACAAACATTGTTAGATGATTACTGTAATAGATAAAGAAGATCTAGTGTCCATGTTGATACTCATAACATCTATCAGCATACTTTGATACCATTGATCATGAAGTGTCATTTACTTGTCTGTAGTATGCAGCAGGACTGGAGGATGGGTTCATGCTTTTCCATCTTAACACTCCCAGAAAATAATATGGAAACAGCTTTTTTTACAGCACTATCACATGGAGTTCTGCAGGAATGTTCCCCTCTTCTCTCCAATATCTATGTCAAATAATTGGAGAGATGAGACTCAACTATATATCTCAAGATCAACTGATGCAACACTGCTATAACTAAAATGGGAAAATACCTACAGGAAGTTAGCTTTAGGATGAAAAGCAGCTTGTTCAATATGAACCCAGAAAGACTAAAGTTATGCTGGTCCAAAAGGGAAAGCTTTTCAAAGAGCTGTCCAAGACAGTCTCTCTTCCTTCCATTTGTCAAAGGGGAGCAAAGCCTCTGGGGTCCTGTTGATACGAGAGATTTTGAACTGCTCTATTCTGTTTCCTAAGCACAGCACTGAAAACATTGCTTTGATCCCATTAACTGAAAATAGAGGAAGAAAGAACTAACATAAAATTAATTAAATTGGTAAGAAATAGAATGGCAACAATAGAACTTAACATTAAGATGCATAAATTAATAATTGAAATCATATTAAAAGGGATGAGGTAATTGTTTACCGATTAATAATTTGGTAATTTGGTATGTGTAAAATGTTGGCACACAGCCAAGAAGAATGAGCTAGCAGTTTCAGTTTTAACCTATAGCTAGTATGTTGACAGGCAGACAAGTGTAGACTAGGGCCAAATAAATGTCACTCCAACACTGCAGGGAGTAGTCAGTCAGGCATGCTTAGTCCAAAACTATGTCAGGGTCACAATATCACAAAAATAAACAGACCATAATATTAAGACTTGTGTAACAGGTGTGATTGACAGGTTTAGCAGATGTGACTGGATTTTAAGTATGGACCAATCAGAGAGGGTTTGAAGGTGATTGGAGGATAGAGTATGCTAATATCAGGATTGGGAAAAAGCCAATCTGAAAGGGTCTAGTGCAGTGGTGGGCGACCTGTGGCCCATGGGCCGCACGCGGCCCGTCAGGGTAATCTGCTGTTGGCCGCAAGACAGTTTGTTTACATTGACCACAGGCACGACAACCCGCAGCTCCAAGTGGCCATGATTTGCTGTTCCCGGCCAATGGGAGCTGCGGGAAGCGGCACGGGCCACAAGGACGTGCTGTCAACAGGCAAAAGTTAGTCAAGATGGGGAACCAGGAGCAGAACAGTTCAGAAGAAAGAAACCTAAAAGAGAGAAGAAAAGCAAAGAAGAAGACCTGAAAGAAAATGCAACCACAGTGTGACAGCAGCAGCAGCAGTGCTGCTGGGACAGAACAGAAAAAGATCCTGACAGAGGAGAGCGGGAGAAGACTACAGAGAATAAGCATGCCAGCTATAGTGCACAATGTAGATAGAAATAGTATTAATGAGTATCTCTTTGTATGTCTCGGTTAATAAAGATGTGTGTTTGTGTTATGAAAGTTACATTGTTCTATGTGTATAAAACTGTAAGATTTAAGATTGCTGTCAGCGACTGCAGGCAACTGATCACCTCATAAAGAATGCAGCCACTTAACTATATATATATGCAGCTCTAACTATATATATATAGTTCAGGTACTTTTAATCTGTACCCAAGGATTGTGCTAAGATATTTATGTTTATGTTTTGATTTATGTTTAGATTAATTGTATCAGGAAAGACTGGTTAAAGAAAACACTTTGTTTTGGAAGTGTACTGTGTTGGTATCAATCCCTTCAGTGGAGGGCTGTATCCACGCCCTCTGTTCTGGGAAACTTCCTGAAAGGCCTAGGGAAATCATTGGTAAATCCTGGTGATTCTACTAGGTCAGGCCCCCTTCTTTCACTTTGCAGGAGCAGATTAATAGGCTAACATCTGGGGAACCTGTAAGTAAGCAATACAAGGGCTTTTCTGGGATCCCTGAGTCTGTTTTTGCGGTAACACTGTATGACCTTTCACCAAACTTGAATGACCAGGTAGCATCCATTTCCAAAAGTGCCTTCTTTCCCCTCTGGCTTAGTAGAAAACTTTTTAATTTTTTCCCGTGCAAGGACCTGGACACAGTAATCCATATATTTGTTATACTTAGGGCTGGATTACAATAGCTCATTGTATCTGAAGATGAATGTGAAGATGCTCAGGCTCCTTCCAGTACAAAATGCAGCTGCCTAACTTCCCCGTGACTCAGGCTACTGTAAGCATACCAGGTCAGGGCTTAAGTCCCTTCACTGTCTCCCAGTCAGCTTCCAATGCAAGTTTAAGGCCTTGGTCCTAATTTTCAAAGCAGTTAAATAGATCAAGTCCCAGCTACATCCAAAACCAAATTGCATTCTATGTGTAAGCGGGAGAATGGTCCCACTATTGTGGGGAACTTTCCTGGCTTCTGCACTACCCCAGTGAAATGGGCTAGCAGAAGGATCTGATTACTCGCTCCCACCGCCTTTACATAGAGGCCTCCTTGCCCTCGAGGATGCCCCTTGCACTCTCCTGTCTGGCAGAGTCCTGTAACCCCAACAAGGCTGGTCCAGGATTCCTGGGGGACTCGACCCCCAACCTTGCTGTGGTCAACTAGGACAGGGGCTAGGGTGTCCCCACTCTGGGGTACTCTCTCTGCACTGGACATTTCCCTGACTGACTGATCATTACATATGATTTAAAGCAAATACAATTTATTTAATCAGCGATTAGTTTAAAAAGGAATAAGGGAAAATGGGAAAGGTTAAAGGGAAACACATCACTCCGCTCTGTGGCAGGGAACATTACAAACAGTGTCTCTGGAACGTCAGGGCAGTTCACAGTCTGTTTCTAGTAGGTCCCAGGCTCCTTCTCAGGTCCTGGCTGTGCTGCAGAGACGCTGTGGGTTGGACACTTGCTCTGGCGGTGGCCATACGCTCTCAGGCTCTAGGTAGCAGGGCCCTTCTTCCCAGCGGAGCTCCTGCCCCACTGGGGTTACAATCCCCCTCCAAGTCTGGCCAGCAAGGCCTCTTGGCTGGGAGCGTCTCCCTGCACTGGGCCCGCTGCCCAGGGTCCCCATTGCTCTCCCCAGCTGCTCACCGCACCCGGCTCTGGACTGCTCCAGCCCCAGCTCCAGCTCCACTCTGCCTCAGCACTGCTGCTGCTCTGCCTCCAGCTCCCTGGGCTACTTCTCTGTCCCTCTGGCTCTGGTTGCTGCAGCTCTCCTCCCAGGGCAGGTCTGCTCTCTCTGGGCTGTGCCTCTGGCTTTGGGGCTGCAGCTCTGCTCCCAGCACAGTGCTGCTTTTCTGGCTCCTCTGGATCTGGCACAACTCTGCTCCCCAGCTCAGCTTGGGCCCCTACTTTCTCCTTAGCTCAGCCCCACTCTGTCTGACCCAGGCAATTCCAACTCACATGGAGGACGGGACCCCCTGCCCTCCCTGTCAATCAGGCTGACCTGGAGCACTGGCCTCTCCCCATTGTTCCTGGGGACTGTCTGTCTCAGGGTCCTGATTTCTCATTGACCCTTCCCCTTTCTTTTGGTACTGGGAGCTAGCCAACCAAAACACACCCACTTACATATGAACCACTTGGGCAGCTGTGCTCCCCTGGGACAATACAGACCTGAAAGCCGGTACTAAAATATCTTTCTAACACAAGAAGTGTTGCATCCAACATGGGAGAATTCCTTGTTTTGACAGATAAAGAGGAACTGATCACAGAACTAAAAATATTGGCACTTTAGGCAAAACCAGACAGCAAATAGGGTAATTGTGACAGTCCTGATTTTAGGGGACTTGTCCCGCGTCCCGACCTTACATCGGACGGGATGCCCTTTGTCCCGATATCGGGGACCATCCAGACCGCAGCCGTGGCACTGCAGCTGCGGCGCCACCACTCACTGCTTCCTGGGGCAGCTCCCAACGCCTGTCCGCCTGCAGGAGCGCTGCGTGCTGCAGGGGCGGGGCTTGCAGGCACCGGGAGCGGGCACAGAGCCCTCCGCCCCCCCAGCCGCCCAGCCCCGCAACCCTAGGATCCAGAGGGACCAGCCTGCCGGATGCTTCCCGGGATGGGAGCCGCCCCATGTGAGCACTGCTGGGATTCCCCACCTCGCCCCTTGGCAGGTCCTTCTGGCCCTTAGGGTGGGCGGGGCTCTGTGTGCTGCCGTCTCCTGCAAGCCCCGCTCCACGGCTCCGGCAGCTCCCATTGGTGCTTTTCCCGGCCAATGGGAGCCACGGAGCTCACGCTTGTGGCGGGCGCAGCACGTGGAGACTCTGGAGGCTCCCCTTGCCGCTCTCACCCTAGGAGCCAGAGACCTCCCAGCAGGGCTGGTGAGTGCGGCCCAGGAAGGGGGCAGGACATGATGGAATGAGTATCTGGGAGGTGTGTGGGGGGCGCTGGGCAGAGGGGGAGGTTTGTGTGTTTTGGGGTGCTAGACAGTGGGGACCTGTTGTGGGGTGCTGGGCATTGGGGGAGCTCTGTGTGTGTTTCAGGGCACTGGGCAGTGCAGGTCTGTGTGGGGCATTGTGTATTTGTGGTGATGGGGCTGTGGGGAAGGGCACTGGAAGGGAGTGAGGGAGGGAGGGAGGGGAAATCTGTGTGTATTGGGAAACTAGCGAGTGGGGGGTTCTGTGTGGGGTGCTGGGCAGCTGTGGTGGGGCTGTAGGCAGGGGGTCACTGGGCGGGGTGTGTGTGCACAGCACTGTGCATTTGTGGTGGAAGAGTTTTAGGGGGGGTCTGGGCATAGTAGATCCAGGGGGTGCTGGGCAGGGGAGCTGTGTGGTGCAGCACGGGCCCACCCCCAACATTAATGGGCATGCTGGTAGCACAGGGCCAGGCGGACCAGTGTGCCTCTGGCTCCGGTCAGGGCTGTGCACCTGTGTCTGTCTGCAGGGCCGGTGCTACCATTTAGGCCAACTAGGCGGTTGCCTAGGGCGCCAAGATTTGGGGGCGCCAAAAAGCGGCTCCCCAATTTATTTATTTATTTATTTATTTTACACAGTGGCCACTGCCCTGGGAGGGAGAGGGAGCCTGAGCCGCCGGCAGGCAGCCCAGGGGTTTCCCTGGGTCAGAGCTGCCGCACGGCTCCTTGGGCCGGGGGTGGGGGGGAAGCTGCTGCGGGGGGGGGAGGGAAGTTTCGCCTAGGGCGCGAAACTTCCTTGCACCGGCCCTGTCTGTCTGTCCCCCCTGTCCATCCCCCCTCCCCCCTGCTTGCCCAATATGTTCTGCTATTTCAGTCTTGTGATCTGGTCACCCTACCTGCAAATAAGGCATATTTTTTTTGCAGTGAGAGTTATTAACTGTTGGAACAACTTATCCATGGTCATGGTAGATGCTCCAACAGGGAGAGTTTTTTAAAATCAAGACTTTATGTATTTCTAAAAGCTATGCTTTAGGAATCATTATGGCCTGTGTTACACAGAAAGTCAGACTAAATGATCATAATGGTCCCTTTTGGCCTTGGAATCTATGACTACTAAAAGAAAGGGGACCAGTGGTAGAGCATTCTTCAGACAGTGCCCTGAGCTCTGGTTCAAAATAGACCAAGCTTTTGACCTTCAGAACAGTTTGCAAGGAAACAGACTATGTAAAATTTTAGGAAGAAACTTAGACTACCCAATCTTGTCCATCTTACAAAGCCCAGAGGCTGCAACCTCTTTTATGAGTATGTTAGGAGTTGCAATTTTACTTTTTAATCATAGAAGGTGTGCATTGATACACGCATGGATTTGTGATTGGACTGATGCTTTATATAGCATTCATGGTCTCACGCACATTTGCAAGATACTACTGAGACAGTGAGACAAGGTGCATGTGATGCCCTGGCTCATTCCCTATGCATATGCTGTTCAACATACCTTAAAGCATAATTACTAAAACACCATAGAACTTACTTCTAATATCAATGCACACACAAAAAATTTCAAGTCTTATAACTCAACCAAATCAAAATCAATTTTCATGATGTACATCAAGATATATCCTGTTAAGAAGGCCTCTTTCCCTGCCAATTTTTAGTTATATATTCCCGGATATTTTGGCCCAGGATCTGATAAAAACAGCCAAAACAACAACAAGAAAAGGTAGCACATTTAAAAAAAAAACAATTACAGTGTATATTTTCCTACTTCCATACTCACAAACAAACAACCAAGGCTTTCTGGAACACATTTTGCAGAACATCACACCCTAATACTAATCTGTTAAAGTTTCAGCCCAATAAGTGACATTTTTGGACAGTTAAAAGTGAATGAAAGAAGTGTTTAAAATTAAAACACTTATTCATCGATAGCTACAGTTAATATTCCAACTATACTATACTACACTCTGTGAAGTGCAGGAGTTATATATAGGTCCTGGTTGCTAGCTAATTATCTATCTACCGCTATGTAAGTTCAATTAAACCAGAAAGATAGACTACTCCATCATTTCTGATATATTCTGTAAATGTTTTCCTTAATACACTAAAAGGAAATAATAAGGTATTTAATTGGCATATAAAACAGTTATATTAAGATTAAATGGCAGTACCACCAGCTGACAATTAGTAAGCCTGCTAAATATATGATGGCACCTCTTTTGAAAGTACACTTATAAACAAAAATATAATTAGAACTTTTGTCTGCATTTGGAAAGGATACAAACCATTTAACTAGCTCCTGCCTTTTTTTGTTAATTTAACTTTATTCAGATTTTTCTAATTGGGAGAAAAGACTATACCAGGGGTCGGCAACCTCTGGCACACAGCTCGCCAGGGTAAGCACCCTGGCGGGCTGGGCCAATTTGTTTACCTGCCGCGTCCGCAGGTTCAGACAATCGTGGCTCCTACTGGCCGCGATTCGCTGTCCCAGGCCAATGGGGGCTGTGGGAAGTGGCGCAGGCCGAGGGATATGCTGGCTGCGGCTTCCCGCCATCCCCATTGGCCTGGAGCGGCGAACCACAGCCAGTGGGAGCCGCGATCGGCCGAACTTGCAGATGTGGCAGGTAAACAAATTGGCCCGGCCCGCCAGGGTGCTTACCCTGGTGAGCCACGTGCCAGAGGTTGCCGACCCCTGGACTATACCATGTTTTAGCTGGTGTGGTTTATCACCACTGCCTTATTATGGATGCAGCATCTGATGTGATCCAGTGTCTGTGAGAGAGAGATTATGTTACCTTGAAGTGACCAGTCTGCAAGAAAGATGTATTAGTTGTAGTATTTATCACTGTAAATAGTACAGGCTTGTGTTTTGAAGCAGTTGCACTAGTGTAATGTACTGCCTTCATCTCTAAGACCAGCCTGTATGAATTGACAGGCCAGTGTATCAGTAGGCAACTAAAATTCTGAAATTTGTCATGACCCATGGGCTTTGAACCTGGGTCTACAGGAGCAGCCACATTTCAGCCTTCCACTTGGCAGCCTGCTGACAAGTCCTGACCCAGGGCCCATGAAGCCCTACTCTAATTTGAGGGTCCGACCCCGATGTCTCATTGGTGGAGTCCCAGAGCAGCCAGGAACAGGAAGATGTCCCCTTAAGCCAGGAACAGGCAGATGTCTGAACAACTGGGATCCACACTGCTCTGGAGTGTGTATCCTGTGCCTCCCACTCCAGCTCCCCTGGTTTGACTTTCTGGTGTCCTGACCTTGCTTGGCTCCTGAACTCTTACTTGTGGTTTTGATCTTTGGGTTGTCTTCTGCCTCTGATTCCCTGGTATCCTGACCCAGCCTGACTCTGGTTACTGACTTGTGGTTCTGATCTCCAGTTTTTTCTCCTGCTTCTTATCTCCCAGGTATTCTGACTCAGCTTACTCTCAACTCCTGACTGTGGGCTCTGGCTCTGCCCATGACCCTGCCTTGTTAAAATACAGTGTTCAAATGTTCCAGTTTGTGAAGCACTGGTCATTTACAAACATTTCCACAATGCTCTTAGCAGGGGATTTGAGTTATGAACAGTGGTTGGGCACATTCTGGAAATCCCATGAAGATACATGGCATTTTCCTGTTTGATTATCTGAGCTAACCTCATGTGGTTAAATGATGCAGCAAAAACCAGTTTTCCCTACTTTTTCAGGGGGCAGTGGCTACATTCTGAAGCCATGTCTACACTACAGGGACTATAGTGGAATACCTACAGCTGTGTAGCTATGCTAGCATAACCCTGAAGTGTACTTGCCGCTTACAGTGACAGAAGGGGGGTTCTCCATTGCTGTAGAAACTCCACCTCCCTGAGTGATAATAGGTATGATGATGGAAGCGCCTCCCAGAATGACAGTACTGAGGTCGATGGAATCATTCTTCCATAACCTAGCTACATCTAGCTGTGGATTTTTTTACACCTCCAAGCTATGTCAACTTATGTTTTAAGTGTAGAACTGGTCTGGGTCTTCTCTCTGAGCCACTTAGAGAGGGGAGAAAAAGGCCAAATTCATTACTAATGTTTGGGGGAATAACATCATTTATTTCATTAGAGCTATGCTCATTTATCTTAGACCTGAATTTAACCTCTCAGTTCCATATATGCTATGAAAACCAACAAGCATCAATTGCTGCAGACCATTGTCTGTTATCTTTACTTACATAGGTAGTACCATAGACTTCAGTGATGTTACTTGCCTATAGAAGGACTAATCACCTGAATTAGCATTTGCAGAACCAGAAAGGATGGTTTTACAATGAAGGCACTAGATTGGGACTCAGGATTTTGGGTTCTCTTCACAGCACTACTATAAATTAGTATGTATCCTTGGACAAGTTACTTAACATCTGTGTCTCAAAACTATAAAATGGGGATACAAATATTTCCACACCTCAGAGAACCGTTGTGAGAACAAATTCATTATGTGTGTCAAGTGTTCAGCTACTATGGTGGTGTTTCACAGAAAAGTCCATAAATAAATGAACAAATGAAAAATATTACAGGTGTCCTCTATTCCATTTCCACTCAACGTTTCACAAACGTGAAATTTCAAGTACAGTTGGCTATTGATATTTTTCTGTGATTCATGGTGGTTAGACACATTGAGAGAAAAGGAAATTTCCTTTCACAATATATACATATTTAAGCTCTCTTCCACAGCTAAGTAAAACTCAATGGTTGCACACAAAGAGTTTAGGATTTAAGGGGAAAAATCTTTAATTCAGTTAAATTTAAAATAAAAATGCTCATTTTGCTGATAAAATGAGTTTTTGTGAAATATGAATATGTAGAGAACAGGTAAATTAAAACTCTTGTTTCTTTGAAGTCTACACTTTGTGCCTCTAACAGCAGGGCCGGCTCTAGGCACCAGGCACCCAAGCACATGCTTGGGGCGGCACCTGGTAAGGGGTGGTGGGGGGAGCGCGGCGCGGCATTCCGCGGCAGGGGGGCGCTCCGGCGGCGCGGCGCTGGGGGGGGTGGGCTCCGGTGGCGGGGGGCCGGCCGGGGGGGGGCAGCTCAGGGGGCGGTGCTCTGGTGGGGGTTCCGGCGGCACTCGGCGGGGGGGCGGCGCAGCGCTCGGTTGGGGTGGGCGGCGCGGCCCAGCGCTCGGCGGGAGGCCTGGGGGGCGGCGCTTTTTTTTGCTGCTTGGGGCAGCAAAAAAGCTAGAGCCGGCCCTGTCTAACAGCATGTATAATTAGTAACATGTTAAAATCATTTAACTTCACAGCAAATTGCAAATAAAAACAAATATTTTCAAGGAATCATTTGGTCCATTCTCATTTCAACGCATTTATTCTGTTAATTACAAACAATGGGGAAAACAAACCTCAGTTTTGTCTTACAAAAATGACAGAAAGAAAAAGCCTGTTCTACAATAAGCCATGATTAAAAATACATATGTTATAGGATGCAAGAAAACCTAGAAAAAGAGGCTTACAAAAGGAGACTGTTATCATGTAAAATCCCCAGAATTAGGCTCAATGTTCTTTATTTACAAGTTGCTTGTTAGCCCAAATAGCCTACTGCTTACCTGGGGGAATTATGTTTGCAAATGACCCATAGCAGCTCAGAATACTTTACTAAGCATTGTTTTTCTCAGAGGACAGAAGAGGGGCAGAGGCTGAAGAGAGAACAGCTTTTACTGCATGCGTGAATAAGAAATAAAAAGTTATTCAATATATCTGTAACAAGGACTCATGCATAAGAAATAATAAACAAATGCAAAGCCCCTGTATTTCCCATGAAAACTTTCATGAGGAAACAAACAATGATAATAATGTTCACTTTATGCAGATACATAATATAAATATTTAATACATGGAGAGATACCTATCCTGTAGAACTGGAAGGGACCCTGAAAGGTCATTGAGTCCAGCCCCCTGCTTTCTAAGGACTAAGTACTGATTTTGCCCGAGATCCCTAAGTGGCCCCCTCAAGGAGTGAACTCACAACCTTGGGTTAAGTAGGGCAATGCTCAAACCACTGAGCTTTTCTCACATTATTCTAGCTTTAGTGCTTAGTAATAGTAGAATTGCAGTAGCAGATAAGACCTCCAGTAATGGACCAGGATCCCATATTCCTTGCCCCAAAGGGCTTACAAGCTAAACAATATATGACTTACATTATTGTCGTATCCGAGAACCTCACAACCTTTAATATAATTATCCGTATGACTTCAGGTAAGGATGTATTATCATCGTCATTTGCCCATAATTACATAGGAAGTCTGTGGCAGTACAGAGAATTAAGCCCAGGCCCTTTAATTTGCAAATTAGTGCCCTCTACACAGGAACATTGTTCCTCTTCTTGTTGCACTTAGTTATTGTCTGTGACTGAGAAAGTGTGCAGTTTTACATACTGTGGGGACATATTCTAACCAGCTCTATGTTGAGATCTCATTTATTTTTTGATATATGTACAGTAACTCCTCACATTGTCCCAATTAATGTTGTTTTGTTGTTATGTTGCTGATCAATTAGAGAACATGCTCATTTAAAGTTGTGCAATGTTCCCTTATACTGTTGTTAGGCAGCCGCCTGCTTTGTCCACTGCTTGCAGGAAGAGCAGCCCATTGGAGCTAGCTGGTGGGGGCTTGGAACCAGAGTGGACCTCCTATGTTCCCTGTGCAGCAGCCGCCCAGCAGGCTATCAATTCCAGGCAATTCAGCTGTCCCTCCCCCCATTGCTGTGTGTTGCTCCTGTCCTCTGTTTTGGAGCTGCTCCTGGGAGCCTCCTGCTTGCTGTGCAGGGGTGGGGGAAGAAGATGCTAATGTCAGGGTGACCCCTTCCACCCCGCTACTCTCTCCCGCTCCTCTACTCCATCTCCACAGAGCAAGGGTGCGGGACAGGACAGGGCTCAGGAGGGAGAAAGCTTGCTGGCAGCAGTTGCTATCTCAACTTGCTGATCTACTTAAAAAGGCAGTGTATCTAGAATGGGATTAGCGTACTTAAAGGGACAATGTGTGTCTCTCTCACTAACATACATGGTCTCTCTCTCTCTCTCTCTCTCTCTCTTTCACATACACTCACACACAGTGTGTCTCTCTGTCTCTTTCTCACACACATGGTGTGTGTCTCTGTCTTTCTCTCTGCCATGCTGTGTCCCCTCCCTCCATTCCTGCTGCCTTGCAGAGTGTGAGGCTACATCAACAACAATATGTTAACCCTTGACGGCTCAACCGAGTGCTAGTTCATCATTTAGCAGTAAGGCATTCCTTGGGAAATATCCCACGCTCTTCCACCCTCTGACTCCACCACCGCAACCAAGCTTCGCAATCATCACTGCTGTGTGCAGTATTAAATTGTATACTGTGTTATACGTACATATATATGAATTAATGTAAATGGGGTGGTTAGTTCCAAGGAAATATTTTTCACCAGACAAAAGACTATAATAGAATAGAATATAGTCTTTTGTCTGATAAAAAAAAATGTTCCCTGGAACCTAACCCCGTCATTTACATTAATTCTTATGGGGAAATTGGATTCACTTAACATCGTTTCACTTAAAGTAGCATTTTTCAGGAACATAACTACAACATTAAGTGAGGAGTTACTGTATCAATGAACATTACACACCTGAGATTTTAATGTCTTTCTTTAAAGTATATGATGCACATCCTCGGATTATCTCGGTGCTGAGCACTTTTGAATATCTACCCACTTATTCTAGGGCCTAAGTCTGGGTTTCCAAAGGGTCCTAAATGAGTTTGACACCCAACTCCCTTTGAAAGTCAAGAATGTTGAGCATCCAAGTGGGAGCTGGGTGCTTAAGTCCTTTAAACCACTTTGAAAGTCCATGCCTAAATAGGCAGCTGAACTTCCAACTTCATTTTTGAAAATCTTGGTTCCTAAGTGTCAGTTAACATGCTTTGGGTGACGATGAGAGATTTCAGAGTTGTTTTGTTTAATCAAAGATGCTAATCATAGAATCATAGAATATCAGGGTTGAAAGGGACCTAGTCCAACCCCCTGCTCAAAACAAGACCAATCCCCAACTAAATTATCTCAGCCACTGCTTTGTCAAGCCTGACCTTAAAAAGCTCTAAGGAAAGGGATTCCACCACCTCCCTAGGTAACACATTCCAGGGCTTCACCACCCTCCTAGTGAAAATGATTTTCCTAATATCCAACCTAAACCTCCCCCACTGCAACTTGAGACCATTATTCCATGTTCTGTCATCTGCTACCACTGAGAACAGTCGAGATCCATCCTCTTTGGAACCCCCTTTCAGATAGTTGAAAACAGCTATCAAATCCCCTTCTCTTCTGCAGACTAAATAACCCCAGTTCCCTCAGCCTCTCCTCATAAGTCATGTGCTCCAGCCCCCTAATCATTTTTGTTGCCCTCCGCTGGACTCTTTCCAATTTTTCCACATCCTTCTTGTAGTGTGGGGCCCAAAACTGGACATGGTACTCCAGATGAGGCCTCACCAATGCCGAATAGAGGGGAATGATCACGTCCCTTGATCTGCTGGCAATGCTCCTAATTGTACAGCCCAAAATGCTGTTAGCCTTCTTGGCAACAAGGCCACACTGTTGACTCATATCCAGCTTTTTGTCCACTGTAACCCCTAGGTACTTTTCTGAAGAACTGCTGCCTAGCTACTCGGTCCCTAGTTTGTAGCAGTGCATGGGATTCTTCCATCCTAAGAGCAGGACTCTGCTCTTGTCCTTGTTAAACCTCATCAGATTCTTTTGGTCCAATCCTCTAATTTGTCTAGGTCCCTCTGTATCTGATACCTAACCTCCAGCGCATCTACCACTCCTCACAGTTTACTGTCATCTGCAAATTTGCAGAAGGTGCAATCCACGCCATCCTCCAGATCATTAATGAAGATATTGAAGAAAACCAGCCCCAGGACTGACCCTTGGGGTACTCCGCTTGATACCGGCTGACAACTAGACATGGAGCCATTGATCACTACCCATTGAGCCTGATGATTTAGCCAGCTTTCTATCTACCTTATAGTCCATTCATCCAGCGCATACTTCTTTAACTTGCTGGCAAGAATACTGTGGGAGACCGTATCAAAAGCTTTGCTAAAGTCAAGGAATAACATATCCACTGCTTTCCCCTCAACCACAGACCCAGTTATCTCCTCATAGAAGGCAATTAGGTTAGTCAGGCATGACTTTCCCTTGGTGAAGCCATACTGACTGTTCTTGATCACTGCCTCTCCTCTAAGTGCTTCAGAATTGATTCCTTGAATACCTGCTCCATGATTTTTCCAGGGACTGAGGTGAGTCTGACTGGCCTGTAGTTCCCAGGATCCTTCTTCTTCCCTTTTTTAAAGACGGGCACTACATTAGCCTTTTTATACAGTTTTATGAATAGTTGGCCAGAATCTCGCCTGGGGACTGGGGTAAATTAGCATTGCATCATTGAAATACACTGGAACTATAATGATTTACATAAGCTTGAGACTGTGGCTCAATTCATTTAGCTGAATTTACTTCAAGTTGAAAAACAGAAGTCTAACATATTTAAACCCGCTTTACTTACAATACTCATCGGCTATGTGGCAAAATGGTTATAAAGCTTCCCTGAATTTGATACATAACTTAATTTAAATACCTCTCTCCAGGCCAGGTTTTGAATGACTGCTGGCCAACTGTGGGAGGAACCAATGTACAAGGAGCCTCCATTTCCTTCAGACTCTATGAAGGGCCAATCTCAAAAGAAGTCTCTATGCTCCAGGGACATGACAGCCCTACAAGGAAGGGGAAGTTTAGAGGAGTGAAGAAGCATCATAAGGTGTAAGTTGCACCATTTTAAAGAATGGTGGATCTTGCACAGTTCCCATGTGCACCAGGAAACTCAGGGAAGGATTGTGCCCCATAACATCCCCACCCAGAGCCAGCTGTTAGCTTTCAGAATTTGGCCCTCTATTACATATGGTGGCTACAATTAGCACTGAGCAAACAAATGTAACTCATTTTGTGTGTGTGTGTGTGTGTGTGTTTGGGCATTATCCTGGAACAGAATCACTTAATGCATTTATTTATTATTGTAAAAAAATTTCAAACTGATTATGCTAACATAGTTCAGCCTATGGGTTGTTCACAGACTATATACTTCTGTTATGACTTCACCCACTCATTCATTATGTGTGGCATGAGACTGGTTATCTTAATCCCATGGGATTCTTTCTGTTCCTGTCTGGATGGACAAAACTCTCTATATAACGAGAGAGCCCTTCTGTAGGAACAAGTGATTAGCATATCTGTGCAAAAAAAAAAAAATCTTTTGTTCACATTGGATTATGGGCATTTGAATGAGGAACCAACACTTACCAAATTCTAGGTGAACAAATTTGCACTCATCTGAGTACTCATTGCAAAGCGAACAAACAAGATCACCGATTTCATCAAACCAAACACTTCAAAATCTGAATGAATTTTTGTGCATGCTGTTTAGCTGTATTGGCCAAGCTTTGTTACAGTGACTGTCAATGACAGTTATACTCCAGGGTCCAGCAGTAGTCCCTTGGAAATGGTTCTCATTCTTCTGAAGAGATCTTTCTGACCGATCAATTAAACAAGATGCTTATACAAGACTGTGGCTCTTAAGAAATAGAATGGAGAAAGTGGGATAATTAAAAAAGGGTTGAATGATAGCACCAAACATTACTCTACATTATAGTGAATGAAAATGAATCTAAATATTTATCCTTATTTTCATACTTACTGAAATAATAATGCTGCCATGTACAAGTGAGGTCACTTCAAAATAAAATCATATGTAAATGTCTCATGGGAATGCTGTCAGGTTATATGGATATGTGGCGGGGTATCATGATGTTTCTTTCCCTGAAATAATGGAGAGATTATTGCTAATTTCTTTTTACTTGCCATCAGAACAGTGCAAGGTATGCAAATTTTCTCTGTAAAGTAGGCAGCATAGAAAAGTGTCGGTTTTAGGTAGGGAACCAGGAATTATACAGAACAAAGACATCTGTACAACAAGGGACTGCAATTACTAGCCACATGAAAAGAATACATTTGGAAAACAGGAGATTATTTTTTAAAACTGCTTTTCCTAAAGAAAATAAATAAATAAATAAAACCCCACAAACTTGAAAAAGCCTAACAATCTCTATGGGATCTGGCACAGAAAACCTCACACTCTGGATTGCCAAAGAATGGAAATGTGTAGAGTTGAAGTTCTAATGAAGTGGATGCATCCTGAGACTGAACAGAGAAGTTGTCAGACCTATTGAGCTGTGCTTGATAAAAGTCAGGTATGGAAGATGTGAAGGAATAGGATCCAGGGACTCATTGTGGAAGAAATAGGTTGGGCAGAATGAGGTTATTAAAGGGAGAAAGAGAAGACAAACTCCAGTATTTTGGAACTGGAATATTAGCTCTGAAACTGAGCTCAAAACACTGTGATAACTACTATTCAGTCTTGCATCTAATGAAGTGGGTATTCACCCACGAAAGCTTATGCTCCAATACGTCTGTTAGTCTATAAGGTGCCACAGGACTCTTTGTCACTTTTTACAGATCCAGACTAACACAGCTACCCCTCTGATACTATTCAGTCTTAGCTATTTTGGTTTGTGAACTCCCTGCTGCCCAGTACTTCTATTCAGAGTTAAAGTAAAATATCTCTGTCAGAGTTCATAAAATCTCAGAGATAGTATGTAGTTATGTTAATAGTGAATTTTCAACACATTTGACACATTTTAACATTATCAGCCATACTTGGACCCCATTACCATTATACCTCACATTCCAACATTTTATTACCAAAACAGACTCACAAAACCCCTATGGGGCAGGGACATGCTATTATCCTCATTTTACAGAATTAAAGAGTGATTAAGGACTATATCCATAAAGGGATTTAGGGACTTAACTGCTACTTTAGGCACTGAAGTCCAAAATGTAGATGTACCCAGTTGCTGCCTAACCCTGAAGTCCTTGGGCCGCTATGTTTCTGCCAATAATGTTCTTTAGTTGCATACACATTTCTGCTGGACATGTGCAAAGCTATCTAGTCCTGACGCCCAGCTCATGTTGAAACCTTAGTGAGATACTTAATCCAGGTGTTTCCCCACTTTCCCAGATAGCAGGCATGATCTGAGTCCCAACACAAAGCAAAAACAGAGGAGTAGGGATCCCTCTAATAACCTCCAGCCCAGTGGTTAATCCACTCACTACGACAAGGGGCAGGTTCAATTCCCCTACTCTGCCTAGTTTGGAACCACAAATCCTACTTCTCAAGAGAGTTCCCTAACCACTATGCTATAGAATATGCAGATGTGATGTGTCATTCCACTTTGTACAAGTGATTAGAGTCAATAGAACATGCAGTTGAACTTGGGTCTCCCACATTACGAGAGAGTGCCTTAACCACTAGGCTATATAGCAGGAGTCGGCAACCTTCGGCCCACGGCCCATCATGGTGATCCACTGGCGGGCCATGTTTACATTGACCAGCTGCAGACATGGCCCCCCGCAACTCCCAGTGGCTGTGGTTCATCGTTCCCGGCCAATAGGAGCTGCGGGAAGCTGCAGCCAGTACGTCCCCGAGGCCCGCCACTCCAGTGGCTTCCATTGGCCAGGAACCACAGCCACTGGGAGCTGTGGGGACTATGCCTGTGGACGGTCAATGTAAACAAAATATCTCTCAACCTGCCAGCGGATTACCCTGATGGACCATGTGCTGATGGTTGCCAACCCCTGCTTTATAGAGTTATTATTTTTTTGTGTGTGTTTTCTGGCCCAAGGACTATGTAATCTAGGAGTAACTAGCAGGCCATCAGAGTTCTAGGGACAACCACCAAACGGAGATATGATCACAAGCATTATGCCAGCTGATTCAATGTGTAATACCATTTGTATGAATTTATAGGCACGTATAGGTGTGCCTGTTGTACCCAGTTTAGAATATAGGGTCTTCAATATTAAGATTACTATTTGTTTGATGTGTGAACAGAGATGCTAGAAAGCCTATTCTTACCTTAAAATAGAAAGATAATCTAAACATTGATTTAGGATATTACTGAAGTTGTGTCTATATTAACTTGCATAAAGTCCCTTTAAATATCATCAGTAGGTTCCTACCAAATTCATGGCCATGAAAAATGCGTTACGGACCATGAAATCTGGTCTTTAGGGTGCTTTTACCTTATAATATACAGATTTCATGGGGGAGACCAGTGTTTCTGAAATTGGGGGTCCTGACCCAAAAGGGAGTTGCAGGGGGGTTGCAAAGTTATTTTAGGGGGGGTTGCAGTATTGCCACCCTTACTTCTGTGCTTCCTTCAGAGCTGGGTGGCCAGAGAGCGGCAGCTGTTGGCCAGGCACCAGCTCTGAAGGCGGTGCCCCACTAGCAGCAGCTGAGAAGTAAGGATGGCAATCCCATACAGCACTGTTTCCCAAACCTGGGACGCCGCTTGTGTAGGGAAAGCCCCTGGTGGGCCGGGCCAGTTTGTTTACCTGCCCCATCCGCAGGTTCGGCTGATCACAGCTCCCACTGGCCATGGTTCGCTGCTCCAGGCCAATGGGAGCTGCTGGAAGCGGCGGCCAGTACGTCCCTCGGCCCACGCCATTTACTGCAGCCCCCATCGGCCTGGAGCAGCGAACTGTGGCCAGTGGGAGCCGTGATTGGCCGAACCTGCAGACAGGGCAGGTAAACAAACCAGCCCGGCCCGTCAGGGGCTTTCCCTACACAAGTCGCGTCCCAAGTTTGGGAAACACTGCCATACAGTATGGGCCATACTATGCCATTCTTACTACTGTGCTGGTGCTGGTGGCATCTCTGTCGTCAGAGCTGGGATAACAGCCATCAACCACCATTGTCCAGCTGGCCAGCTCTGAAGGCAGCGCCACCACCAGCAGCAGCACAGAAGGATAGCAGTACTGCAACCTCCCCTACAATAATCTTGTGACCTCCCCCCAACTCCATTTGGGTCAGGACACCTACAATTACAACACCATGAAATTTCAGATTTAAACAGCTGAAATCATTAAATTTATTATTTTTAAAATCCTATGCCCCTGAAATTGACCAAAATGGACCATGAATTTGGTAGGGCCCTAATCATCAAAGAAAGACAACATTTAACTTCATGAGGAAAAGGTACAGGGCCAGATTCACCAGTATGCTCAAGCGATGGAAAGCACCCACAAACTGGGATCTTCTATTGCAAACTCAGATCTGATTTACAGCTATTTTATTTTGTCAGAAGAGTGCAAAGCAGCCAGAGCATACTGGTGAATCTGACTCACATTGCATAACGTATTAATTAGATTGTTCTCAGTGAATCAGAAAATGAAATCAAGAAACTGATCACAATGGAAATTAAGCTCCTGTGCACCAATTAGATTTATCAATAAAGGAACAAAAGATACTGTTTTTCTGCATCTGCATAATTTTCACCAACGAATACGTATTCAGCCAAATAAGTGTTGCTGAGTTCATCTACAGGATAAAACTGAAAACCAGAAGAAAAAATAGCAGAAGCTCTTTTGAAACAGTAAGCTGACATGAAGATTTGATAATAGTCATCATTTCATTTCTTGTCTTTTTGTCTCATTTTGTCAACCACCATGTCACAAAAAATTCAAGCATAATAATGTATCATGAAAAGGAGCTTTAACAAAAAATAATAAATATGTCTGTAGTCTCTGCTGTCACCCTTGCCATCAGTTGTGTCTTCCAGATCGCAAAGCAAACAATCCAACCGTATGTACTTAGCCATACTGAAGTAATAGTTTTATGCCTTCATTTACAAAGTCATTAATTCCTCATCACTTCTTTCAAACAGAAGTTGCCTCCCTGCCCTGTACACACACACACCCTTTCCCAAGTGTCTTCATGGAGAACTCCACACATTGAACTTCAGGTTGAGTGGCCTCTTCCAACCTGGTCACTGGGAAGTGCTGAATAGCTGCTGTGTCCATCTAGCTGCACTACAGAGGAGGGGGAAACATGATATGCTACTCCCTGAATCATAAAATATCTTCTGGGGACAGAACAGGATGTGGTCTGCCTCCTCTGTATAGCAAAAGCAGCTGACTGCCTGCTCCAACTGGCAGCCTTTGACTCTGTTAAGTGCAGGGGCAGAGATGCCATATTAACCCTAGCACATAGAAGGCGTCCTGAAGTTTCCCTAGCAACCACACACCAGGGTTTTGGGGGCCTCTCAGCCCTGCACTTAGAAAAGAAGGTGGTTGGCAGCAACAACAACCTGTCTGTGGTTAGTGCTGACTAAGGAAGGGTATGATAGCAGTTCATTATACAGGCAGTTGAGGGCATGAACAATATGTCTTACTGAAGGATGGTGGATCTGATCACCAGCCTCACACAATCAGTCCTATCCAGTTTGGATTGTAGCCCTAGAGCTCTTCACCACACAAACAAAAGGAAATGTGACTTGATAACAAAAAGCAACAGTCCTGTTCTTGAGTGAGATTGTGGAGCTCTCTGGAAACTAAAGAGGCTTGTCCTCCCCCAATCAAAGGTGTCCACAAACCCTGCTTGCCCACTCACAGGCTTCTGCTGCAGCCACAGGAGAGTCTAATCTCAGACTCTCATGGTGATGGGGCCACATTAATATTCCCTAGTTAGGACTCAGACCCAGTCACTAGATGTTATCTAGATGGGGTGGCTGATTCCTACCACTTGCCTGCTAGATTTCTTTCCAGAGCTGGGCTGGCTGCTCCATTTCCTTCCCTTGAGCCCTGCCCAGACCTGAAAGGGAAGACCTGTTACACCTACATTCAGCACAGCATTTAAACATGTGCTTAAATTGCTCAGGTAAAATTCAAACTAAAGTCAAGTTGAATCTAATCCACAGCATTTCTTAGCTTCCTTTCAGGGAAAATATTGAGTCTGGAATGATTTACAAGTATGCAGTACAAATTTTGTCCACCATTTTGTCTCTCATACCAGGGATCTACTGTGCTAAAAACATGAGGTGATACAGGTTGAGCTAAAGAGCCAATGCTGTCTAATTGGGGATCTAGCAGATTCATATGTTCTGTGGTTTGACAGAGAAGGAACTGGTGACACACACTCACCAGTGGATTGCATGTGTATGTGATTTGGGGGTCCCCCTGAATCCACCCGTTGCATGATTTATTCTGTTTTGTTTATAATTTATGGTTAAACACTCAGTGAAAATGTAGTTAGTGACTTCATTAGGTCTTCTATAGTATCTCTTACTAAAACGAGCAATACTCTCATATTGTCTCTACTTTGAATGTTTTGTGGCAAAATGTGAAAATATGTCAGACTCCTAGCTGAATGTAAAATCCTTGATTAGGGTAATCTATGAATGAGTGAATGGCATCTAAACAATCTTGATGAAATACTATGGGAAATAAAGTTAACATGATATTGAAATGTGTGGAAAGACATCATATAGACAACACACACTGGGTAAATTCCAGCAAAAATAAACAATACAAAGAAAAACAAAAACACCATCCCCACAAACTACTTTGCATTTTTACATTTTTGATCATGAGCACATTAATACATGAAAAACAAAATAAAACAAATTAATTAATTAATGAGGAAGCTCTTGTGACAGACTGATAATATCCTGTAATATTCTGAACAAACCTTATGGAATTAAGACAAACTTAATTGAATTATATTAAATTTTACTGAGTTAGGGTTAATGCCTTTGGTGTACATTGTATTAAAAATGCAGCTGGGTATGTGTTATTGTATGTACCTTCTGTAGTAGTAGGGGATTCTAATGTACTTCCTCCATTATTATCCCTTTGAAACCACCACCCTGGAGAGATATGCATACACTATTTTATACTGGATTCTCCGGGACAAACAGACAAAGAAAACATTTTTGGATAAATAAATAGATTTTAAACTGGGTCAGGGCCTTGTTCCTGATCCAGCAAATGGACAGGACTTCTGGTCCATGAAGGATCCCGTCCTTATGGGTAGGGGTGGAAGGACTTGGCCTACTGAGACCCCATAAGACTATGTGCTTGTTCTGAGCTAAAGCGATAATGAACTTTTGACCACAAAGGAACCCCATGAATGGGGTGTTGAAGGACTGCTCCTGCCAGAGCACATGATATGATCTGAGTGAATTCAGGTAAGCTTAATAACACACACACAGATTCTTTTATTGTTTGTAATGTTTTCTATGCAGTGCTTTTACTTAAGAATAAAATAGCTTACATAAGAAGGGCTGGGTGGGTTATTTATAACTCTAGCAATTACACCTTTAAAAAGACAGCAAGCAGATGTACTTTATTAGCCTGTCTCTGCTGGGAAATATGCAGTGAAGGCAGGGAATTGTGCAGCCTTGAAACACCAGGGTGAGAAGGGAGTGAGATACTGGTCTCTAGCCACAAGAGGCAGCGGCTGGGGAACCAGAAGCCTGAGAGTTGGTGCCCATTCTGGACCACAAATACAGGTGACGTTGCCCTGAACTGTGAGAGCTCTATTATCTCTTACCATTCAGATACTTATAGTTGTCACGCCTGGATTTTGTCTCAGAGGGAATGGATCAGCATTCACATCACACTCCCCATCAATTCCCAGCTTAGTTGAGCCAGTAAACCAAATTTGGTAATGAATCCTGGTCACGTGCCACCAGAGGGACGTTGCACATACACTGAAGCTGGGTCTACACTACCCGCCTGAATCGGCGGGTAGAAATCGAGCTCTCGGGGATCGATTTATCGCGTCCCGTCGGGACGCAACAATCGATCCCCGAATCGATGCTCTTACTCCACCAGCAGAGGTGGGAGTAAGCGCCGTCGACAGGAAGCCGCAGAGGTCGATTTTGCCGCCATCCCTACAGCGGGGTAAGTCGGCTGCGATACGTCGAATTCAGCTATGCTATTCGTGTAGCTGAATTTGCATATCTTAAATCGACCCCCCGCCCGTAGTGTAGATGTAGTCTGAGAAGACTCTGTTCTCAAATGCGGAGATATTTTTCAGGCACATGGGATTGGCTTATTTGATACAAAGTTCTGGCTTTTCATAAGTTATGTGTTGGCAGATCTGACTACATAAATGCTATCTCAATTCATTTGTATTTATTAACTAATTGTTCAGCTTAAGTGTTAGTCTTTATAATATGTTTTTTACTTTTGTGATCTTGCTCCTACAATATACGGGACTCAAATAGAAAATAGCCTTCCTAGTCATTTGTTTACTTGTAGCTACATTGCCCCTTTTGCTAACAGTGAATAGGATTATCTGATGAAAAATCAATATTTGGCTAAAGCCCTGTGGTCCTAGCAGCTAATCCTCGGGAACAGTAGTTAACAGAGAATCTTGGAATGTACTTAGAATAAATGCACAAATTTGGAATTAAGACAAATACTTCCGAAACTTTATCCAGGATCTTTTGCCAAGTAATATTCTGTAGACCCTGGTGTTTTAATTGTGCATTGATTGTTTTTTGGATAAGCCTGCTCCAGTCAGTAAGAGGACAACACAACTGCATGTAAATATTTGTCAAGTCAGATAAAGCCAACACATGCATTTTATTGAAAAGATAAATGTCTGAAAATTAAGTTTGCTTAATGACTTTACAAAAAAAAAAATGCAAATCAACATGATTCACCCTTCCTTAACAAATGTGGAAATGCAAGGTTGGAAGAGAATATGTGTTTGAATTTATCAAATACTAATTAGATCTGATTACAATTTGAAAGAGTGAAACTATTTAATATACATGAATTCTCTTGATTACAATATTCTCTAGGATCAATAGTTTGATAAAACTGCTGCTATTTTACTTACATTGCTTTATTATAGTATGTAGATTTAAAAAGGAAAGAAGCTCATACCTTAGGTATAAACTCTAAGCAAGAACTCACACATAAGGAATGTTTATAATCAGGAACATAATGCTCCTCTAGAAATTGCTATGCCCCAATGGCATTTTGGTGGAATCAATATATATATTTTGGATAACATATAACTGGATGAACTGAGTCCCCACCAATATCATTTTTACCATAATAATAAAGACATTCAGGACTAATGGGTAGGAGATATAAGGGAATATATTTACCTTGATTTGGATCATGCTTACAAAGGTGTGAACCAGGAGCTAGCCCACTGAATTATTAATAATTATATGTAATTAATCATATTGACTTAGCTCCTAATCTTGCACCATTAAATTTAATGGTAGATTTGCCATTGACATCAATGGGCATAGGATCAAGTCATTCCTGCCAAAAGATCCCAGTCATGATCAGTTGCATGTTATGCTAGCTGCTCTACAAGCACACAGAAAGACAGAGCATGAAAATGAGAGGGAGAAGGACAGTAACTGAAATAAGATCAAGGGGGTTATGGAGGCTAATAACATGCACAACTAGATGATTCTGAATAATTGATTATTTATGTTGTTAAATATAATTTCAAAATATGTCTATCAAACTGTAATCTCCTGGGCTCCCTTAACATTGTTCCCTTGCCTCTGGGAAAGGGGACCTCCATCTTACTGTCTATTGTTGGGTTTTGTATTTATATATACACTATCCTCAACTGCCACTATTGGTTCCTTTTTAAAACAGAAATGACCCTCAGAACCTTCTTCAGACAATGTGCCCTCTTCATCTATACCAGCCTCCTGCCCCAGCGTGCTTTTCCTGTGTAAATATGGAAGGCTGCTAGGACCTCCTGCTGTCTCTCCTGCTCTCCAGTGAGCAGGGGAGGATTTCTTAAAACTTTCAGATTATCTGTCTGGGAAAGATTTATTTATTTATTTAACCCTTTAAGTTCAAAATATTTTGACAATATGAAGCTTGAACTGTAGACATGTATTCTCTCATGCTACAAATTATGGGGTAATTATAATCAGGATTTATAATGCTGGCTAATTTCTCCATTTCAGTCTTTCAAATATACAAGCCTAACATGTTTATAGCACACACTTTAGTGTTCTTTTAACTTGCTGAATGCCTCTGACTGCCAACTTACACTTTTCCAATTTGTTCAAGCAGGTTAGTCAGTTTTCTATCATATTATAACAAAGGCTGCCAAAGTCTCTTAAGATATTGGCACCTGCTGTAGCATGACTAAAAACAGCCTTTCTTTGGAGGAACATCGTCTGTAGGATTATAAGTACATTTTTGGTGGCATATGAAAAAGTGATTCTGTAACTACATGTGAGAACTTTTATACTGCAAGATACATTTTAATGCAAAAGAGATCTAGCTGGTTACCTAAGATTCAGCAAACAAATCCTCACTTTCTCCTCCACTAAATTGTAAATGAGATCTGAGAAATATAGAATTGGTATTGTCACAAATCTCAGTTGCACTAATCCTCCAAGGTTCCTTGGTACTATAGCTAACTCATACCTACTTAATATGTACCTGGGCCCAGAGATCAAAAAGTGTAACATGACCTTATCACTGTACAATACTAAACCAATAAATAAGGTTCAGGATTTCAAATACAGAAACATTGACCTGCTTAGTCCCACACTATTAAAAATGTTTAAATCTTTTATTTATAATGAAGAAAAAAGAGGAAAAGAAAAAAAGAGAAAAACAAACAAACAAAACAAAAACAACTAAAGCATTTCAAATGTGAAGTATTGAGTAAGACTTTCATTTTAACAGTATCTCTAATTCCCTTTCCCATTAGAAGCAGAGAATTTTTAGAAGGATCATCTGTCTGACAGTCTCTGAGATTATATGAAAGATACTAATAACTGTCTTTTCTGGGGAAAAGAGAAGTTGTTACTGAGTTAGGCTAGAGCTGTTGTTGCTATTGTAATTAAAGTCCAATACTGTTTCCCAGAAGACAAAACAAGATAAATCCACAAAAAAGGGGAGAGAAAAGAACAGCATATATAGCAAATGCAGCTTCTGTCTTGGGTGCTGACTTTCATTTGCAACCTCACTGCTGGAGAAACATAGACACAATCAGTGTTTTCCCCAGGAATTGAAATTGGGGAGGTGTTCGAATTTTCAGGGGTGGGGGTCAGGGCCAATGAGGGGTGAGACCGTGAGGGTGAAGGCAGGTTGTATGGCACCATAGTAAAAACTGAAAAATGTTTCATGACCATTTTATTAGATTTAACTCATGTTTTAAAATCATCACACAAATTAAAGTTGGCTACTCAAGCCTTCTATGAAGCATTACATCTACATCGTTCTTGGTTTTTTGTTATAATTTTGCACAACTCTGTTAATGAACTTCCTGACTTCAGTGCGTTCATCTCTGGTGGCTTCTCGTATGTCCAGTACTTCTATTCCTTCAAATGATATCCTCATTAGTTCATTCACATGATCAGGCAGAAGGCAATTTCTTTCAGAACACAAAATTCTATTAAATGATGAAAAAGAATGCTCATGTGTAGCTATTGTGACTGGGAGTAGTAAGAGATGAATTACTACTTCTTTCATCCCAGGAAACATAGCACAAAGATCGGGTCGAGCCACTAGTGATGATAAACAAGAAGTTGAGGTCAAATCTTCATTCATTCATCATATGATATTCCACTCTGTGTTCAAATTCTTAATTCTGTCCTGAGCACATGGCAGCCCCATTGCTGGTAGTGCCTCACTCCACTCAACTGTCAGTGTTTTATAGGACAGGGATCTGTAAAAAGCCAAGCAGAGGTTGAGTAGAATCTAGAAGTCACTGTTGTTGATTTTTAAGAATCAAGTCTGTGTACTTTTTCAGTTGTCTTAACAAACACTTCTTGTCCTCTTCACTTAAGGATTCAATATAAATGCCTTCATTAGTCAACTTCTGGCCTGAAGTCTTTGCTTCTTCCAGTACTTTTTCAATGGATAGCTCTCTGATTGATCCAAATGTAGCTTCTATTGCTCGGCAAAGATCTACTACTGTTGTAGCAGATGCCTGGATGGCATTGTTTAATGACCCAAGTGGTTTCAATAGTAGACTTATAGAAGAGAGAAGGGCAATAGTCTTTTCTGAACGTAGTAGCAAAAGTAATCCACCAGCCTCACTACTTAGATCCATCCCATCTTGGTAAATACTTTCCAAAGCCAGTAATAATAGCTGGAGTAATTTTAAGACAACAGCCAAGGATCGCTCATGAGAAAGCCAGAGGGTTTTCCCAGGTTGGACTAATTTGAACTTCAGTCCCAGAGTATCTTCTATATTTTCCAAGATATTCAGAATTTTTGGACACTTGCTGAAAAAAAAATATAATGAAGACATTAAATGTATAGCTTTTTAAATGTCTTTTGAAGAGTCTGCAGCTCGTACTAGCGCTAGTTGGAGTAGTGTGTATAGGAAAGATTAGGGTTACACTTTTCCTCTGAGCAAAGCTTGTACTCCATCATGTCTTCCAGAGAAGTTTGCAGCTCCATCAAATGCACAAGCAGCCATCTGTTTGGGGTCCAATTGACAAGCATTTAACTCTTGTAAGATGTGGGTTGTCACACGTGCAGCCGATGTGTCTTCTATAACTTGAACATCTAGAAATTCATCTACTTGCCTATCACTGTCATCAAGATAACATACACAATGACTTAATACTCGATGTCCATTTGCATCGGTGCATTCATCAGCCATGTATGCAAATTTTTTGAAAGTGGTGAGAGAGTTCTTCACTTTTTTCAACCGTTGAGCCTTTCACTGTTGTACCACATGCTTCTAGCCAGTCAGCTGAGTTTCTTGAAGAAAGATAGTGAGCATTTGTCTTGTTCAGAACCAGTGTTCAACTTCAGGATGAACAAGTAACAATGAACTTAACATTGGCCTCCAGTCTGTAGTGTGTGGTATCTCTTGCTTAAATAGAAAGTATGATGCCACAGCCATGTGTGTTCACATGAACTGCATTGTGTCTCCAGCATTCCTAACAGCCTCATTACATTCACCAGTGTTGTCCTTGTTCAGCAGAGACTCAGAGCTCAAAGGTGCTTTCACATGAGTTCACCTCCCAGGTGAGGGGCAAGAAGGCACCTTACTCGTTCCTCCAGCTGTTCACTGTTTGCTCTGGCCACTGTTGTTCATTGTGCCACCGTTCACTCCATCAATCCATTGCCAATGGCCCTGCGCTGTCACCTTCTGCTGGCACCTGCCACTGAGACTTTTGTGAGTTGGTCTCTTGAGGTTCCACCAGCTCTCAGTAATTTCAGCTCTCAGTGGGGGAACCTCGCTGCTAGTGCAGACTGGGCCGTCTCTTCCACAGAAACACTGTCCACAGCAGGTCTAAGCACTTAGACCTGATTATCAGTGATTTCAGCTGTAGTGGTCACTTAACAAAACAGACTATGGAGCCTAATCTGTTCTGTCTTTAAACAGTGGAGAGGGGCAGGTCAAATAGTACTTGTGACTCAGGCAGACCATCAAGCAGAACACCTGTCCCCACCCTCTCTCTTGATGCCCTCAATCAGCACAGGCTAAGTACAGTTGTACTGCCCTTTGCTCATAAAATAAGAACAACAACATTTCATTACCCCCACATTCAAGTGATTTGTAAACCAACCCCAGCCAAAAATCTATCACTTGGGCAACACAGCTCTGTTTGCTGTATATCTAGGTAGATTAGGTGTGAATGTAAATATAATCTGGTCCTGAAGTCTTTCCCCCCAGTCCCCAGCTCATCACTAGCTGTCCGGGAGAGCTCATTTAGATTTTGCTTACAAATCATAATTTGAAATTATTAGGTTGGCCAACATCACTGAAATGAATGCACTGACATTGACATAAAAAAACAACAGCTGTATAAGGAAGCTAATTTGTTCATACTTTTCAAATCTATTATACTTTTTCAGATACATGTATTTTATCATACATGTTATATGCTTTTAAAGTGTGTATTAATGTTTCAGTTCCAATTCAAATTTCCAAACAATCACTAAATTGGCAACACTGCATGTAACCAATTCACAAAAATGGGGGGGGAGGGACTTGGGGAAATTCAGGGGGGTGTAAAGAAATCCCTGGACACAATTCATAGCTTTAATCAGTCACTGCGATAGCTGGCAAAGATGTACCAATATCATGCTGCTTGGTGCATTCCTTTTAAAATCCACTTTGGTAGCAGGCGAACAGGAGTGTTGCACAATATACAGTCTTGGCTAGCAAAACAAGACTCTTATTTAGACAGAATGCAAAAGGAAGGGGATAGAAAAGGGAAGAAATTAGGTGGGGAAGGAAAAGAACACATGAGGGAAAGGGGGACATCAGGAACCAAACTCTCACATCCCAGGTGGTGTTTGGGATTTAGCCAGAGCTGGTGGAGGTGCTGATGTCATCTGGGTTCCTCTTACTGGCCTGGTCTGATCAGGACATCTCTCAGGATCAGGAAGACAAAAGCCCAACAATGTCATGGTGGATCTCAGGATCTCTAGAGTTGGTGGGGGTGGAGCCATTCTGGCGAATATTGCTGCCTCCTGTCCACCCAGCTCCTAGCCAGCAGTCATTATTCCCTCCCCCTTCCAATGTCTTCCCAAAAGGAAGTGATGGGCAAAATCACCCATCTCTTCCTTTTTCTGTCCATCAATTAGACTTAATTTCTAACTCACAAATTTTGGTTCTTTGTCTTCTGATCCCACATTTCTCTTATTTACCAGACAAAGTCTTAACTCAGCCCTTGAGTTATATCAGTAGGCCTTTTCTTTCTGATTAATTCAGTCTGTCTGTCTTCCCTTTTTCACTTCTCCCATCAATATTTGTTGTTATAAGTGATTGGATCATTTTATAAACTTTTATCCACTTTCCCACAATTAGTTCATAATTGGGGTAGGTGTGCCAGACCCCATATATTACAACATATTTTTCATAAAGTATTTAATCTGTCCAAACAATTTTTATTCAGAATCCATTTTAACTACTGCACAGGAATATTATTTAGTATTAACCAACCAATATTAACCACCCCCCTGGCCTGCAATGTATATCACTGTAGAACTGGGGAGTTTCTTTACAAAGTGAAGATCTTTGTTTAGTTAATGCGGTTATTTGATTGTCCAGTGTCAGGTGATCCTAGCATGACCCTGAGTCTGCACACTATCTTAACAGCAACTTGGCATATGAGGGAAGTATAACTTTATGGGCCCTATTCTGCTATTCTTGCAAACCTAAAACTCCCATTGATGTTACCTGAAATTTTGGGTGCACAGTACAGCAAATTCAGGCTGGTTATGAAATATTTTCTAGTTGGTGAACATGGAACCCTGCCTTATTGTGGATGTTCATGATGCTTCTGACATTCCCAAAATCCAATGGGAATCAATCAAAACACCTAATTAGAGCTTAACGTAAGGAGTGCAAGCTTGGCTCCATTGCCTCTGGTATGGCAAAAAGAGATGCACAGTATTAATTCAGAAAGAGAGACTACACGATAAAAAAGGTATCAGAATAAAAATTCTGTTGCTCCACATCAACTATAAATTAGCCCTGACTATTTCAATTGGGAGATTTCCAGCTAAAATATTAGTCATGAAATCAACTAATGTATTATTAACGGTGTGGAGAAACTAAAGGTAAATCAATTGGTAGCTTTTCTCCTAATTAGATTAAGTGAGGGTTTTTTTAATATATAAAGAGGGAAACATTTGAAATACACATATTTAATGTTAATTATTACTTCATTCCCTTACTTTCCACAGTTCCCTACTCCCCTTCACCTTTCTTCCCCATTAATTCACTAGCTTTCCAGACAGGTTTCTCCTCAAGCTCTAGTAATTTTTAAAGTAGTTCACATGCACAAATTCCATTAACAATAATGGGACCTAATGAAGATTTGCCTGTGATAGTAAAATATTGATGAATAAGACCCTAAGAATTGTTGTTGTTGTTTTTTTAATTTTATTTGAATTTTATTTTTATTTATATCAGGAGCATTGTTATAGGTCACACACAAAAGCAATTTTAAGGATATAATTACGTGAGCAACTTCCATTTAAATTATTCTAGCTTTATCTCTCTCCCTCCCCCCCATTTGTATTTTAAAGGTTATTAATTAGGTAGCAGAATAATTTGTTAAAGTTACCTACAATTTCATATAGAAACATACCTAACCTTAATAATAGACAAATCTAAATAAAGTTATCCCCAGTGTAGTAATGACAGTGACCAAATGGGTAAAATCATACAGCTATTATTCAGTAACTTACTGGATAACTTAGGAAACCTCCCTATTAAATCAATGGGCCAAATTCTGTACTGCTTACACTGGCACAACCCCATAATTTGGGCTGAAATCAATGGAATTACAGTGGTGTAATGAAGAGCAGAAATTGACTCAATGTATATTGAAGTAACTAGAATAAATCTGTTCCTCACAGAAGCAGAAACAAGTCTCCTGGAAGTTACCTGCTTTCTCTAATACCTTCCTGTTAGCTGCTCCTTCCACTTCTTCAGCATGTCATTCACACCCATTTCTAAGCCAGATTCTGATCCCCTTACTCACACTGTGAAATTCCTTACTTTCACGGCTGAAGTCAATAGGCCAGATTCTGCCAGCCTTTCTCACCTTGATAGTAGCTTACTCTGATCCCCTTACTCAGATAAGCAGCATCTTACTTACGAGTAATCTAATTGATTACAGTGGGAGTAGGAAGGTATTATCAAGGTAAAGGTGGCAGAATCTGGCTACTTGCAAAGTAATGTGATACCAAACATGACTACCAGTAGCAGAATTTGGCCCTATGGTAATATCCATACATTTATTTATATTTTACATCATATTTTTTCTTCAACTTTTTTCTTCTACTCTATTCCCAATAGCCCCCTGGTGTTTGTTGTTTGTTTGTTTATTTGTTTGTTTGTTTGTTTTTAATTCCACCCCTTCTATCATGCAGTCCTCTAGGCCTGGTTATGTTCCCATCCTTCCCTGCAGCTATAATCATGACTTGGTCTGATCTCTTTAGTTTGGACTCAGAGTCTGCTGTCTCTTCTCCCAGGCTCTGACCAATAGAATTCTCTACCTTTGTCAACATAATAATAGGTTGAACAAAAAGGTAAATATCTGTCTCTCTCTCACCCACACACACAAACATTTTTTTATTTCATTTTAAATTTCAGTGATATTTTGTATTCTACCAAAAAAATCCCAAATGATTTTTTTTCAAATTTTCAACATTTTTTTAATTAAAAATAATTTCAGTGAGGGGAAAAACATAGACATCTTTACTTTTTCCCACTGACAAGCAAGGATGAGAGAGAGTAAAAAGGACAGGAACTAAAACAAAACTTGACCTACATTATTATTATAATCATAAAAGCCCCAAAATGATGAATTGTTCACAACAGGTATTTGTTTATATTTGTGAAAAGCGTTCCAGCTCCATTAGTTAGAGTGTCCTCTATTTCTCAGGCTTTTACTGCTGGTTTTCTGGGAAGTTCAGTACAGGAGTTTAAAGGCAGAGTGATACAGGATATAGTGCAGCCACATTTTTCCAATACTTAAAATATTTCTAAAATAGTTTCTTTTCCCACTGTAAACTTGTAGCAAAGCCTTCAATTTTGTCAGAATCTAACCTTACATTTCCTCTCCACCCATAATTCTAGCCCTATAATTTCACAGATAACCTTTCAAATCTAATTAAGTGTGAATTAATGATGTGGGGAGATTAGCTGTTAGACATCAGCAGCAGTTTGAGAAAAGGAGGAGTTTCAAGGGACCATGTTGAATCCTTCTGACTCAGCTTCTGGCAAACAGAGGATAGGGATACAATCCCTGCCCATCCTGGCTAATAGCCATTGATGGACCGTGAACTTATTTCGTTCTTTTTTGAAACCTGTTGGCCTTCACAACATCCTCTGGAAAGGAGTTACACAGATTTACTGTGCGCTGTGTGAAAAAATATTTCCTCTTGTTTGTTTTAAACCTGCTGCCTATTCATTTCATTTGATGACCCCAAGTTCATGTGTTATGAGAAGGAGTAAATAACACTTCCTTATTCACTTTCTCCACACCAGTCATGATTTTGTAGACCTCTATCTTATTTCTCCTTAGTTATCTCTTTTCCAAGCTGAAAAATCCCAGTCTTATTAATTGCTCCTCATATTGAAACTGTTCCATACCCCTAATAATTTTTGTTGCCATTTTCTGAACCTTTTCCAATTCCAATACATCTTTTTTGAGATGGGGTGACCACATCTGCATGCAGTATTCAAGATGTACCATGGATTTATATAGAGGCAATATGATATTTTCTGTCTCATTATCTATCCCAGGAATCGGCAACCTTTGGCACGCGGCTTGCCAGGGTAAGCACCCTGGCAGGCCGGGCTGGTTTGTTTACGAGGTGCACCATCCCAGTCCAATGGGGGCTGCGGGAAGTGGCGCGGGCTGAGGGATGTGCTGGTTGCTGCTTCCCACAGACCCCATTGGCCTGGGATGGCAAGCGCGGTTAGGGGGAGCCACAATCAGCCAAACCTGTGGATGCAGCAGGTAAACAAACCAGCTCGGCCCTCCAGGGTACTTACCCTAGCGGGCCGCGTGCCAAACATTGCCAATCCCTGATATATCTCTTTCTTAATGATTCCCAATATTCTGTTCGCTTTTTTGACTGCCACTGCACGTTGAATGGATGTTTTCAGAGAACTATCAACAATGATTCCAAGATCTCTTTCTTGAGTGGTAACACCTAATTTAGACCTCATCATTTTTTATGTATAGTTGGGATTATGTTTTCCAGTGTGCATTACTTTGCAAACTAAACATGTTCAGTTTTTTTAACCTGTCTTTATCGGTCAGGTTTTCTAAGATTTTCATGATTTTTCTTACTTTACTTTGGATTTTCTCTAATTTGTCCATATATTTCTTAAAGTGTGGCACCTAGAAATGTACCCAGTACTTCAGCTGAAGCCTCATCAGTGATGAGTAGCGTGGGACAATTACCTCCCGTGTCTTAAATATGACACTCCTTTTAATTTACCCAAAATGATATTAGCCTTTCTAGCAACTGCATCACACTGTTGACTCATATTCAGTTTGTGATCCACTATAACCCTAAAATCCGTTTCAGCCATACTACTGCTGAACTAGTTATGCCTCAGTTTGTACTTGTGCATTTGATTTTGTCTTCCTTGTACTTTTCACTTGTCTTTATAGAATTTCATCTTGTTGATTTCAGAGCAACTCTCCAGTTTGTCAAGATTATTTCAATTCTAATTGTGTCCTCCAAACTGCTAGCAACCTCTCCCAGCTAATGTCACCCACAGATTTTATAAGCATACTCTCAACTCCATTATCCAAGCCATTAATTAAAATGTTGAATAGTATCAGACTCATTACAGACCCTTGGGTGTTACCCGGGGTTCTTTCAACCCAAAGCTCTTGGTAACTTTACTCTGTGTGAGGAGGTGTCAGGAAATAAATCAGGGGAGACACAGCCATCCGACTGATAGATGGCTGGCACAAACAGGACAACACAAGAGCGCTTTCACTTAAAGCTAAACTTTACTAGTCTCAAGCACTTACACATGTCCAAGGCCGGCTCTGGCTTTTTTGACGCCCGGCGGCCAGAGCACTGGGGGGAGGGCAGCGAGCCCGCCGCGGCTCTCCACTCTCCCCGACCGGTCGGAGCGCTGGGGGGAGGGTGGCGAGCCCAGTCGTGGCCCCGCTCTCGGGCCGGAGCGCCCCGCCGCGCTGCCCCCCTCCAGGCGCCGCCCCAAGCACGTGCTTGGTGGGCTGGTGCCTGGAGCCGGCCCTGCACACGTCCACAAGATTAGTAAAACACCCCCAATCCTTGATAATTACCAAAGCTGAGTGTGGCTTTCTAATGACACAGCGGCATTGCCGCTGGGGAACACAAGATGCATCCAGAGGGAGAGACCAGTCCTGAAGAGTCCCCCAAAGGAGAGTCCCACCTATCTCAAACTTTCCCCCCTTATTTTTACATTAGTAATACAATGACATGTCCCTTAAAGAAACCTGTTAAGTAAGCAGTTTCAAGCAAGAGATTCCTTCTGATTATTGATTAACCAGGTGTGGGTTTTACCAGAACTGGCAGCCTTGAGACCTCAATAGACATCCCTGGGGTATATCCTACTCTTTTAAAACACATGTATCAGCAACTTCAACACAATTCTTAACAGGAAGGATGCGGGGTCAAGCTGCCCTTTCTGTGGCACCCCAAAACCCCCTCTCTTCCTGCCTTGGTCAAGCTGAGATTGCTGAATGGCCAATTTACAGCTTGCTGACTAGGTTGCTTTAAAAATAAGCCATAGTGGTTTTAGGCACTGTACTGGTTTGCCAAAGTCTCCCCGTACATGGGGGACCCCACTTGATTTACAACCCCACCCACTCAGAAAGTGAAAGTGATAATTACACTCTGAGTATGGTCTTTCTGTCAGTTTTCTACCAACATAATATAATTTCATTTAGATCGCATTTCCCTAGTTTGCTTATGAGAATCATCATATGGGACTGTGTCAAAAGCCTTACTAGAATCAAGATGTATCATGTCTACAGCTTCCCCCATCCACTAGGCCTTCTTCTGTCAAAGAAGGAAATTAGGTTGGCTCCATCTTGGCTATTACTTATAAGCCTATTATCATTTTGATTCTTACAGATTGATTGTTTAATAATTTCTTCCAGTACATTTCCAGGTATTGAAGTTAGGCTGACTGGTCTATAGTGCCCCAGGACCATTTTGTTTCTCTTTATATGGATAAGTTCTATGTTTGCCCTTCTCCAATCCTCAGGGACCTCACCCATCTATCATCAGTTCTCAAAGATAATCACTAATGGTTCCAAGATTGCTTCAGCTAATTCCTTAAGAACTTTAGGGTCAATTTTCATTGTCAATCTCATCTATAAATTCTACTGTCATATCATTTTATAACATGTTTTTGTATATTAAATAGAGATTATAAATTGTTTTGTGCTTTAAAATAAATTATACTTTATGCCAGGGGTCGGCAACCTCTGGCACACAGCTCGCCACGGTAAGCACCCTGGCAGGCAGGGCCAGTTTGTTTACCTGCCGCATCCACAGGTTCAGCTGATTGCAGTTCCCACTGGCCACGATTCGCCGCTCCAGGCCAATGGGGGCAGCAGGAAGCCGTGGCCAGCACATCCCTCGGCCCGCGCTGCTTCCCACAGTCCCCATTGGCCTGGGACGGTGCACCACGGCCAGTGGGAGTCTCGATCGGCTGAACCTGCAGACGTGGCAGGTAAACAAACTGGCCCAGCCCACCAGGGTGCTTACCCTGGCAAGCCACGTGCCAGAGGTTGCCGACCTCTGCTTTATGCTTTTACATTTGGTTAAGGTATTTGACCACATGGAGTCTGAAATTCAAAATGGCGTGCCTGCCAAACAACAGCTTGACTCTATCTTTGTTTTGCTTCTTATTCAAGTTTTCATGCCCTTTTGTAACTTTGGTGGGAAAGGCATCTAAGGATCAGCACAGAACTGGTTCAAACAGATTCCAGCAAGGGAGCTGACAGTTTTACCTCAGAACCTTGTCGCGCTTGTGCCTATATAAACTCTGAGCTCCCGCTGCCTAGTTGCTGTCTGTCCTAGAGGCAACCACAGTACCATTGTGTTTGTACGGCGACATGGACCAGAAGATCAGAAGATCATCACCTGCAAAGTAAAGAAAGACATAAGCATTAAGAACTCTGACTGTGCTTACCAATCTCTGAATTCCACATCATTTTCGGAGAAAGGTATAGAGGTCCTGTTGATCGGTCACCCTCGGGTGATTGCAGAGCCAGGCCTCTCTTCAGCATCAGCAGGTCCTGTTGATCTCCTGCTAAGAAGCAGTTGAGACCCAGAATCCATCAGTTGCTGGTGACAACGGGGTTATACCATTTACTGCCTATCAACACCTAGAAACAGGGGTATTTCTAGAAATGGTGTAGTATTGGGTGTAGTTTTGTTTTAGGGTTATTTGTTTATTGCCAGGGTACCTATTTTGTGGGGCCTGGGTTTTAAACACAAACTGTCAAACCACATCTCACTGTTGTTTCTTATTATTATCTGTTTAAATAAAAGCTGTTATCTGTTTACTTTATTCTTCTCTCTTCTTTATCCATTTGCATCATGGGATAGGGAGGTATGCTATCTTTCCTTTCTAACCCCTGGGTGATAGATACTGGATAAGGGTGCAAGATCCTCCTAATTAGCTTCAAGGTATTCCTGGCCTATACCATCCTCACCAACATAGTTAACATTGCAGGGTTAACAATTTGTACAACAGCAAAATGATTTGAATGCTTTTATCTTCTGTGAAAGATACAGTATATAATCAGGTCTCAAGTCATGCAGATCTAGAGTGAATCATTTGTAATGTTAACATCATAGAAATTCTCATAGGAATAAACTGTTGCATTCCAACACATTTAAATCTCATTCTCAAATAGAGTAGCTACTGTATCATAGATGATGAGAAAGTGATGGTGCATTTAAACAGCCACTGTTTGAAAAATGAACGAGGGAATTATTTTTGTGATTTTTGTCAATGATTACAGAATCTACTGTCATTGAGAAGGTGGTTTTTTTTAATATATATGATATTTTAACACTGAATAAAATTGAAGGATTACAATGCAGGCAGCATAAAAACAAAATAGTATGACATGAGTTTGGGACTGTTAGAACAGATATTTAACAATGGCAGAGTTGCATTTACTAGTAGGAGAGCCTGTATCTAATGAGGGTAAGTGTGTTGGAATATTAAAGTAATTCACAGATTTTAACCAACATTAAGTCATTCCCCCTCCCTAATTGATCAGCCCCATTTTCTAATCCTTACACTTTTCCAGCTATGGGATTTTATTTACATCACTGGCATTTTTCTTGTTCCTGTTTTGAAAGCTGCTGCAAACACTTATTTTTAAATAATAAATTCTTGTTTTGTTTGGTGACAGAAGGGTTGCTAGATAATTTAGTTCTGTTGGTCTAGCTTAACTGGTAACGCACTCTTCTACAGGTTACTATGGTGTGTAGGTTTCTGTCCGACACAGGGCCGGATCCAGCTCTTCTGCCGCCCCAAGACGAGTGGCGGCACTTCAGCGGCAGCTCAACCGTGCCGCTTCCTCTGCGGCAGTTAAGCAGCGGGTCCTCCCTCTCTTCTTCTTTGGCGGCAATTCGGCGGCAGGTCAAAGAGGAAGAGAGGGAATGTGGGACCCGCCGCCGAATTTCCGCCGAAGACCCGGACATGCCACCCCGATACCGGAAGGAGTGCCGCCCCTTTGAATTGGCCTCCCCAAGCACCTGCTTGCTAAGCTGGTGCCTGGAGCCAGCCGTGGTCCCACACCAAGAATTGAGCTCATCCCTAACACCAGCACAAGTAGTACTACAGTGGTGGGGTGTACTGTTAGAAGTTGTGTTCTTTAGATAAGACATAACAATGTAGGACATGTTTGGCCGCATTTAATAGCCCTATATGGGTGTTAAAAATTATATGATCCTTTGTCAAACAAATATAATAACAGAATAACCCCAGTTTTAGGTCAATGTTCACTTTAAATAAACAAATAAAAGGTTCTAACTATTGAGCCTCACTCCAAACTATCCAGCAAAACTGAACATAGCTTTTTTTTCTTCCTGATCCCAAATAACTCCCACTACTATTCATATTAACCCAAATAATTAATTATTTTAACTTTTCATGACTCTCTCTGTTATGGCAGGTATTTCCTTCAACTCTGCTATGTGCCAGGGCATCCCTGGTGTCATGAGCAAGCAATGTATTCTGTGGCAGCTTTTCATCAAAATGTTGCCAACTGTGTCTATAAATTCATCACATATTTTCTGTATCATAATATTCTGCACAAAATGAAGTTGCCGTATCCTGGAGCCTTCCTACAATAGTCTCATACCTGGAAACAATGTAATTTTGAGGGAAAACTCCATATTTGAAGTAAAATATAAAACAAACAATTGATTTAAAACATAATATATACAACAATGGTCACTATTATAAAAGTCATCATTGCCAGTGCTTAGTATCTCTGATATCACAGTTTCCCTCTGTGCTTGGAGCTACTAGTAACAGCAGTAAAAAGAAAGAGAAAAACAGAAGGTGGTAGGATGATTAAAAAAAAGAGAGAGAAAAAATAGATATCGGCATAAAAAAACAAATCTGAGAACCATATTGTACCATTGATTGCAATATTTTGTAGTTATTTTTCAGACTTTGAGTCATCTACGGTAGTGAAGTAAGCTTTGAATTACACTGGAAACTCTTTGAGGCTTGTACCATGTCTTTCTATGTTTTGTACAGCACCTAGAACAATGTGGCACTGATTGTGACCGAGGCTTGTAGATGGCACCAGAATGGATTATGGATAGAATTTCTGTAAAATAACGTGTACGGTTTAGTCAGGGGTGAAAATAAAATGAACTCTTACCGTTACGGGGGCCGGCTCTGCCCCCCCTGAAAGGGGCGGGGCCTTAGGCAGAAGGGGCAGAGCTGGGCGTCAGCATCCCCCAACCAGCCCATCTGCACTGCCTGGCCCATTCCGCCCGGGGCGCCAGCAGCGATTTAAAGGGCCTGGCTCTGGCCGCTGCCACGGTAGGAGAAGCAGCAGCTGGAGCCCCAGACCCTTTTAAATCACCAGCCCAGGGGCATCTGCTCCTTTTGCCCCCCACCCGTTGGCGGCTCGGGGGGAAGCAGGGAAGGGGAAGCGATGTTAGCAGGGTCCTTAAAGCACTGCCGCATCAGCGCATTAAAGTCAGGTGTAAGGGCCGGTACCGACAGCCACTTGTTACCAGTACACCGTTCCGGCCCGTACCGCCTTATTTTCACCCCTGGGATTAGTAATGAAGACAAAATATTCTTCCTCTGCTTTCAACGTGATACACCTGTAATTTACAACATGGAAAGATCATGAGAGGTGTCACACACTGCAGCTCTCAGTGATTCCAGTACTTTTCAAGATTACAAAAAGCCAAATGTTTGTCCCACCAAAGTTAAAAGTAGTTTTACTATGGCTTCAGTTGTTCCAGAGTTTGCCCCGTAATATACAGACTAACACAGCAGTTCAGCTTAAGAAAAAAATGGACTTCTAAATCGTGTGGGAAATAGAGGCTCATCTAATAGTACTCCACATAACAAATCTGCTGTTTTACTTTATGCAGCCCTAATGATTTCCATTATCTCCTTAGTTGATAGAATCCATTTCAAAAACCAATAATCTCTTGAAATCGACTGAGCCACAAATTGCTCATTAGAGAAAATTTTCAAAGATCATTACCTTTCCCATAGATTTTAGCTTTTCATTTCCTGGATACTCACTTGTAATGTTGTTCATAATAAGGGGAGGGGAGATTACTTAGTCACAAAAGAATGATTCTAATATAATTCACACTATTCATTTGTTGATTATTAGAACCACTACATTTTTATTAAAGGTCAACACTGTATCACTTTTAACCTTGGTTTTATGATCTCATGCAATTATGTTATAATGAAATGATGAATGTCATCATCACTGTACGTGTACTGCAATGAAGGACTAAACTAGAATTGTATATATTAAATATAGTATTTCTTTTCTTAACTATCAATCCCACACACACAACAGACACACAGATATACACGCACAGACACACACACACACAAATGGCAAGTAAAAACCAAAACATCTCCTCAAATAAATACCTGCATTTGAATTCCTTCATTGTCAGGAGTAATATCCAAAAAAAAGCCAAAGCAAAACAAAACCAAAAATAACCCATTTTTGTTCTGTCATATCAGATGTGAAAATCTATGCAGGATTAATTTAAAACCGTAATAGCTATATTTTAATCCATGGATCTCAAAGTGCTTTATGAAAGGGGTCAATATTATTACTCCCAATTTACAGATGGGGAAACTGAGCCACAGAGAGGCAAAATAACTTGCCCCAGGTCACCCAATTGCAGATCAAGGAACAGAATCCAGGTCTTCCCCCCTCCTATTTCAGAGAATCTAGCCACTAGTGCCCCTATCCAAAACAGATAAAGTAAACTAGAAATAGGGCGAATATAGGAAAACAAAATAAAAGAAAAGTGTTATTTATTTTAACCTTTCCGTAAAGAACGTGTAGTAAAAAGCATTTACTTGTAGAGCTGAATCACTAGCAAAATGTAAAGCACATGCCGGAATTCTGCTAATTACACTGGTCTACAATTTTTGAGAAGTCGTCTGCTTAAGAGATAAAATGTGCTATTTATTATGTATTTTGATGTGCTGAATTCAAATATGACAATTAAAACAACTGATTGGCTACTGTTTCTAAGATATTTAAGTTTCTACATTTTATGTCTATGTATATTGTGTAGATAGTAGAGTTTTAATCATAAATTGTAAACCTAGGTCTTTTCATGTGTTTATGGTTGCTTTACATGATAATATTTCACCTGTCCTGTTTATGTAACACTTTAAAAATCAGCAAAAGGATTATATAAATAAAATGTATTATGAAACAAAAGGCAAAAAACTATTATGTGCATAGTTCAGTCCTATTCAGTGTCCACTCGGCGCTTCTTGGCTTGTCTCTTGTATTCATTAAATGGAGCATCTCTTGTCACTGTCCAGCAATAGTCTGCAAGCATTGATGGGCTCCATTTGCCCTGATAGCGTTTCTCCATTGTTGCAATGTCCTGGTGAAATCGCTCGCTGTGCTCGTCGCTCACTGCTCTGCAGTTCGGTGGAAAAAAATCTAGATGAGAGTGCAAAAAATGTATCTTTAGTGACATGTTGCAAACAAGGTTTTTGTATGCCTTGAGGAGGTTTTCCACCAACAACCTGTAGTTGTCTGCTTTGTTGTTTCTGAGAAAATTTATTGCCACTAACTGGAAGGCTTTCCATGCCGTCTTTTCCTTGCCACGCAGTGCATGGTCAAATGCATCATCTCGAAGAAGTTCACGAATCTGAGGACCAACAAAGACACCTTCCTTTATCTTAGCTTCACTTAACCTTGGAAATTTTCCATGGAGATACTTGAAAGCTGCTTGTATTTTGTCAATGGCCTTGACAAAGTTCTTCATCAGACCCAGCTTGATGTGTAAGGGTGGTAACAAAATCTTCCTTGATTCAACAAGTGGTGGATGCTGAACACTTTTCCTCCCAGGCTCCAATGACTGTCGGAATGGCCAATCTTTCTTGATGTAGTGGGAATCTCTTGCACAACTATCCCATTCACACAGAAAACAGCAGTACTTTGTGTATCCAGTCTGCAGACCAAGCAAGAGAGCAACAACCTTCAAATACCCACAAAGCTGCCACTGATGTTGGTCATAGTTTATGCACCTGTAAAGTTGTTTCATGTTGTCATAGGTTTCCTTCATATGGACTGCATGACCAACTGGAACTGATGGCAAAATATTGCCATTATGCAGTAAAACAGCTTTAAGACTCGTCTTTGATGAATCAATGAACAGTCTCCACTCATCTGGATTGTGAACGCTGTTGAGGGCTGCCATCACACCATCAATGTTGTTGCAGGCTATAAGATCACCTTCCATGAAGAAGAATGGGACAAGATCCTTTTGACGGTCATGGAACATGGAAACCCTAACATCACCTGCCAGGAGATTCCACTGCTGTAGTCTGTAGCCCAACAGCTCTGCCTTACTCTTGGGTAGTCCCAAATCCCTGACAAGGTCATTCAGTTCACCTTGTGTTATGAGGTGTGTTTCAGAGGAGGAGGATGGGAAAAAATGTGTGTCCTGTGACTTTCATGGTTCAGGACCAGAAGTTTCATCCTCTTCCTCTTCCTCGTCTGACTCAAGTGAGAATGATTCTGGTGCATCAGGAACCGGCAGTCCTTCTCCTTGGGGTACTGGGCGTATTGCTGATGGAATGTTTGGATAATGCACAGTCCACTTTTTCTTCTTTGACACACCTTTCCCAACTGGAGGCACGAGGCAGAAGTAACTATTGCTGGTATGGTCTGTTGGCTCTCTCCAAATACTTGGCACTGCAAAAGGCATAGATTTCCTTTTCCTGTTCAACCACTGGTGAAGATTTGTTGCACAAGTGTTGCAGCATATGTGTGGGGCCCACCGCTTGTCCTGATCTCCAATTTTGCAGCCAAAATAGGCTTTCTTAACCATAGTGGTTATATTGCGCTTTTGTGATGCAAAAGTCACTTCACCACAAACATAGCAGAAGTTATCTGCACTGTTCACACAAGTATGAGGCATCTCTGCTCACTTTGGCTAAACAGAAATGTGTCTCTTTGCAAAATCAGACACTGACAAATAAGAGAGCACGATACTATGCTTTCTAGAGCTGATATAGGGCAATTTGTTCAGCAGAGTGATGTAAGCTTTGTTTTGATTGCATCATCCATGACTTCTAGGAATAATATGATGCAATTCATATCATGTATGATGCAATACCAGCTTCAGATTGCATCATTCATTGTTTTGCCTAAAAAGCAAGTACTGTCCAACCCCAGTCATAGATTTATTCATAGATCCAGTCAAAGATGTATTTTAGTCATTTCTGGTTTAAATTGAGATCCCTTCCCTTTATAACTCACTTATCCTCCGCCATTCCCAAGTCAAGGGTCGTATATACTGACCCAATAGCATATCTTGAAAACTAGAGCCAATCAACAATTTTAAGCATCATTTTCATTCTCAGTAACCCAGAGTTAGTGAAGTTTGACTACATTTATTTCGGAAGCATTTTGTCTGTAGAGCACTGTTATATTTAAAAGATATCATGTATATCAATATTCTCACAGAAAGCAGACCTTACAATGTTTTAGTTAAAAATACCATCATCAGATATTTGATATTTTCATTTATGGCTGCTAACTGTTGCTTTAAGCTTTACTATAAATTGTGAGTTTAGAACATGTAAGCTATTTATTGTATACTGTGTCAGCCCTTCTGTGATTTTGCTCACAAAAAAACCCCCAATGTACACAAAATAGATATTGAAAATGTCTGAGTGTAGTTCCTCTTTTCTACAGAAAGGGGAAACACTACAAAGAACATTTAAAGATGATGCCCATCTTGTTTGAAACATTCTACAGCAGTCTATGAATCTCTACTTTCATTTGAATTATTCATGGATCATTAATTGGATCCCAAACAGCTATGGGGGTCTCAGAATATGGATCAGGAAAATAATTTTGAATCTTGCACCATCTGTACCCTGAGCCAAACCAAAGCAGTGTATTCAAACAATCCTGAACTTCATGTATGGGTGTGTCTGACATTTTTATGATCCAAATTTTTATGACTTACTCCATTATCTCTAGTTTGAATCCTTACGTGGTTTTACTAAGAAAACATCTCCTGCGACTCTAAATCAAAACATTTGAATTATTAACAACTATGTTTGGCATGTACTATATGAGAAATAGACGTTTTTAAGGCAAATTCTGCTGTCACTTATTCTGATATTGATAGGAATAGGTTTTTTCTTATATATATAACTCCAAGTCCATTCAAACATCATACCTTTGAAATTAGAAGCAAATTATCACATTCAGGCTTATAACCCAAATGGGATTCCCAAATCATCTCCAGGAGATTTCCCTCACAACAGCAAGGAGAACAAAAGAAGCCCTGTTGAATGCAGATCTCACAGCGCACACTTCTTCTCAGAGCTGTATGAATACCTGTTTTAAGGTGTGCACAGAAGGAGCTCAAAAAGCAGTGGCCAATTTTTTCAAAAATCGTTTGCTATTTCCACTGCATCAGTCTTTGGAAGCCTATCTCAAGAAATGTTAGACCACATTTTTGGAGATGCTGAGCATTGGCAGTGCACATTGACTTAAAGTGGGTGCTCAGCACTTGTGAAACTCAATCAGGTGGTTCAAGTTCAGCATCCAAAATCAGAGGCCAGTTGTGAGATTTCGAGCCTATATATGCATCTCTTACACCCTATATCAGGGGTTCCCAAACTTGGTTTGTGGCTTATTCAGGGTAAGCCATTGGTGGGCTGTGAGACGCTTTGTTTACCTGAGCATCTGCAGGTACGACCGCTCGCAGCTCCCAATGGCCGCAGTTCGCCGTTCCCTGGCAATGGGAGCTGCGGGAAGTGGTGGCCTGGGAGCTGCGAGCAGCCATACCTGCAGACGCTCGGGTAAACAAAGCAACTCACAGCCCGCCAGGGACTTATCCTGAACAAGCCACAAACCAAGTTTGGAAATCCCTGACCTATAGGAATCCAGGAAGCCATCTTCTCCTTGCTGCTATGGGATGGATTGCTGTTAGGTGAGAAGGTGAGTTGCAATGAGGTTAAGAGAGTAACAAAGGATTTTACACTGTTTAAACAGTGCAAAATGGTTCACTTCTATCAATGATAGACTGTATATCAGTATGAGGAATGGTCCCTCCAGAAACAATGCAATATTTTGAATTATTTTTATTTTCTTCAAATACATGCTTAGTTTATTTATATTCCTCTATAGCTGTTGAAAGTCAATAAATAGAATCAAGTTTCAGGGTTTTCTCATCTCACCTAGTGAGTGTCTCTTTCACTGAGATTATAAATGTGTCTGTCTCTTATCTTTTGAAATTTGCATGCATCACATTTACATGATAAGCTGTGTTCTACTGATAAGTCAACAGCCCTCCAGAATTCCCAAATCTTATCAAACAGCGCTGCTTCAGAAACTGAATCTCATAACTGTTTAAAAAAAAATCTAAGCAGCTGCCATTATACTCCAAGTGTTATATATCATCTGAAAGATTTCTAATTCAGGTGTTTTATTTTTAAGTAGCTCTTTTTCTTGTTTTCTTCTTTCAACAATGTTTTCCTGATATCTCCATCTGTCATATTATTACATACTGGCCATCTTATTTATGACCAGCAGATGTATAATAAATTACATCTTCCCTTTTACAGTTTCATCCATGTTCCACTCCTAGCGAAACCACTTAAACCTGCATATTAATTTATAGCTCTCATTTGACAATGGAACACAATACTGATTTCTAATTGGACCAAAAGTCTTCTGCCAGTGCTACTAAATTTCAAACAGTCCATACATTATATAGCATCACACACAAATGTAGTGTATGGTGATTACAAAACATAGGCAAAGTTAAGGGCCACTACTACCCATATGTCTCTAACTACAAAACTCTTGAGATGTATTTTAACACCAGAAGTCATCTCACTGGGTGGGTTTCTAGATTGCTTGGACTTCCACGTCTTTCCCAAGACTGACAGTTTTGGTCCTGCCCTGTTGATTAAAGTACAGGTGGGAAACCTGTCTTTCTGATAGCAGGGCTGAATATTTGGAGATGAGAAGCCATTAGAGAAGCACCACGTCATCTTTGTTTGCAACTTTTTTTTTTTTACTATATACAAAGTTATTCCTATTGTTGTGTCAAGTCCTTTTAAATTATTCTAACCATGCTTTAAAACAGGACATATAACAAGATGTTGAATAGAGAGAGAGTTAATGATTTTGACATTTAAATTGTCATCCTTAGGATTTACACTTCACAGAGCTCCTAGAGCTGCTGTGTCTTTCTGTTTGCCTGTAGACTTAGGAAAACAATACAACATTGGTTCATATTAGAAATAATATCTTCACAACTATAATGTCTGTCTTTAAAAAAGAATTGGTCAAAAGTAAAAAATAAAAGAAGGAGGAAAGATGAATATTTTGTAAATTGAAGTTATTGTGTGATCAGTGAAGTAAAAACTATGAATAAGCAATAAGTACTTGTCTGGCTATACCAAAAGAAGGACAGGTGACATTTGACATGGGTTTAATTAGGCCACAACTTTACTATTAGATGTCTGGGACTACCTGGCAGATAAAAGTGTACAGTGGAGGTAACCCAGTGTTTATTCCATAATTATCCAGGTGGGCTTTTACCAGCTCCTCCTCTTTTTCCATCCAGATCCCTCCAGCAAATCCATTGCTGGGACCTTACCTTACCCTCACCCCCCCCCCCCCCCCCAAGAAGCCTTAAGGTGGTCTATAAGAATGAGGGGTTGGCTCCCTGCCATACCAATCATAGGAGTCTCCAACCCCCCCCCCCCCCCCGTTCATTTATTTAATGAACACCTCTTTTTAAGTCCTTTTCCAGGCCATTTATCCATAGGGTGACCAGATGTTCTGATTTTATAGGGATAGTCCCAATATTTGGGGCTTTATCTTATATAGGTTCCTATTACCCCCCACCTCCATCCCAATTTTTTACTCTTGCTGTCTGGTCACCCTATTTATCTGGGAACTGTATACCTTTCCTATGGAGTACCTGCACTGGACATCCGCCCTACACGTAAATGATGAGTTATGACATATGGCCTATTGCTCTTCTTGCCAGGCATGAACAGAGCCCTCCCTGAACCTGCTGTGGGGAAGGCAAAAAAAAAACCAACTGCACCCAAGCCAGTATGGTGGTAAGGGGAAAATTCCTTCCCAGCCCCCCTAAAAAGGGGGCGGCTAGCGTAATGCCCACAGCATGTCTTGACCAAACCTGGTATTTTACCACATAAAGGGGAGGGAGGGAGGGTGGGTTCTGCTTCAGAGTGCTCTGTGTAAAAGGGAGCTTCAGGGGCAGGGCTGCCCCTTTTAAACCTTGCATTCCTAGGGGATGAGTGAGCGACCACACTGTACCCTTTTCAACAGTTTTCATCTCCCCCATGGCCGTAAAGCATCATTCCCTTCATTCAGCCAGCCAGCCAAATACTACCTTGCCTCACTTAAAGGTGCAGGGCGGTCATTGTCTGGCTATACTGAAAGGACAGGAGAGGAAAGGAAAGGAAAGACGTTTACATGAGTTTAATTAGGACACAACTTTATTATTAGATGTCTGGGACTACCCGGCAGATATCAGTGTACAGTGCAGGTAACCCCATGTTTATTCCATAATTATCCAGGGGGACTTTTACCATATCCCCCTCTTTTTCCATCCAGGTCACTCCAGCAAATTTATTTCCAAGACCACACCATACCCAGGGGGCGTCCAACAGCTCCCCTTCTTTTTCCATCCAGGTCCCTTCATAAAATCCATTGCTGGGAGCGTACCATGCACCCTCCTCCCTGCCCCCATAGAAGGGTTAAGATGGGCTACAAGAATGGGGGTTTAGCTTCCTGCCATACCAATCATAGTGTACAGGGAGACTTTAGCAAACCAGTAAAGTGCCTGAAACCACTATGGCTTATTGTTAAAGGCAGTCTAGTGAGCAAGCTGTAAATTGGCCATTCAGCAGTCTCAGCTTGATCAAGGCAGGAGGGGGGAGTTTTGGGGTGCCACAGAAAGGGCAGCTTGACCCCGCGTTCTTCCTGATAAGAATTGTGTTGAAGTTGCTGATACATGCATTTTAAAAGAGCAGGATGTGCCCCAGGAATGTCTATTGGGGTCTCAAGGCTGCAAAATCTGGAAAAACCCACACCTGGTTAATCAATCAGAAGGAGCGTCTTGCTTGCCCATTGGAACTGTTTGTTTAACAAGTTTTCTTTAAGGGACATGCCATTTTATTACTAATGTATGAATAAGGGGAAAAAGCTTGAAATAGTTGGACTCGTTTGGGGACTCTTTTGGACTCTTTTTGGACTCTCCCTCTGGATACATCTTGCGGTCCCCACCGTCAGACAGAGGATTTGGCCACGGGAAACGTTTAACAAACACCTCTTTTTAAGTCCTTTTCTAAGCCATTTATCTGGTCACTGAACACCTTTCCTATGGAGTACCATCTACCACAAGGAGTCTCCTGCAATTAGTTTGGCTGCCTCCGCCCCCAAACCCAGTTGGATTCCCAGACACCTTTTACTGCCCCCCTTTTATATTGGCCAAAACAAATGGGCTACAAATCTTTACAGGGGACCTCACGGTCCCTGAATAATTTGGTGCCCAAGGATGCCCAAATTGCTGTGCCTTTTATGACCCCAAGGGATTTGGCGACCCCCCGATAGAATTTGTCAAGCCTTGTCCACCCAGGTGGTGCTCCATGGCTCTCAGCGTGAATGTATGTCTGACAACATGGATGTGAATCAAGTCCCTTCTTGTCCTGAGTAGTAATTGAGCTCCTTTATACATTCCCAAACAGTGTTCTCCATATCATGTCGGTGACTGCTGACGGGCCCCTCAATGCACAGCAATGACATGAGCTGGTCTAGTAACATGCTTCTACTTCCATGCCAAGGCAGACTTGCCCCATCACTGGACCCTGGTTGCCAAACTTTAAGGCCACTAAGATGTCTGCAAATGTGCATAAGAAAAACAATCCTATGCCCACAGAGCCACACCACACCCTCCGCGGCAGGTCTGCCAACATCTGGAATGGAATCACAACACATTAGTGGCGACTGACAACCTAAGGTTGCACACCATATTGTATGCTTCCGAATTCCAACGTCCAATTGTCAGAATTGGCTGTGTCCCTGTACCCAGCTGCACCACTGCTGTTGTGGCCCCTGACTGCGAATGACTGAGAACCAAATTCTATAGGGCAGAACCAAGGTCTCAGCCTTTCCATAAGATAAGAAATGATGCCCAGTCTCCTTGATCAGTCATTGACCATTGCCAGTTTAATATCCCTGCTGGCCCCTCCCAATCATCATCCAGTTCCAACCCTCCCCCTGCCCCCAAAAGTGTCCCTACACAGCCCAGGCATCAACTTCCTGATTCCGAAAGTACCAAAACTGCTTTTAAGAATGCTGCTCTGAGCAAGGCCATTTAGATTCCTGAGATTGTTAACTGTGATGTGCCCACATTACTGCTGCGTGGGGCCATCGGCAAACAACGATCCTACCAGCAACCTTTGAGTTAAGAGTGCTGTGTGGATATGGATATCCATTTAGCCCATTGACAAATGTAACCATTGAGCCCAGGGATCGGCAACCTTTGGCACGTGGCCCATCAGGGAAATCCACAGGCAGGCTGGGATGGTTCGTTTACCTGCAGCGTCCTCAGGTTCAACTAATCGCAGCTTCCACTGGCCGCAGTTCGCCATTCCAGACTGACAGAAAAGGTAGAAGTGAAAATTCCTGGGGTGCGCCCCAAGCAAAAAACCTGAAACCACCCCCTGACCCAATTATCACAGCTCAGTTGTTATGCGGGACAGGCATTTTGCTGTGTCCCTTCTCCTCCTACTTATCCTACAGGCTAATATGTTACTTAGAGCTGATTTACCAGGTAACCTCCCCTCCCTTTTTGTTCTGCTTCCACAGGGAGCTGGCCACCCCCTTCCCTTAGCAGGGAAAACTTGAAACATGTTTCCTTTCTCTCTTGGTTTCCCCTTCACTACTTATAGTCCTGAATCCACAGGGAGCCAAGCTGAGCAAAATTGCCCCCTGTCATTCCCTGCCCTTAACAGGGAAATTTGAAACCTGATTTACTAATGCCTCTACCCACAGCACATCTGCGGATTCAGGGGACACTCCCTTTCCTTGTGTCCCTACCCAGAGAATGAATGAGAGTACAGGCTGCCTTGCTAGCCATATCCCCCACCCTTTGTGGAGCTACTCTCGTGTGCCTGCATCACCCTACCTGGGGCCAGAGAAAGGGAGCAATTGCTCCCTTTCCTCATGGGCAGTGTGTGAACCGCCAGATGGGGGAGGCTAGAGCTAGCCCCGCCCCTTCCTCCCAAGGCCCCAGCCCTTCAACCCTCCCTTTCGGAACCCAAAGCTACCCCACCCACTGTGGTCACTGGCCCAGTCCTGCAGCTAGTCTCCCCACCCCAAAGGAGCACCAGGAGGGCAGGAGGGGGGCATGGCCCCAGCCCCAGAGCCAGGAAGGGCAAGAAGGTGGGCGGTGCGTAGCCCTAACCTCCGCAGCTCAGGAGCGTGGGCAGTGGATTAATAATTTTGCCCCCCCAGGCCGGGAAATAATTGCTGCCCTGGCCCTGCCCCGACTCTGCCCTTTTCCTGCCCCCATTCCAACCCCCTACCCAAAGTCCCCACCCCAACTCCGCCCCCTCCCTTCCCCTATTGGATCCCTTTCCCAAATCCCAGGCCCCGCCTCTTCCCCCAGCATGCGGCGTTTCCTCCTCCTTCCCCCTCTCTCCCTGCCCCGCAAAACAGCTGTTTCGCGGCACAAGCGCTGGGAGGGGAGAGAAAAAGGACGCGGTAGCGTGCTTGCAGAGGAGGCAGAGGTGAGCTGGAGCAGGGGGCCTAGGCAATAATAAATTTGTCGGCCTAGGCAATAATACGGCGCTGAGCATGGGAAGGCGGGTGGCTGCAGCCCAGCCCCAGCAGAGCACTTGGGAGCTGGAGCCACATACAAGGAGTGTCACGGCAGGGGTTGGAGACACACCTGGCTGTTTGCGGAGGCCTATGCAACTTGCCACCCATGCCCTTCCCCATTTCTTACTGTTCTATTTCCACATGGAGCCAAGTGGCTGAGACCAGTGAAGTGCTGTGTTGCCTCCTCTTGCTTCAGACTGCTCCATGTAAAAACAATCTTCAGGAAGAGGCTGCCCCCTTGTAAACCCTGCATTTCTAGGGAATGAGTCAGCAACAATGCTGTCCTCTTTTGCAACAGTTTTGATCACCCCCCCCCCCAGTCATAAAGCACTTTTCCCTTCATTTGGCTAGCCAGTCAAATACTACTAATCTCTCCTCATATGACAGCCATTCCATACCCCTAATCATTTTTGTTGCCCTTTTCTGAAACTATTCCTAGTCCAATATATCTTTTTTGAGATGGGGCAACCACATTTGCACACAATATTCAAAATGTGGGCATACCATGAATTTATATTGAGGCAATATGATATTTTCTATCTTATTATCTATCCCTTTCTTTATTATTCCCAACATTCTGTTCGCTTTTTTGACTGCGGCTGCACATTGAGTGGATGATTCAGAGAACTATTCACAATGACTACAAGATCTCTTTCGTGAATGGTAACAGTTAATTTAGACCCCATCATTGTATATGTATATTTGGGATTATAAAAACAACAAGGAGTCTGGTGGCACCTTAAAGATTAACAGATTTATTTGGGCATAAGCTTTTGTGGGTAAAAAAGCATGCATAGAGTGAAAGTTACAGATGCAGGCATTATATACTGACACATGGAGAGCAGGGAGTTACTTCACAAGTGGAGAACCACTGTTGACAGGGCCAATTCAATCAGGGTGGATGTAGTCCACTCCCAATAATGGATAAGGAGGTGTCAATTCCAGGAGAGGAAAAGCTGCTTCTGTAATGAGCCAGCCACTCCCAGTCCCTATTCAAACCCAGATTAATGGTGTTAAATTTGCAAATGTGTTTCTAAAGTTTTTTTTTGTTCAGTGATAGTGACTTTTAAATCTGTAATAGAATGACCAGGGAGATTGAAGTTTTCACTTACTGGCTTATGTATGTTACCATTCCTGATGTCCGATTTGTGTCCATTTATTCTTTTGCAGAGGGACTGTCTGGTTTGGCCAATGTACATGGCAGAGGGGCATTGCTGGCACATGATGGCATATATAACATTAGTGAATGTGCAGGTGAATGAGCCCTTGATGGTGTGGCTGATGTGGTTGGGCCTCTGATGGTGTCACCAGAGTAGATATGGGGACAGAGTAGGCAACGAGGTTTGCTACAGGGATTGGTTCCTGGGTTGGTGTTTCTGTGGTGTGGTGTGTGGCTGCTGGTGAGTATTTTCTTCAGGTTGGGGGGTTGTCTGTAAGTGAGGACTGGCCTGCCTCCCAAGGTCCCTGAGAGTGAAGGATCATTTTCCAGAATAGGTTGTAGATCGTGGATAATGCGCTGGAGAGGTTCTAGCTGGGGGCTGAATGTGATGGCCAGTGGTGTTCTGTTATTGTCCTTGTTGGGCCTGTCCTGTAGTAGGTGATTTCTGGTATTTGGGATTATGGTTTCCATTGTGCATTACTTTGGGTTTATCAACATTGAATTTCATCTGCTATTTTGTTGCCCAGTCACCCAGTTTTGAGAAATCCTTTTGTAGCTCTTCACAGTCTGACCATTTATTCCTACCCTTTGTTTCCTATCTTTTAACCAGTTACCAATCCATTAGAGGACCTTCCCTCTTATCCCATGACTGCTTACTTTGCTGAAGAGCCTTTGGTCAGGGACCTTATCAAAGGCTTTCTGAAAATCTAAGTACACTATATCCACTGGATCTCCCTTGTTGACATGCTTGTTGACCCTCTCAATGAATTATAGTAAATTGTTGAGGCATGATTTCCTTTTACAAAAGCCATGTTGACTCTTCCCCAACAAATTACGTCCATCTATGTGTCTGACAATTTTGTTCTTTACTATTGTTTCAACAAGTTTGCCCAGTACTGAAGTCAGGCTTACTGGCCTGTAATTACCAGGATCACCTCTGGAGCTCTTTTTTAAAAATTGGGGTCACATTAGCTATCCTCCAGTCATTTGGTACGGAAGCTGATTTAAATGAGAGGTTATAAACTACAGTTAGTAAACCTACAATTTCACATTTGAGTTCCTCCAGAACTCTTGGGTGTATAGCATCTGGTCCTGGTGATGTATTACTGTTTAATTTATCATTTTTTCCCAAAACCTCTAATGACACCACAATCTGGGACAGTGCCTCCGATCTGTCACCTAAAAAGAATGGCTCAGGTTTGGGAATCTCCCTCACATCCTCAACTATGAAGACTGATGCAAAGAATTCATTTAGTTTCTCCGCAATGGCCTTATCATCCTTGAGTGCTCCTTTAGCATCAGGGTCGTCCAGTGGCCCCAATGGTTGTTTTGCAGGCTTCCGGCTTCTGATGTACTTAACTTTATTTTTTGCTCTTACTTTTTGAGTCTTTGGCTAGCTGTTCTTCAAATTCTTTTTTGGCCTTCCTAATTATGTTTTTATATTTCATTTGCCAGAGTTTATGCCCCTTTCTATTTTTCTCATTAGGTTTTAACTTCCACTTTTTAAAGGATGCCTTTTTGCCTCTCACTGCTTCTCTTACATCATTGAGAGAACCACGGAGTCTCTTTTTTGTCTCTATTACTATGGGTTTTTTTTTAAATTTGGGGTATATGTTTAAGTTGTGCCTCTATTATGGTGTCTTTAAAAAGTTTCCAAGCAGGTTTTATTTTTGATGCTGTACCTTTTAATTTCTGTTTCACTAACCTCCTCATTTTTTATAGTTCCCCTTTCTGAAATTAAATGCTACAGTGTTGGGCCACTGTGGTGTTTTCCCTGCCGCAGGGATGTTAAATTTAATTATATTATGGTCATTATTACCAAACTGTCCAGCTATATTCACCTCTTGGACCTGATCCTGTGTCCACTAAGGACTAAATCAAGAATTGCCTCTCGTCTTGTGGGTTCCAGGACTAGTTGCTCCAAGAAGCAGTCACTTAAGGTGCCAAGAAACTTTATTTCTGCATCCCATCCTGAAGTGATATGTACCCAGTCAGTATGGGGATAGTTGAAATCCTCCATTATTATTGAGGGTTTTTTTAATTTTAATAGCCTCTCTAGTCTCCCTGAGCATTTCACAGTCACCATCCTGGTCAGGTGGTTGGTAATATATACCTTCTGCTATATTCTTATTATTCAAGCATAGAATTACTATCCACAGAGATTCTATGGCACAGTTTGGTTCATTTAAGATTTTTACTTAATTTGATTCTACGCTTTCTTTCACATATAGTGCCATTCCACCACCAGGACCTGTGCTGTCTTTCTGATATATTTTATACCCTGTTATTACTGTGTCCCATTTATTGTCCTCATTCCACCAAGTTTCTGTGATGCCTATTATATCAATATCCGCATTTAATATGAGGAACTCTAGTTCACCCATCCTATTATTTAGACTTCTAGCATTGGTATATAAGCCCTTTAAAAACTTGTCACTTTTTAGCTGTCTCTAATTACTTTTTACCTGTCTCATATTGAATGAGACTTTGTTTTCATTCGACTGTTTCTCATCAGCTCCTACCTATATTTTATCATCTTCCATACTCTCTTCCTTACTAGGACATATAGAATCTCCATTAGTAGATCCTCCCTTAAGGGATGTCTCAGTGCAAACTACGTGCTCCTCTGCATGTGTCGGCTTTCCCCCAGCCTTAGTTTAAAAACTGCTCTACAACCTTTTTAATTTTAAGTGCCAGCAATCTGCTTCCATTTTGGTTTAGGCGGAGCCCATCCTTCCTTTATAGGCTCCCCCTTTCCCAAAAGTTTCCCCAGTTCCTAATAAATCTAAACCCCTCCTCCCTACACCATCATCTCATCCATGCATTGAGACCCTGCAATTCTGCCTGTCTAACTGGCCCTGTTCGTGGAACTGGAAGTATTTCAGAGAATGCTACCATGGAGGTCCTGGACTTCAATCTCTTACCTAGCAGCCTAAATTTAGCTTCCAGGACCTTTCTCCTATCCTTCCATATGTCATTGGTACCTAAATGTACCACGACCACAGGTTCCTCCCCAGCACTACACGTAAGCCTGTCAAGATGTCTTGAGAGATCCACAACCTTTGCACCAGGCAGGCAAGTCACCATGCGGCTCTCCTGGTCATTGCAAACCCAGCTATCTATGTTTCTAATGATCAAATCCCCCACTACTAATACCTGTCACTTCCTAATAACTGGAGTTCCCTGCTCTGGAGAGATATCCTCAGTGCAAGAGGAGACCACAACATCATCTGGAAGGAGAGTCCCAACTATGGGATCATTTCCCTCTGCTCCAGTTGGATGTTCTCCTTTCCTGAGACTTTCATCCTCACCAACAGCACAAAGGGTGTCAGACCAGGGGTGGGACCATTCTACTGTGTCCCAGAAAGTCTCATCTATGTACCTCTCTGTCTCCCTTAGCTCCTCCAGTTCAGCCACTCTGATCTCTGAAGCCCGTACACAGTCTCTGAGGGCCAGGAGTTCCTTGCACCAAATACACACATACGCCACTTGCCCATAGGGCAAGTAATCATACATGTTACACTGGGTGCAATACATTTGGTGCAATAAACTGGAACTCTCAGAGGAAAGTCCATTAAGTGTAGATAGGTGTCTCTCACAGTCCACTGTGAGTTAAGTGTTCCTTGATGAGCCATTTAACATAGTCCCTTCAAGATGTCCAGGCTAAATACCTTGTGGGCATTGCTACAGGAGCAAACATATTTGAAACAGAGACATAGAGCCAATGCTCATAACTTCAAATACAAAAATCATACATGCACATAAATAGCATAATCATATTCAGCAAATCATAACCTTTCCATAGGCACCTTACTTGACACACTTTGTACACAATTTCTTGCAGTTGTATAACAATGGTAGCAACAATGATCAACATGATCATATTTTAATCAGATAACATCACAGTTATCTATGTGAATGGACACTATATTTATTCAGAATCTGGATCAAAGTCTACTCTCAGCTACATCAACCACTGATGTAAATGGAATTACTCTTCATTCACAGCAATGTAACTAAGACCAGTATTTGGCCCAAAGTATACAATGTAAAACTACTTACTCACATTGTGTAGTTCGTAAGGGTAGTGGAATCTGGCCCTTTATTTTATGAGATTGGCCCTCATCATGGGGCTTTCGATGTGTTCATGCAGCTCCCATTCAAGTCAACATGAATTCCATCCACCCCCATGCACAAAATGGTATTATTTTGTGCTTCATGATTAGCTATAAGAGCCAAAATAGCCCAACAAGGCATATATTTGTGCACTTTTTGGAAAATGAATTGTGCATTAATGTTTATTGTGCTTATTGATCTTAGCTAACAGTTTGATTTTATACTGCTTTACTATGAAAAAACAGAGTGCATTTTTCAGTTCTAGTTATTAGATTGCTATTTTATGCTTCAAGTTTATTAAATCACCTCTCCCTTTCTCTCTGCCAGCACCAATATTAATGCATAAGATCCTTGTGATCACAACTGTTGCAAAGAAAATTCAATGGATTAATAATAAAGAAATGTTTTTGAAACTGAATTTTTATCTATTTAAGATATACAGAAATGTAAACGGATCTGGATGAAGATTTTTCTAGAAAGTTCATTTGATATTGTGAACTCCTGACTTACGAAGTGACGCAAAACCTATCTAGCTGGGCAACTCTGTAGCACTTGAAGAATATCTAAGAGTACATTTTATCTGTCATTTTGATTTTAAAATGAAACAAAACAAAACAACCCAAAGCTTAGCAATATCAATCCATTTAGTTTGGTCCATTGTCAAGGATCTTGAACCATGTCAACTGGAACTTTGCCATGTTTGTGATGCCCTGTAGTTACATTCAAATGTATGTTCTGTGTACTATCAATATCCATAATTCTCTAAGTAGTTCAGGGGACATGCTAATAAAAATAACAATAGCATTTCTAAAATGCAAGTGACTTAACTAATTTCAATTACTACAAACACCCTCCTGAGATATCTAAACAGGTATTCCCACCTCACAGGAAACAGCTTGAGAAGAAAAGCAACTTGCCTAATGACAAAGAGGGAGACATTGTTGGACAGGGCTGGCTCTGGCTTTTTGGCCAAACCAAGCAAAAAAAAACAAAACAAAAAAAGAAACGGGGCAGCCAGAACGGCAAAGCAAAAAAAAACCCAAAAAACCTGCGGCATGGCCGGAGCGTGGGTGCAGGGGTTCCAGCTGGGGGGAGGAAGCGGGCGGGAGAGAGAGAGAAGGGGGCGGTAGGGGTACAGCGGGGGCGCTGCCATGCGGCCCCTCCCACTGCGCTGCCTCCTGCCGCCTGCCGTGAGGGCTCCACTCCGGTCAGCAGGGAGGGAAGGAAGAGGACTGCCCTGCAGGGCGCTCCGGTCCTCCGCGCCACCGCCCCCTACAGGGCAGCAGGAGCGGAAAAAAAAAAGCGACCCTAGGTTTGGGCAGAATGCCGCCTCGAATAATCTGCCACCCCAAGCACCAGCTTGATCAGCTGGTGCCTGGAGCCAGCCCTGTTGTTGGAAATGGGATTATAACTCATGTATTTCTGTCTCTAAGACTGTGTTCAAACAACTAGACTATGCATTCTTATCCCATAGCCTCTGATCATACAGTAATGCTAATATTCCAAAATATTTTTTTATTGTGAGAGCAGATTGCTCTGAGGAAACGAGTCACATTATTTTGAGATGTTCTCAAGAGTACCTATAGTCACAGCTCTCCAAGCACTCCTGCCAGGCTACTATTTCCCAATACAATCATTTAACTAGAGGTTTAGCACCCAGAAAATGTATAAAGCCACTGGTTATGGATATCTGTAGATGTACCATACATCTGTACCACGGCAATTCATATATTCTGTAACCAAACACTACAGATTCTTAGATTTGTCAGTGTTAAGAAGTCTAGTTTGATCTACATAACATAGGCCAAAGAGGCTCCCCCAGCAATTTCTGTTTCAAGCCTATAACTTCTGTTTGAGCTATGGCTTATTTTTAGAAAGACAGCCTATCTTGATTTAAAGACTTCGAGTGATGGAGAATCCACCACATCCCTAGGTAAATTGTTCTAATGGTTAATTACAGTCACCATCTATTCCAACTGTTACCTGACTATTTTAAAAACAGAAAATATAAACAGACTAAGAAATATGCAAATACAGTATTTCATGTACTAGAAAGTACTGTTTGTGAAATAATGCTCGTCAAAGAGGAGCAATCCTTTTTCCTTGTTTTCTGCTATTTTTCTTCTTTCTCTGATACTCTACAATCTTCTCTCACTTTTTTACTGCACTAGCTATTTAATCAAGATTATAAGCTGAATGGGGCAGAGATCTGATCTTCTTGAATGTCTATAAAGCACTAATGCATATCTACTGCTTTACACCACCAACCTATTAATTACTAAAATATACAATACAATGTAATATTTTATTAATGTTAGTGCATCATTTTGTTAGATTTGTTTAATTTAACAGTTCCTTTATCTTTTCTCTCTAGCTTTTGTGGTTCCTTTATGATTATGAATTGAATTTGTTAATGATTACAGAAGAAAGATAGATAGGATTTTGTATCATAAGCCATGTGTAAAAAAATTGTTTTGTATGTGTAGATCTGGCACGCAAAACACTGATCCATCAGAATGGCTGTGTAAACATGATGATTCATTGTAAAGATATCCAAGGGATCCAACTACATAATTCAATTCACAAAAATCAGTGATACATATTTAATTATGGACTGGGATGCTTTGTTTGTCTTTTCAGTGACTCAGCATTTCTACACAGCCACTCAGACTGAATCAAGTTTGTATATCCATATAAAACTGTGTCACAAGTATGAATGTACTATTGCATTCCCAGAGCTCAAAAGTGCTCAGCAGCTCTGGCTCAAAACAGGGAATTTGGAGGTATTTTCCAAAATAGTGCCCTCTCTTAGGGAAGATTTCTGGCATCTGAAGAACAACCCGAGAGTTTTATTTAGGTCACCATTATCAGTATGGAGTCTTCCACAGGTTAGCAGAGGGCTATGGTTTTCTCTCAAGAATGGATTGCTTACAGCTACCAGACTGTGACCTGGATGCTTAGAAATGAAAAAGGACAAGGGGAGGAAGTTGGAAGATTTTTATAGATTTGGATCATGTCATTTCAGGGCCTGGTGTATAGGACACTGAAACCTGAGATAATCAGAGGTTTCAGGGAATTGATAGTGACATCTGCTTGTCTCATTTTATGACTATTTATTGTTCACTGTTCTGGAAAAGCAATTAAAGCATGCAATATCTATTAAAAGGATTAAAAAAATTAAAAAAAAGAATCCAGCAGGAAGAGCAGAAGTAGCCAAAACACTAGTTGCACTAGGGACAGGGAGTAAAATAAGGCCCAGTTGTGCCCTCCCGTTTCCTTCCCCCAGTACCTCCTAGATGCAGCACTGCGGAAGACAAGTACCACTCGGATGGCACTAGGACCCATGTGGTTCATCCCCGGCCATGTGGCCTAGGGGGAAAATTGTAAAGAGGAACCAGCCAAAGACTCCAGCTGCTAGCAGCGGTAGCAGTCTAAGCAGGAACAATCTGGATATTGCATGGAACTTTCTACAGGTCTGATTGAACATCTTTTACCCAGTGCTGATTGGCTGTTTGCTCCAACCTTTCCCCTCCCTCACAGTTTCTTTAATCCCCTCCTGCCCCTAAACCTAGGATAATATAAAATTAACATGGCACACATTACCTCAATTAAAAACTGGCTAAATGATAGGTCTTGAAATGAAATTGCAAATTATAGAATCATAGCAGTGTAGACTAGAAGAGGCCAGTTTGTTTACCCGCCATGTCCAATCGCGCCTCCGACTGGCCGCAGTTCGCCGCTCCAGGCCAATGGGGGCCGCGGGAAGTGACGCGGACCGAGGGATGTGTTGGCCGCGGCTTCCCGCCATCCCCATTGGTCTGGAACAGCGAACCGCGGCCAGTGGGAGCCGCGAACCACTGCCAGTGGGAGCCGTGATCGGCTGAACCTGCGGATGAGGCAGGTAAACAAACCTGCCTAGCCTGCCAGGGGGCTTACCCTGGCGCGCCGCGTGCCAAAGGTTGCCGATCCCTGAACTAGACCATACCTGACAGTTGTTTGTTTAACATGTTCTTAAAAACCTCCAAAGACGAAGATTCCACAACATTCCTTGTCAATTTGTTCCAGTGCTTAATAACCCTGACAGATGGAAAGATTTTTCTAATGCCCAACTAAAACTCCCTTGCTGCAATTTAAACCAATTGTTTCTTGTCCTATTTTCTCAAGTTAAGAAAAAAAAAATCACCCTCTTCCTTGTAACAACATTTATAGAGTTGATAACTGTTGTCATGTGCCCCTCTCAGTCTTTTCTTCTCCAGACTAAAATAACATTTTTTTCAATGTTTCCTCACTAAAGATGGAAGTCAGACTACACTTGATTACAATGTCATTTCTGGCTTTTTAATGAGGCCTTCTGTTTTTCAGGATTTATTAATTTCATTTTGGGGGGGTCATTTTTATTAATTTTTGAGTTTTACATATATATGCAAAAATCAGGGGTTTAGGGGGTTTTTTGTTTGGCGTGGAGCAGCAAACCGCGGCCAGTGGGAGCTGCGATCGGCTGAACCTGCCAACACGGCAGGTAAACAAACTGGCCTGGCCCGGGTGCTTACCCTGGCGAGCCGCGTGCCAGAGGTTGCCAACCCCTGATCTATCACATTATTGAATCTGCTTGTGTGTGTTCTTCCCTTTTCCTCATCCTCTCTCTGCCTTGTTTATTTAGATTGTAAGCTCTTCGGATAGGGACCATCTACTGATCTGTGTTTGTACAGTGCCTAGTACAGTGAGGCACCATTCTTGTTTGGCCCTCAGAAATTACCATAATAAACATGATAAAATAAAATAAAATAATAATTATAACAACAAGATCCCTAAGGTGCAATAATAAATGGGTTTGTGCATCAGGAAGTTTTCCCAACTTGATGGAGCTTTTGATGGAATTCAATTGCCCATTCATTCTCTTCTCACTACAAAAAAACAGCAGGACTATGTCAAGCAAAAAGACCATTGGCCTATTGCAAGGGTTTTCAAGCTGTGGTCCGTGGACCCCAGGGGTCTTCAGTCTATGTTTAAGATTTCCAAACAGGTCCACAACTCCGTTTGAAATTTTTTATGGGGTCCTCAAATGAAAAGGTGACAACCACTGGTCTATTGTAACACAAGACTTGGTGGATCAGAGTTGCCAGTTCATAGCTATGTATATGCAATTGGAAAGGTGCATGATGCATAGATTCTGAAGACGTCCATCCTTTATAGGAAAACACAGACTGGAACACTATTCCAACCACATTCTAGAGAAAAAAGCAGGGTCTCTATTCTAAGGTGATTATTGAGGATGCTGCCTGTGTCTTGGCCTGTTAGTTATGGAAACTTTATCTATATAGTGGAGATATATGTGGTTTCAACAATTGCCTCAGCTAGAGTAGAATGGTATTGAAAGATGTAAATGGAAGTCTGAAGATGAAGTAGATACCTTATGAACCACAATGAGCGTGAGAGACATTGAACTTTTATGTGATCTTATTTTATTCTGTTGTATATTTTGCACAACATTTGAAGATGTTTTCTACAGGCAGTGGAAGAAGAAGACAAAAAAGGCTACCGTATCTTAGCAACCCAAGACAGCTTGGATGAATAAGTCCAGCAACAAATTGAGTGTCAAGAAAGCTAATGATATAGGATGTCCCCTGACGATATTTTGCAACTAGAACAAGAGATAAAATATAAATAAATAAAGTAACTGAAATCAAATGGCCACTAATGAAATTGTGGCCTAAAATTAAAGCTTTGCATTATTTCCTTTTAGATAGCTGCTTACCTGATTATATACTGCTTGATTTTTTAAAGAAAAAAACCTGTAGTGATTATGGATATGACTAGGGCAGACTAAGAGGGTGTGAAGGGGATAAAAGATCAATGGTTGAAAGTGATGGTTGGCTGATGTGCCTTGTCTATTTTAGCCTAAGGAGATAGCGCTATCTTTCAGTGTTCATCCACCTGATGTTCACCTGGTGATATCTATGCATGCTACAATACTGGTCCTATTTTCTTCACCTGCAGATGCAGTCTCTTAACCTCTTGCATTTCTCATACTTCAACAGCCTCTTTATATGTCCTTATCTCATGCTGCAGCTGAAGGAATATTTAATCTTCAGTCATTTTTTTTCTCAAGTTTTTAAGGGGCTTGTTACTCTTCCTTTTCTGTCCCCTTGAGATGTCACTGCTGAGGTATGGTGATGGCTCAGGAGATCCATTAAAACTTTCTTCATTTTGCAATGTAGTGGGGAAGCAGCAGATAAGAAATCATCATTATATTTTGCATCTGAGCCATACCTGTGTTGCATGTCTGGAATGCAGCTGTGTAATGTACAGATAGGGCTTTACAGAACACATTGTTAGTGTTATTCTTTTAATATCATCCATCTTGTACAATTTTTCTCCTTGTAACTAACACTGGGTTTTAGGAAGAAATGTGGGAAACAAACAAGCAAAAAAGAGTCACCAAATACAGATTGTTAGTGTAAATAAATTGTGCATACCAAAAATTCCTTTTTTCCTGAAATTGAATGTTTTATTATAAATGTATGTCCTTAAATAATATTTGTGATGTTGCACTCCATATGTTTTATGGAAATATGCTAATGAGTGTGAATATAATGTAACTGTAATATGCTTTATGCAAAAGGTCTCTTGTAAGGTATCATTACAAAGCTTATAATCTACTGAGTGTGTTCATCCTTTTTCTATGTATGTATCATTCTTGTATCTGGAGCAAGCAATATAAAGTACAACTCTGAGGTACTATTGTAATTATGCAAAGTGTGGGCCATTGATGATGGTTTAGAATCTTGATGGCTCCATAGACTAGGACAATTGGTTGTAAATGGCTCTGTTTACTTGCAAACTCCCTGGGTATGTGCAGGCCAGCCCTGGAAAAATTAAGACTGAGGTCTTACAGGACATGTGACCATGACACAGGATACTGGAATCCATCTTAAACCGGGTGCTTTTCCATTTAGAAGGAGGGGTGGGGAGCCAGAGAAACAGAAGATTCCTTCCTTGTGCCAAAGCTATAAAAGGGGGTGGAAGAGAACAAAGAGGGTGGCCAGTTACCACCTGAGCTGGAACTAACAAGGACCGTACCAGGGGAAAGGATTGGGCACAGTCTAGTCTGTGAAAGAAGCTTATTGGGAAATCTCTGATGGTGAGATTTACCTGTCTTCAATTTCTTAATGTATTAGGCTTAGACTTGCGTGTTTTTGCTTTATTTTGCTTGGTGACTTACTTTGTTCTGCCTGTTATTACTTGAAATAATTTAAATCCTACTTTTTATACTTAATAAAATCACTTTTGTTTATTAACAAACCTAGAGTAAGTGATTAATACCTGGGGGAGCAAACAGCTGTGCATATCTCTTTACCAGTTTTATAGAGGGTGGACAATTTATAAGTTTACCCTGTATAAGCTTTATACAGAGTAAAACGGATTTATTTGCAGTTTGGATCCCATTGGGAGCTGGGTGTCTGGGTGCTGGAGTTAGGAAACCTGCTAAGTGGTTTTCAGTTAAAGTGATAGCTTTGGGGGCATGGCTCAGACCTGGGTCTGTGTTGCAGCAGGCTAGCATGTCTGGCAGGCAGGGTTCTGGAGTCCCAAGTTGGCAGGGAAAATGGGCTCAGTGGTAATTTCAGCATATCAGGTGACAGTCCCAAAGGGGCATCTCTGACCGAACCCATTGCAATATCTTTATTGGAACAACAAATGGAACTGAGTAGTAATAAGAACCAATGGCAAAGATTTCTGAATATTCCCTCCTGTACTTGAGAGTACCATGGACAAATTATATTTGGATGTAAATATTTTAAAATTATGATCATGGCTGCTTATAGTAACAATAACAACAGTGTATATCATATTCAATGACACACTGTGAAAAGCTGCTTTGTCATGTAATGTAGTTGTGGATCTGGAAAGAGGGACATCAAAAGGTTCATTGTGATGAGAGCAGGAGAACGGAAAGAGATTAAATGTAGGATAAACTTTTACATTAGGTGCTAAATATCCAATCATCCATGCCAGTGAAAATGAGCCCATTATACTGATTAGCTGTAAATGAGCAGACTATGAGCGTTGCCTGTAGAATTTAGTTCTGTGACAGAGTGCTGGTATCTGTCAATAAGTAATATTTAATATGAAGTAAATGTATGGTAAAATTGAACTATGGATGTGTAAATTACTTTTCTGAGCCTAGTCAAAAGCTGTCGAAGGAAGTTCACCTTGCAGACAAAAAACAACAAATAATCTACTAGAGCCATATACTAAACTTTTGTAAGAGGCTGATATTAGCACCTCTAATATCAGCCTTCCCCAGAGTGAGGGGATAGAAATTTTAGACAGTGATTGTATTTGTATGCCTGCAAAGGATTGCTTCAGGGGTAAAATCAGAGACAGCAAAGTTGAGGAAACTGCAGTAATAGAGATATACAGAGCACTTTACAAAAAAATCCTCATTTGCATATTTTATACTTATTATTATTACTACATCTTTCCCATCTGAATGTTGGTATACAGGGTGGAAACCAGTCTCTGTCATTCTTCTCTCTCATTTGTCCTAGGGTGTTGAGATAAACAGATCTGTCCTCCATGATAAAAGTTCTTCTTAATGTTTCTCTTGGGTGACCTTGTTTCCTCACTCCAGCTGGCTTCAGCTTGACAGCTTCATGTGGGAGTCTGTGTGTCTCAAGTATGTCCAGCTCCTCCTTCTGATTCTGGTAGAAGAGCTTCTGGTTGGTGATGAAATCTTTCCAACCAAAGCTCAAAAACTTTCCAGGTACTTCTTTTCAAAGGTGTCTACTATTCTTTCTACCATTTTAGTAGCTCTCCAGTTCTTACAGCCAGAAATTAGCTCTGAGATTATATTTGAATTAAAATGGGTGCCATCCTATCCTTGATGTCACTTCTTTCTTGAGGTTCCCATTGGTTACTATAGTGCTGCCCAGGTAGATGAATTGTTGTACTTTCTTGATATTTTTGACTTCTAATGTGATATAACTGCTCAAGGATTCCTGTTTTAGCATAACTAATTTTGAGCCCTGCTTGGCCTGCTATTTTTGCAAGGTTGTCTGTTTGTAACTTTTCAGGGGTGTCAGTAGTGCAATATCAACAGCAAAGTCAACAGCAAAGTCAAGGTCTTCTATGCATTTGCCATCTACCCATGCTATGCCAACGTTTCTGTTATTAATATACTTCTACATTATCCAGTCTAGACAATGCCAAACAGTGGGGGTAAAATGCAGCCCCGTTTCATGCCAGTGTCCACACTGAACCACGGTGTTGTCTGGTTCTTCACCCTTACAGAGCACTTCCCACCTCCATACATGGCCGTGATGATGTTGATGACAAACTGGAATTTCAAAGGACTGAAGAATATTTCAAAATGTGTGTCTGTGGAGGTTGTCAAATGCCCTTTGAAAAAATCAATGAAACTGAATAAGAGGGGATATTTCCATTCCATAATTCAGCTACCATCCTTCTCAGTGTGAATATCTGATCTACACAGGATCTCTTGTGCCTGAATCCAGCCTGTTTTTCTGTAAGCTTTGCATCCACTTCCCCTTTCATCACATATAGTTCTGTAAGAGAGAGGAAGAGCCTGGAGCACTGGGTCTGGTGTAAGACCTGAGGTCTGAACCATAATCAGCAAAGTCAGGCCAGACCACGAACCAAAGTTAGGCCATGTATTAAAGCAGATGCTTATGAGTTAACTATCTGATACATGAAATTGGCAAGGGCACTGCTAGCATTGCTAAAACACAGACATTCCTAAAGAGCAACAGATACTGGGTATGTATGTGAACACAATCCAAAAGATTAGCCCCTGACCTAACATCAGATAAGAGGGTTTGTCAGAAGTGATGAATAGGGATGTTTTGCTCGAGACATCTGGAGCAAGGTTCAAGGGGAAGTAACAAGAAGGTGTCATGAAACATGTAAGGTGGTAAGTGAGTTGTTTGTCTCAATCTATAAATGTTGGGGTATCTCACCTTAACTCTTGTGAAGTCTAGGGGACAGCAGAAATTCTTGCTGCTGACTGAGCCATTCCTTGCCAGGGGGCACTCTTGTATTAGTGTAACTATAGCTTCTATGTGATGCTAGAAATGTGCTTTGAGGACAATAATCCTGGCCAAGTGCCTTTGTCACCTAACTGTGCATGTGGTTTTCTTTATGAGTAATATAGAGGTCTGATGAATTAGCAGGCTGCATTCTCTGCAAATACTAATAACACTGGAGCTCCAAGAATATAAGCACTGACAAGCTGTAACAACCTGTTGTCAACATTTTTCAGCAACATTCTTAACAGTATCACAGTGCAGAAGGCTTTCCCTACAACTGAGAGTAATGTAACTGCTCTCCAGTTGTTACAGTCAGTAAAATCACACTTTTTGGGTATTCTGACAACGCTTCAGTATTTTCATTGGTCAGGAGAGGGTCTCTTTTCCCCATAAACATCATTTAACACCTCTGTCAATTTCATTAGGCTGATGGTATCAAGTATTCTTAACATTTTTGCTGTAATCTGATTCTTTCCCACCACTGAGATATTTTTTTTTTCAAATTTCTAACTGCAGCCTGAACTTCTGACATCTCTTTTGGACCAATTTTAATGTCAAATTGATCAGGCTTATATCTTTCTTCGAAGTCTGGTGCTGAGGTGGGGCTAGGTCTATTGAGGACTTCTTTGAAATACCCTGCCCATCTGTTTTTCTGTTATGCCTAAGTTGTAAGCATTTTTTTCTCATTGATTTTTATTAGCCAATGCCCTATTTTGAAATTTCTACACATGGTTTTAGTTACTAGGTAAACACTCTGTGGTTTCTATCATAAAAGCAGATTCAGCTTTTGATGCTAGATCTTTATCATATCTCTGGTTTATCTTTCCAGGCATTACTTTCTGCGCTCTCTTATACTCCCCCTTTGGTATTTTTCCCCCAATAGTTCATTGGTCTTAGCATTCAGAAGCATTCTTTCCAGTATTTTTCTTTCATCAATGAGATGTCATATCCCTTGGCTTACCCAATTCTTGCTCTATCTTTGTTGATACCCAACTGTGATTGCTGCAGCTTCAATCACATTGTGTCTGAACATTGCTCAATTTATTTCACATCCAGTCTGTGTCTTACCCTTCCTCTACTTCTGGCAGTGCCTTAAATCGGTTCCGTAGTTCTAGTCAGAATTTCTCGCAGTACTCTTTTGTTTTCAGTGTTGTACTGTTGATTTTCTTTACCACTTTCTGTTTAAAATTGATCTCTCAAATTTAGTTTCAGTTTTTCGAACCAAAGATTGTAACTGCCGCTAACATCTGCTTACATATACCTGTATATTTTGGACTGATGACCTGAATCTTGAGCTGATGCAGTTGTGAAGATTTTTTTTTCTTTTTTTCCATCTGATGATTCCATGTTTCTTTATGTTGCTGGTTCCCAACCCATGCTTCCCTATTGCTCTTTCCATTCCTTTGTTGTCACATACTTCTTCAGCATTAAATTCACCCATCACAAGGACTAAATCATGTTTAGATATTCTGTCAATCACACTTTGGAGGCAATTGTGGAACTCATCTTTATCCTTATTGCTATGTTCCTCTGTTGGAGCATAGCATTGTATGAGTGACATGTTTAGGAATGTGGTTTGTAGTCTAGTGCCTAAGATGAATTGGCTAATAAGTTCCCAGTTGATGAGTGATTTTTCAGCAGATTCTGTCATAATGAGTGCTACTCCCTCTGAGTGTTTGTTGTCACTATGATCTGAGTAAATCAGATGATTCTTCTCTTGCTTGAAGAGCTTATCTGCAACTATCAATCTGCTCTCACTGATACCCAGCATTTCAAATCTCTAGCTGTCCATCTCCCTTATGATCTGCGAAATCTTGATGTTTGAAGCATTGTTCTCACATTCTAATAACCAACTCTGAAGTGTTTTCTTGCTGCCAGCAACAAACTTTCCAGGATCCTCACCTCTACCTGCAACAGGCTTTCACCAGGAGCCTTCATGCAGCATAAGAGTTTGGTAATGTTCATTTTCACTGGAATGGTAGACTGGTTCAGTTTTTACAACCTGTGAGGTGTTTTTACAAGGCTATTTGTAGGTGACTAGCCTTGTGCTCTACCCTGTGTAGTTTATCCAGACTTGGGATCATATGAAAGTGCAGCAGGCAGAGAAGAAGTGATATAAGGGATATCTGACAGGGAGGAAAGGTGCTGGCCGGTCCCTTGTAGGAAGTGCTCAGAGTAAAATCTGAGGTACTGCATATTAGGATGAAGCATAGAGGATTTGCAAGACCAGTGCACCTGCCATACCTGAAGCTTCTGGGGGAGAAAGCACCTCAGATGGCACCAGAACTGCTGAGGTAGATAGGCCCCTCATCCAAGGGTACACAACCAGCTAGGACAACCAAATGCTACTAACATGCCTGGGGCAGCTGTTAGGTTTGCCTATGTAATAGAGACTTTGATGGCTCAGGAGGACTAGTGTTAGCATCCTTAGTGCCCCTTCCCTGTGGATATGTCTTGCAGTCCAGTCCCTCTTTTAAGCAGAGGTGTAGTGAGGTGGGCAGGAGATTTATGTGCCTCCTGTAGTAGGGGCCAACCCACTCCACCGGGCACTGATCCAGGGCTCTTAGAGAGTGACAGTGCCTGGTCTCTGAAGGTGTCCTCTGAGTTACCTTCCCTGGATCTCTTCTTACCACCGGCTTTTCTCCACCAGTCTCCAGTCTAACATAAGGCAAAAAGAAAAAGAAAAGGCAAGTAAACTGTCAGCCCTAACTGGGCTCAGCATACAGTCTTGTTCCCTTGGGGAGGCTTCTCTGTTGATGTTGTCATGAACCTTGAGGGTAGGTCTGTCCTCCGTCCCAGGCTTCATTGTGGACCAAGGCTTGTATGTAATTCCTCCAGAATCTAAGAACTTTGAGTTGGGGGGGGGGGGGTTAGGCAAATTCACACCTACAGAGAGATACCACTAGTTTAAATTGGATTTTTCAGAGATCAACAGACCAAGAAAGAAATCTGGGGGGAAATCCTAACTTTAAACTGATCAGGACCTTCTTTGTTCGGGTGATCTCTGGTAAACTTATTAGAATGTGTGTAGGCTCTTTTATTGTTTTAAGAGGTCTTCTCTGTAATGCTTTCATCTTAATAATAAATGTGCTTCCTTTGTAAGAGCTGTGTGTTAACTTAATTGTGGCCAATTACACTGTTTACAGCCTCTCAGGAGAAAGCAAAGGCAGTCTGCCTTGCTATGGAACTCACAGTGTAGGCAGGGAACTGTGCAACCTGGAAACGGCCCAGTCAGGAGGGAGAGAGACATGGACCTTCACCCATAGATGGCTAAAGAGATGGAAGCCTACAAGTGGGCACCTGTTGGACCACAGAAGGGGAATACACATGCTGTTGTCCTGAACTGTGAAACTGGTAATAAACTTTTTAAATCTTAAATGAAATTTAATAGGCTCCAACCCTAATATAACATGTCAAAGTCATATATACTTAACTCTACCTATTGATTTTCAACAGAAAGCTGAAACTTTTGAAATACCAAGTTTTAGAGAAATTCAAATCTCAGCATTTAATTTTGTAAATTATGTGGCATACGATCAGAATTTTTCTTCTTCGCTGAAGCTATATTTTTACATTTATTTTTGAATTAGTATCTTTCTTCACAGTTTCAGCAGGTCTTTAATCTTATTTGCATTACAGTGAGAATAAAAAAAAATAATAATAAAAAACCACCTCTCTGCTGAAACCACTTCCCTTGTTATCCGCTTCCATTCACAGAATGACAAACAGATGATAAAGAAATCGGTGCCATTTTCTTTTGATTTTTGTACCATACAGAAAATGTTATTGTTTTAAACAGTGTAAAATAAGCCTATCCCATATTTATTACATTAGACATTGATGTGAAAACAAATCTGTGTTGCACACAGTACCTTTAAGGTAATTCATTTATGTGGCAATATTAAAGGCAGCTTTAGAGTCAATTTAAAATATAAAAAATAAAACATGTTGCTCTACCATATTACTGTATTGCTACACATAAACAAAGTTAAATTTAAATTCTAAAAATAAAGTGATCCAATTCAATTAGAACATGAGTTATATGGGCCAGTGTTTAATTATCAAATTAAAATATTTTCAGCAAATGTTATGGAATTTCATATAATTTGCATTAAATACAAGCACTGAGGGAGAAAAACTATTGGTGTCACCTTATTAAAATGCCAGTACTGCTGTTTCAAATTCTTGATACACAAACAATGTAAAAAATATAAAAGCAAATTCTTAAGCCCATTTAATTTCACTGAAAACAATGGGATTATAGCAGGGGTACCAGCACAGAATTTCACCCTGTGCCTGAACTTAAAGGACTGAATCATGTCTTTGTCCTATATGAGGGACAATATGTTGTTGCGGTGTCCCTAGAGCAGCCCAGAAAGGAGGTTGTGATTCTGAGGCCCTGTCTTGCTGGAAAAAAAATTCTGTTAACTCAATTAAATTAGCTTAACATGACTGAAAATACCCATTGAGATATGGGTTAACATGTTTGAAGCCATGCTTAGCCTAACCTTCCTCCTGCGATATGCCTATGCTGCAGCTTGGAAGGAATCAGCTTGCACTTGATTCCCAGAATGTATAGAGGGACTCACACTAGCTCAGCTGAAGCTAGCATGCTAAAAATAGCAGGACAGGTGTTGCAGCACTGGTCACAGCTTGGGCTAGCCACCTGAGTCCAAGTGCATGTAATCCCCTTGGTTTGAACTCGGATGGTTAGCCTGAGCCATCGCCCATTCCATAACATCTACACTGTTATTTTTAGAGTACTAACTCAAGCTGAAATAGTGTGTATCTTTCTGCTTTCACTGGAAATCACACCTCCTAGCTGCAGTGTAAACGTACCCCCTGTGGAGCAGCAACTATTTTATTTTTGTAAATAGGTTCTGCTCCCTTTGCCCCTAGCACTAGCCTTCCTGTGTTACAGGGTATGGAAGGGGCCAACTGCTGCATATTTTCTCACTCCACCCAATTATGCTTCCTTTGGGATGTAGAGCACATTCAGGCCATATTTGCCTGCCACACCTCTATGCTTAACGAATGTGAGCATTGTTTTCTGCACTACAGTAATTGGGAGGGCTCCCTGAACTTTGTCTTCTATCATGCACCTGGCAAAAACAGGCACAAGGTGGCCCTAAGTGTGTACAATCATATACAAATTGGATGAGATTCTCCAGGCCAACTAAAGGATTTAGACACACAAATTCCATTAACATTTATATTGTTTTTAATCAGTGTAAAATGAGGTTTTCTCCCATTTAAATTATTAGACAATACAATTGGAATTAAATAAAATCAATGTGAATTGTGTATTTAAGTCCCCTTTGTTTCTGAAATTTTCAATAAACAATCCTCTAGGATACACAAAGACTAGCCCAGGATGGACAAGGATAGTGAAGCCTTGTTTGTGTTCTCAGTGATGTCTGATGGTGTGGGAAGGATTCAGATTCTCAATCCTAGAGTACCTTTACTCATGGCATTTTGTCATGGAATATTTGTTCAATAACTAGCTAACTTCAATACAATATTTTTCAAATCTGTGCAACAATGTTATTAAAATATAAGGTTCTCACCAGCAAACTGCGGCTATCAGTGTCTTACATAATCTGTTCAGTGGAGTGGAGGGTTTGAGGCATTTGGGCTGGGAAATACCCACTCCTCTTCTTGCCTCATGCTCACACAGTACTAAGCTGCATTGGCAGCACTGCCACAGGAGACTGTGGACCTATTCCACAGCCCTTCAAAGTGCCGCATTTCCTGTGGGAACTATGAAAAGGTGTAGATAAGGAGCTGCTCTAAGACTGGATAGTGAGGAGGAGAGGTGGATAGAGGCAGCTGCCAAAGCACCAAAGCCAAAGAATAGATGGAGAAGTAGGGGGCTGTTTCTTCCATCTGTCCAAGTTTCTACTGTATCCTAATGACCCTAACTCTTGCTCGGCTAAGTTTTCCCTGATCTAGGACACAGACAAAAAATACTAACACATTTCCTGGTTATTCTTTTAGTTTAAGAAATTAGATGGGACTATTTTGTTTAATTTGGTCATCATCATTGGTCATCCCTTGATTTGAAGATGATCTCTACCACAGATTTACATATAGGTCCTGAGATGAGATTCTGGAACCACAGATCTGTCCACAGTAGGTACACACATTTCCTGGCAGTCAGCTACTTGCTGGGAGAAATTTCTTTCTTTTTCCTTCCTTCTCTCTCCATTTTCAGCTTTGAGGGCAAGGTCCTTCTCCTTGAACCAGGCCACTGTCTGATTCAGGATGTGACGCCATTGAGGTTGGTTGGTGGCTTGCTCCTCCCAGTTTGTGATGTCCACATCAGTTTTCTTGAGCTATACTTTCAGAGGAAATACTTAATCTGGTAGCACCCCATGCAAAGCACTGCTGGGCCACTGACTAAATAAAATACATTTATTGAGTTTAAAGCTAGCCTGCTAAGGATGAACCTGTAATAAAACCAATCCACCATAAGGCAAGCACATTGACAATTCTGTCACTCTTTAAAAACCATGATCAGCTGATATATACAGGAAGTCCAACTTACAAATGGAACTGAGCACTGGCATTCAAATTCTTGAAAACAGGCTAAATTGGCCCAGATGAGTGATGAGTTCTGTAAAATAGGGCCCAAACTAGATTAAAAATGGATACAATAATTATGGGTTTGTTAATGTATTGGCTTTTCTTTTCTTTTCTTTTCTTTTCTTTTCTTTTCTTTTCTTTTCTTTTCTTTTCTTTTCTTTTTAAACTTGTAATTCGGTAAGGAAACTTTCCTGCATTCACAGTAAATCCTTGCTGTCTCTAGAAATGGATTTGTATTTCTTTACTGATTAGATTCACTGATTAGGTTTCTGTGAGTGATTAGTTTTGCAGGGCCAAATGTAGGTGAAACCTGTATCAGCAGAGCTTGTAACATTTAACTGCTACTGTAATGCAATTAGTCTAGAGGGTATTATTTTATGTTCCAGAGCATTAATAAACTGAAATTAACAGTGGTAACCATAGTAACAAAGTAGTGATTAATGACAGATACTCTAATTGCCATAGAAACAAATCTAAAACAAACAAATTGCTTGCTTCTCTCTACCAAAGTCAAACTGAGAGCTACAGAAAACACAATTATCAGTGAATAGCTTCCTGGTTCTGTCAGGGAAAATGGTAGTTTTCAGTGTTATTTCCAGACATATTTTATCTTCTTCCCGAAGCTGGGTCTCATCTAACTGGTCAACACAAGAGGATATGATATTTTTATGTGGCTTACTGTTAGGAATAAACATTTTGGCATTCTAAGTGCTGAAGGAACTAGTAGGTTCTCTCTCTTTTGGGGTACAAACAATACCAACACAATCCCAGTTTATGGTTTTCATTTAAGAAATGAGATTGTACTTTTTGTATATACTTGTAGAACCCCTATATTTAACCTATACTTATTTTTTTCTCTACTACTCTAGACTTATTTGGGTAACTATTAGGTAACTTACCAAGAAGTACTCCTCTCCTATGAATCTAATATGGTATTATTAAGATGAGGTAAGGTAAGGATCAGTTTTTCATTTCAAGCAGGGAGATAAACTCTTTCCTTAGTATGAAGAATACAATGTATCTTCCCCACATTTATGGCATAATCAACAGTGCACACACAATCTGTGGGTAAAGACCGAAGGCTAGATTTTCAACTATTGTAAATCAGCATAGTTCAATTGATTTCAGTGGAGCTGCACCAGGTTCATATAATGTGAGAGCTAAATCCACAAAGGATTTAGGTACCTAATTCAACTTTTGATGCCTAAGTTCAAAATTTAGGTCCTCACAACCCCCGCTCAGCTGGTACCTAACCCTGTAGGTGCCTAAATTTCCAGAGAAGTCCCCTAAGTGCCTGAATTTCATATACAAAGACACCTAAATTGTAACACCAGTGAGCAGCTAAGCTCTGGAGGGGCCTCAAACTAGGTGTTCCCGTCTCCCATTTATTTTGCCTAATCCAGTAGGTATGCTCAGAAACCATTTACCAGATTGGGCCCAGCACAAAACACTGCCACTAAGGAAGTGGTTGATGTGTCCCCTCCTTACCCCAATAGTTAGAGCACTTGCTGTAAATGTAGGAGACCAGACCTGATTCAGAGCAGAGTTTTGAACCCAGGTCTCTGAACTCCATGCTCTAATCAACCAGCTTATACAGTATTTCTCAGCTGTTGAAGCTGTTTCACTTTGTATAAAATATGTAAATAATCATTTGAGCAGCGACTAGAAAGTGTAGAAAGTGGTCTCCTGGGTGAGTGCTATCCAACTGAAATAAAGAGTCATTCTCTCTGGCCCAGTGATCATCAAAGTAATAGTCTCCAAATTTTTAATTTTTGATGGTATTTTTCATCAAATTTGATTTTCAAAGAAAAAATGGAAAAATAATTGACAACGTTTTGCAAACATTTTTGGTCTTTTTGACAAGTTATAGAGTTGATCAGATTTGCTTAGTTTGTAAACGATATCCACATTCTGAAAACTGCAGAGACATGGTGTTCTGATTGGATATGTTGCTGTTTCAGACACAACCTTAAACAACTTTAAAACATTAAACAACTTTAAAAGATACTGTGTGCCCTCTACTCATTGCAGCTCAATTCTTCCCCAATCTCCCCCTGGAGTGGTGCAGCTCTGTGCATTCAAAAGACATTTGAGCCCTTACCAATTTCCCTCTCCTCACTCAAATTATACTTGCCTGTAATAGAACAACTAGTAAATACAAAAGTCAACAAAGAATGTAGGACACAGACACAGGTCAAGTTTGCTGAGAAGTCTCCAGTGCTGTGGGTCTGATCCAAAGCCCACTGTAGTCAATTAGAGTCATTTTATTGACTTCAGTAGGCTTTAGATCTGGCTCTATAAAGCTATAGATAATTCTGCTTTGGATGATTTCATTAATTTTGAGGCCAGCTTCACAGCTACACTGTTCATTCTTGATTCATTGTGTTACTGTTCTATGGTGTCACTTTATTTTTGTTCGCAATCTATGAATAAACCACAGTTTAATATGGATTGAAAAGGAAAAAAACACTTTAAGTTTAGCTCCTTTAAGATACCCACTTGTTAAAATTGTATGAATGATTTCCAGGTAATGATCAAGCTTTATAATGTAACTGGTGTATGTGAGTCTGACCCTTGTTCTTTCATTTACGTTTGTGCAGTACAATGCTTTGAAAAAAAAATCAATTAGTATTATTTTTATTAATATTTATTACATTTTTATGCTTTTAAAAATATTTATGGTGCAGCTACAGGTTTATGTCGTTCAGTTGAGCCAGAGGCAGCACAAACAGTAGCTTCCAGTGTTCAGACGAACAAAAAGAGAAGAAGAATTGGAACTTTTTCATATTATCTGTATCCCTTGAACTTTCGTGAGCTGTAAAACTAAGCAGGGTTCATGTGAGAGAGTTGCTTCAGCACACAGGCCCTGATTTTCTGCCTGGTGATGGTTTGTTCTTGGGCAGTCTGTGATGGCAGATGGCATTTCTTGTTGCTTTGTAAAGTGCTCAGACTGTGTTCTGAGGTAAAATACACACATAAGCTATACTTTCTTGCAAAAAAAATTTGTAGCACAAAAATAGATTTTTGTAAATTTTTGCTAAAGCAAACTTTTTCTCCTACAATAATCACCACTGATTGGAAAACTCTAATGCTTCATCAGGAATCTAAACAGAACCTGAGTTTGCAAAGCATTTTGACAACACGTGGGCAGAACTCCTCACTTGAGTGAGCAGATTTTGTCTTTGCCAGTTCTTCAGAGTGTTTTCTTGTGCCAGTATAACTTCCATCTTACCTGAAATGAGCCTAAACTAGTTGGCTTTTAATCTAAATTCCTGTGTCTGACAAACCTTTAGGGAGAAGGGAAACAATGCTGTTAGAGCCTGTTGAAAGAGCCAAAGCTGAAAGTCACCAGCATAATGATGACATTAGCCCATGCATCTTCGTAATGTCCTTAGTGGTTTCTGATAAACACCAAACTGCTCAGGCATACCACAACTAAAAATCCTTGAGGAGGAAGAACAGTTACTTTGAGCCACCTTCTTTGATTTCTCTGAAAAGAAAGAGTGGAACAACTTTAAAGCAATTCCTTAAAAAGGAAAAGATTCTAGAACTGGACCTAAAAACACTAGAAGCCTTTTTTCAAGACATGGCAATTAAAGCCAAATGTGCAAAAACAGTGGTCTCAACTTTCCATTTGAATAATGCCAAAGCCAAGAAGACAGTAAACATCAATTTCTGTGGGTCACCATGAAGCAGGATCATAATCTGCGGTACCTGACAATAACCATGGACCACACACTCAGCTTCTGTCACCACCTTGAACAAACCAAAAGGAAAACAAAGGCCAGGGTCAACATAATACAGAAGCTTGCGGGAACATGTTGGGGAAGCGACACATATGCATGCTCTGAATATCAACATTAGCTCTGGTCTTCTCTACAGTGAAATACTGTGCCCCAGTTGGGAGCGGAAGCCCACACACTATTTTGGTGGACACCGAAATTAGCTCTGCTCTCTGCATAGTTAGCGGCACCCTCCCATCAATGTCACTTCCATGGCTATTGGTACCGGCTAACATTGGGCCAGCAAATATCCGACGAGATGCAATGACAGTTAGGGAGTCCATAAAGATTATGGCAAATGTTACCCTACTGCTCCACCATGACCTAAAATATCCTCTTTGTCCCCCAACTAAAATCAAGAAAGCCCTTCTGGTCTTGTACCACAGCCCTTCTTGCAGAAGATAAGGACGTTTGCATATGATGGTCTGAAGCCTGGGTGGCTGCTGATGTACAAAACAAAAATCTAATGCATGACCCAATTGTGCAAGTGCCGGGTTTCTCCTCCCCATGGTGCCTATGGACATCTCTAAACCATAGCCACATCTGACATAGAAGATGTGCATACTTATTCCATAGATTGAAAGCAAGGGAATTGCTGAACTGTGACGTGATGCAAACTGTCAGACACATCATGGACAATTGTGCAATCTATTCTGATCCTGGAGGTTCCGGTTCACATGGCTACTCCTATTGCTCTGTACTGGATAAGAGACCTTAAGATCTAACTGTAGTCATTCCATTGCTTTCACTGTTCCACCATCACCATATGAATGAAGAAGAAGGTTTCATAATCAAATGAGTAACATCTTCATGTAAGAGGTCATTGGCAGATCTGAAAATATGGATGTCTACCCTCTGTTCATTATTCTGAGGTGATAACTGACTATCATAATTATTGTTGACTCTGTGCCAAAACTTGGACTGAAGTCTGAAAACATCAAGTATTGCTGGAGTTGGCAGGCTATCACTTTCTCAATGACTTTTCCCTGAAAGGGAAGGTTATATGCTGGAAGGGAGTTAGGGAAGTGAATTGCTATCCAGTACTGTTGGGGGTTTTTTGAGCAAGCACCAGCATATTGTATGTTTTAGAGTTCAGCAGCTCATTTTCACAATCTCCCTCAGTTTTGAATTTAGCCTCTGTTTTTAACCAAGGGATCCATAATCTATTTTACATGTAGCTGGGGGGGGGGGGGAATCACTAGATGCGACAAAAAGCTTTTGTGACTGACTGAAATTTAGCCAGTGCAGGACATATGTTCTTTTCAGCATTGACACTGGTTCCACAGATTAAACCAAACCAATAAATATTCTCTGAGATGTATTGTCACCAACCGCTTGTTTCCCCAGATAGGCCTGAGCCTATGTATTACAGCTGAGCAGAGGATGGAAGTTCCGTTCTATGAAAGACTACAAAATTTCAAAATTTGGCTTAGCTCCAAATCATACTGAAAACAGAATTTTTCAAAATTCTTTAGGAAATTTCCAAAGAACAAATCTTTTCAAGTAGATTGAGATGTTTCAATAGGACAACAAAATAGTTCCTTTTGATTTACACTTTTTATTATAATATACAATTATTGCAAAATGAAAAATCAAAATGTTTCATTTTGAAAATGTCAAAACAGAGTATTTCAACATTGTTGGAATTTTTTCCCTCCAATTTTCTTCCAAAATGAAATTTCAGCAAAATCAACTTGATTTTGTGAAGCATTTCAATTTCAATGGAACAGCAGAGAAAGGTTCCATTAAAATGTCTTCAATGAGCAGTGATACACAGAAATTGATTGGCATCTGCTATAGTATTATGAGAGCTTGTTGGAGAAAGAAACATCTCAAATAGATGATGGAGACAATTGCGGTTCATTGAGCAGTTCTTTACCCTTTGAGACATCATGGATTGTAGAATAAGGGGGAAAAAATCTTAGCCTTCACCACTAGCAAGCATTAATATTACAAATTTTCCCTGCCACTTATTGCTAGTCTTCTGATGCTGAAAGCAAATAGGGCAGTGTTAGGCAGGGGCTGAGCATATGCCTTCTTTCTTTCCTGACAATGCTCAAACATTTGATTGTCAATTTGGATGCACAAGTTGATATAGCGGTACAATAAAGTGGGGAGATGAACCCTGGCCAGTTCATCTCTAATCTGGTCATTGAGATCTCAATAGAAATGGTAAATCTGCACTACTTCACTTCAGTCCATGTCAGCAAAAAGGAACTGGAAATGAGTGGCATATGTTGTCCCAGGTTGGGGCCCTTGTTTGAACAGCAGCAGGGGACAACTTCAGCAGATTGGGTACAGTTTGGGTCATCAAACTTGAGTGAAAAGACATGAACAAATTCATCAAGTTATGAAACATCTGGTCTCCCCACTACCCACTCCAATCCAGTACTTCACCCATCAATAAACTGAAGATGATCCATACCTTAGTTTGGTCATTCAGGTACATCACTGGGCAAAACAGGAAATGCAGGCAACACTGATTGAGGAACCCACAAACTTCCAGCAGTTCGCATCAAATCTCTCTGATAACGGGATCTTCAGGGCTAGATCTTGTGCTGGCACAGCTAATGGTGCAGGAGGGAGGAGCGGGGCTGGGATCTGCAAACAGAGAGAGGCATTTTCCCATTGTAACTGGGTCACTTGATTCTGTAGACCTTGAACTACCTCCACCACCTCGGTGATGGCAATGGCTAGAAATTTCATTTTGACTGTAGGGGGCATATGTTGGGGTTGGTCCTGCTTTGAACAGGGGGTTGGACTAGATGACCTCCTGAGGTCTCTTCCAACCATAATCTTCTATGATCTGAGAATCTAGGAGATCCTTCTTTGCCACTGAGCCTGATAGGTCAGTCTGCCCAAACTGTTAGATACTAAGACATGCATGGTCAAGCGTAGTGGTTGGAACTGTGGCTGTTGGGCCTAGTTGTTTGTATGGTGGCAGTTGTACTGTGAACCAGAGCCAGCATTAAGAGCTGGAATCAGGAGTCAAGAGCAAGATTGGAACAAGGCAAGCAGAGCGCTGGGCTGTTGTGAGGACAGGGCTGGAGTAGGAGCAGGGCTGGGAACAAGCCTGGAGCCAGGGCAGTGTTGGAGCATCCTAAGGTCTGTAGATACTGTCACAACTATAAAACAGGGTAAAATTCCAAGCCATGAAGTGACATTGGACAGACGGAACTGCTGTGTCTCCTGTGAGGCTATATACCTGCTCTGAGAATCACCTGACCACCTCCTGGCTTGTGGATTGGCTGGAGTCTAGCACAGGAATGACTCATCACCACATGTGGCTTAATCAGACCTTAGTTCAGGGATGACTCATCACCCCCGAGACATCTATGAGTTTCAGCTTTCCATGTAGTTCAGTTACCGTGCGTGGTCTTGCTTTTAAAATGGAAGAGATCTTGGCCACTGTTTCCAAGATTTTTCTATGTATCTATTCTTACCATCATATCATTTATATTGTTTATTACCAAAGTGACTCATGTTGCCATGTGTTTCCTTATGCAGTATGCTGTTTGTGGGTGAAGTCCTTCAGCACGTTCATAAAAGATCTGCCAGCTTTACAACTATGTAAAGAGTGGGGTTATTGTTAGACAAGTGGAATCTTGCATTTACACACCTTTGCCTCCTATCTGTCTAGAGAGCGAGGTTTGCTTAGCTTATTAACAAAAACAAATCTCACTACTCTGAGCAGTGCAGCACCAGAGTATCTGAGGCAAATTGTCTGATTCTCCTTTGTCTATCATGAAAATAATTGCTCTTTGAAGTCTGATTCCAGAATATTGTTAGGACTGGCTCTGGTGATGATGCAAAATGCAGGAAATACACCAATTGATTTTCAGAGATTAAATTGAGCTCGAAGTGCTGGAAGACAGAAACATTTAATTTTGATTTGTAAACTGAACAAATTTGATGTGGGAGCCATTTAGAAAGAACTAAAGTGGAACATCAAAATATTATTCTTTGCAGAGTCACTTTTCTGATCATAGCCTTACTTCAGTTTCATTCCAGTTTATGTTCAGGTAATTAAAATTTCCCATCAGTACTGTTTTCTTTTTTATTGCAGGCCCTTTTGATTTCACAGGCCATTTCCTCATCTTCATGCTGCTTTTGATCTGGTGGTCTATAACAAATATCCAATATACATTTGGATCTATTACAACATCCAATTTCCTGCCAGAGTGATTCTGACTTACCTTCAGTCTTGTACTCCTTTCCCAACTCAGTTACTTTCAGCCCTTCTCCTATGTATATAGGCTTAACATTTACTCAGCCTTTCTGCTTCTCCTGATGAATCTACATCCATGCTGTTACGACCATGATATTACCTACAATATAGTGATTATTCCATGAGTACACTTTCCATTTCACCTGGTTTCTCAATAAAGCAAATGTGATTTTTTTTTCTATTGACTTTAATCGGAACTGTGTTGGGCCCTAATCTCCTGTGTAGTGGATGTAATCAGATATTTAGTCATCTGAACTATATCAGCTGTTCCTTCAATAACTTTCATCCTAGAGGCTAGGCTGAGGCTGGTCTGAAAAATCTATGATCCAAGCATTATTCTATGAACAGTATAAAAGTCCCATGGATTTCAATGACAGTTTCAACTCAAGTCTTGGCTCTTTTGTGTGTGGGTATTATGGCATAAGGTTCAACTGCAGCCTAGGCACAATGGGGCAAATTGAAGTCTATTCATAGACTTACATTTGAATTCTCTTTACAAGCCCGTTTGACACACACGTAAAGTTGTTTTAACACACTTTATTTATATTTAATTTGTATAGACTATAAATATATATTAGTCTAACTTTTCTGGACAGAATTGCAGAGAAGGATGACAGACAATTTTGGCAACATTCTAAATGTCATTAGCCTGCCATTTCTCTCTGGAGCAAGTAAAAAGGCAAGCCTGGGGGGAAATTGGGGGAGGGTGAATTTACTTGGCAATCAAAATATTTTATGCTGATTTAGTAAATTTCACTAGGCACATTCACTTTACAAATAACAATATCTATGTGGGCTATCTATTTAGGTCCTTTATATGTCTGTATAGATTTGTTAGTATAAAAACATGCAGCAGTAGTAAAATATCCTTCTTTCACAGATAAAGTAATCTACAAAACTTTTGTCTGTGTATTTAATATGAACAAGACACTGAGAGTCTTTCTGATATCTAACTGGAATTCCATTACATTTACATTAGAAAAAAAATCAGCCATATGGTATGCAAATAAAATCAAAATAATTGGTTCTTACAAATTAAGGCCTATAACCTATAAACACTTAATCATGATTGTACTTGCATGAGTAGTCCGATTAATATCAGGGGAACTAGACATATAGGGGCTGATCCAATGCCCAATGGAGTTAGTAGAAAGAATACAATTGACTCCAGTGAGAGTTGGATCACGCCAATAATGATTACAACTGTCCATCTGAATAAGTGCTTACAAGATTGTGAGTGAGCCACCCCAGCCAGAGTGCCTAGAAGTCTTGTGCTGTAGACAAGTACTATGAATCTTGGAGCTATGGGGAGCGCAGGAGGCTGTTGTATTAGCCTTTCTGCAAGGTGCAATGTGCACATTTGAACAGAGGGTTGGATGATGATCATGCCCCCTCTGGAAAGACAAGAAGTGAAACTGTGCCCCCCCTGCACAAGGAATGAGGAATTTCCTTGTGCCTTTCCTCTCCTTATGCACACTTGCAGAGCCAAGCACAATGTGGCAACAAATGGTCAAGTTATACAAGATAAATTAAAGTCACTGTATGATTTTTCACAGCCCCACCTCCTGTGTGGTTATTTATGCTTATAGCATTTTAAATTCACTTTTTACAGATATAATTTACCATACAAGGTGCAAGACAGCAGAGAATCCTGTTGTCCTACTCCTTCTCCTGCCAAAAAAGAAAGCAAGTTTCCCCACTTGCATACTCTCAGAAAGGAACTAGCTAAGGGCCTGACCCATACCTAGCAAGACTTGCACAGTGTAAATCAAGAGCAAGCCAGCCAGCAGTCTCCAGAGAATATATGCATCCTGAGGGGAGCAGTGTACTGTCCAGATACGCCATGGCAGGAGAGCAGGATGCTTAGCCACTCCCCAGGAAGATCTGCAGATCAGAGAGAAAGGAAAGAAGTGAGTACACAGCTGTTCTCTCCAAGACCACAGCAGTGAGAGAGAGGGACCTTTTACACTTCAAGAAGACCTGCCACGAGATAGTAAAAGTGAGCTTATTGGGAGATTCTGAAGAGGAAAAAGAGCTCAGATGGTAATGAGATGGGAGTAGGTCTAGGCCCAAAAAAGGCTGTGGATAATCACCTGAATGTTTGGACAATTATACAAAGCCTTTTGACATTCATCCTTGACAAATATTTCCCTGCTCTCTCCGGAAGTTGAATATTCCACTAACTAAGTCTTACATATTTGGCGATTTCTGCCAGCAAGTTTCCCATGCTAGTTTGAGAATGTCTATACTTACAGTGGCATTTAGAGTACAAACACTGCACGCTCAGCTAGCATGGGTATAAATATCAGTGCAGACAGTCAGACATGGTTTAAGTGAGTAGACTGAATCCCCAGGGTGTATATACTCTATGCAATTCTCTACATACCCAAGCAGTGTCTCCTAGAGCTACACTGATATTTTTAGTAGTGTAGTGTCCCACTCCCTCCACGTTGCCAGAGCCTTTCACTACTATGTGTAGCTACACACCACAGTGATAAGCCTTTTCAAACTACTGTAAGTATAGACATAGCCTTAGAAAGGCCAGAAAAAATAAACAAGTATTGTCCCCCCAGTCTCTGCGTTACACCCCCCTTCATTTTATCTTATTGCTGTTCATTAGTTCTCGAGATCTGTTACTTTCGCTGTTCCTAATCCAATGCTTCTTGTTCAAGTGATTGCACATGCCATTCTTGGTGTCTGTGTACCCAGCCCACGGCCATCGGAACCCTTTCCTTCAGCAGTACCCATTGGGCAGCTCGAGCCAGGTGGAATGGGCATGTGCAACACACCTGCAAGAAAATCAATTACAGAACAGGTTTCTAAGCATTTGTTTTTATTTGTTTTTTCACACAAGTTTAGTTGCTCAGACGTATGGTGGTTGTGTTCATAATAAAATTTCCCCAAAAAGCCAAACCAAACCAAACCAAACCAAACCAAAGAACTGAAGAACAGCTGCTTTCCTGTTAAAGTCTGTTATGCCATTAGAGCACAGAGTTGTGTAAAGGGTGATAAAATGTTACACCCCCTAAATAGAGCTGCTTGGATGTATTGGGAATGTTAGTCAATGCCTCCTTATTCTTTTAAAATACCAGGGAAACCACACCATCCTGTGACAACTGAGAGCACTATGGCTCTGATTCAGGAAAGCACTTCAAAATCTCTTTACGGACATGCTCAAGCACAGGCTTAAGTGCTAAGACTATCTATCCACTGTTAACTTATCCTCTCATGCCCTTCTCCACCATGTGTCTGTTATTCACCTGCTGCACACTGTCTAAATTCTAGATGGAGAGCAGTCTGGGGTAAGGACAGTCTTTGTGCTAACTGTTTATAAAGTGTCTAGCAGAGTTGGGAATTGATCCACGTATGGCAGTGATTCCCAAACTTTAACAACCCATGAACCCCTTTCACTAAAATGTCAAGTCTTGCGAACCCCCTCCTAAAAATGAATATTTCCAGGGATTTTCTCCCTTCCCTGAGCATAAATTATAAAAGCAGTGATCTTGGAAATATAAAATTTGTTTTTATGACATGCTTATTACACACTATTTATTATTAATTATTGTTTATCATTACAGTAATTTTATGAGATTAGGAAAATGGCAATACTCTTCCAAGATCTCACTTTCGTAGCTTGTATCACTTTGATTAAGCCTGTTATAAGACAAGGCTCCTATGTTTCATCAAGGAGTAGTAGATGTGAAACAGCATGAAGTTATTCAAGAAGCCAACTCAAAAAGTTCCTCCTACAAAAGCATTCAGGTCTTGAGCAGTCCAGGCAAAGAACGCACGTTACACCAAAACTTAAACTTATTCTTCATAATAATTTTAAAAACAATCCTAGCTGCCTATTTAATTTTAAAAACAGCAAAAAATATCCACCTCTCTTTCCTATAAGGAGTCTTGAAGTTTAAATCTCCTCAGTGTGATAGATATGCTTGCTTTGATCTGCTTAGTTCTTGGAAGTCCCCAGGGCTCCAGGCTCCTGGCCCCGTGCTGCCCAGAATCCCTAGGGACAGCTCTGTCTGCCATTAGGGAATTTTTGCCTGAGAACCCCCTGTAAGATTTTGCGAACCCCCCAGGGGTTCACTAACCCCAGTTTGAGAACCACTGATGTATGGGAACCTTAAGTATTTTATAGAAATCATAAACAAAATGATAATTAGCCATCGCCTGATAGAGGGACATATCTTCTTGTTTCCTGTTTCTTCCACTTTCACTCTGGCTCCAGGACTGGTTTCAAACTGCCCCCTAACAGATAGGTAAATTTACCACTGGATTATGTTTATCCTTCACTCAGTTTTCATCTAATTGTTTTAATTTATTTCAAACACATTTTGTTCTTTTTCACCCATTAAATGTATTAGTACTTTCTGAAGCACGGGCCAAAAAAACTAAATAAATCCCCAGACTCTCATCATACAATAAATAACACATGCTGAGTCCAAATCAATGAGGAAAAGAAATACTTTTTAGTCCCCTTTGCATCTGATAAGACCTGTTCTTGTCAGGAACTTTGCTCTCTTCTTGTAATCTGTTTGTATCTGTAATTCAACTAATTTAAACACTGGTGAGACCAAAGCCCATTACTCACGTAACAAGGGGAAGCAGGTAAATTTCACAATGCCCCTCCTCCTGTAAAGTATTAATAATATGCTTCAGCAGTCTTAATTACTTTGGGTGACCTTCTTAATTTAACAGATTCAACTTTCTCCATTTGTAATTTTGCAGGAATAATTGGATAAATAGGCAGTGCATGTACCTAAACAAATTAGGGCTTTCTTAAATAAAACTTGATTATTCACAGTTCATTAAACAGAAAGATGCATTTTATTATTAATTGCAATCACTATTGTAGAATGTCATTCAGAATTAAATAGTAGGCTCTCTTATTTTTCAGGTTTCATTATGTTCAGAAAGTGTATGTATGCTAAGCTATTTGAAATATAATTTAATTTATGTTTTGGGCCCAAAACACACACCTATTAAAATCTATGGGACACTCATATTGGTTTCAATAGTACAGAGTAGGCCGCTTCGTGAAGTTGTTTCTATGAATACACATACATATATTCATAATTCACTTCCCTTCTAGTCACCTAAACTTCTCCAATTCTTTTGGTTGTGAAATTAGCATAGTATGATGTCCTTGCCTACTAGGGTGGGATTTTTAAAAGCATCATGTATACAATATACACATTTTTAACACATTATGTTAATACAAGTTGTTGTCTTGCAGCTATACCTTCAGTGAGCAGAGAGAATAGTTATGTAAGATATTCTGTAGGGGTGTCAAACTGCAAAATAGATTAGATGCTCTTTAAACAGTTGCCAAATGAAGCACTAAGGAAGGCATTTGCAAAAACACTCTTGCTAACCTAAATCAACTCCTAGTAAAGTCAATGTGCCACTTTTCAGAGTTAGTAAGAGTCCATAACTCCCAGGTGAATTGGAGATAGAGGCTGTCCATATATTACATAACTTTTTTTGGTGATTTTCCAGACCCACACACCTCTTGTAACACTTTGTAACACTGAACCAAACACACAAAATTAAGGACCCATCTCCACCCTCCAATGTGCTATGTCATTTATGGACAGCCCTGTACAGGTGATCAACATCTCTTAAAATTCGGTCCAAGTTCTTGGAAACCCCCAAGAAACATCAATGTATAAGCCACAGGTGACTTTTAAATATTAAATACTATCAAATATGCACAAATTATTAGCTAAAATCTGTCCAATACCATACTCTCATGCCATCTGAAAGGCTGAAAACCATTTTCCATATCAACTTTCTCTCTGGCATAGATTCAAATTCTCTATTAAACTCATGATTTAGGACACAATGAAACTCATTTTAATTACCCAATTGTGAAGTCCTCTCAAAACAAATGTGGTATTATAGACACTTCAGGGCTGATACAAAGCCAGCTGAAGTCAACGGAGAGACTTCAGTTGAGTTTAATAGCCTGGTGGATCAGTCGCTTTGTCTCTGAACCCACTGTTCCTGATAGAAAAACTTTCATTCTTATTTTGTTATCTGGTGCAGCACTTTTATACTTCTGCTTAACTAGTCAAGCATATTTTGAGTACAAAAAGCACATAACATCGGGGCTCTTGGGGAACGTTTTCCACTTGGAGAGAAGTATTTAAACAGAGCTCACCAAGTCGCTACTGAAATATACTAATTATTTTTCTGCTAACCTTACTTTTCTGTGAACATTCATATTAATGAAGGTGAAGGGTCAGTTGCATTCATGACTCAATTACAGGACATTTTTCCCCCCAGATCCAGATCTAATCAGTCAGTTGAAGTGTGAACATATCTTGCTTATCCCTGACCTAGAATTTCTGACTGCTATAAGAGGGAGAATTAGTTTGGTCACCCTGCACTAAGCCCAGGGCATCTTCTGACAAGAGATTTCTAATACACTGAGCAGCACTTTACAATAAGTGGCACTAATTACTGGGGCTGGGTAATCAGTTTGACCAGAAGTTTGGAGCATGACAACTGCCCATTTGAGAATTTCAAATAGAATCTCTAGAATAGTTCCTATCATTTATTTTCTATCTGTGAGTTCCACAAGAATGGGAATTCTTAGGGCCAAAATCTTTCCTGTCTTACATCTTGTGCACTCATATTAAAATCAAGAGATTAGGTATTGCTACAATAAATAGTGCATTTTTGTATGTGTTGGTTTGAAACAACCTTTGCAATGTTTACTAAAATAAACCCTAGAAAAATTAAACAACAAGAAGATTTTACCCTCCAAGATTGAGACCATCATGAAGCACTGCAGCTTAATATAGAACGAACAGGTATATTTATAAAACTGGGAGACAGGCAATGTGAACTTACTTTCCAGCTCTGTTCCTAACTGCATATATGACCTCAGGAGCACTTTGCTCTGCCTCAGTTTCTCTATCTATAAAACTGGCATAGTAATACTTCCCTACTTCACAGGGTATTGTGTTGATAAATTCATTAATGTTTGTTAAGAACATTAAAATCCTCAGATGGAATGTGCTATAGAAATTCAAAGTATAAGTACTACATTAATTTGGATCTCCTGAAGACAGAACGACTGGCAGAAAAGTATAACTAAGTTGGTGGCTCCTACTTGATGGCTTCCTCTGAGCATAACCTTTGGTGTGGTGTGGTGTACTGTGAAAAGCCTGAGCAGCATGTCCCTTTTTCCCAAACTCTTTCCAAGCACTTGAGCTTATTAAAGAAACTGCTGCTACTGGTGTGAAGTCTTGAAACAGTGGGAACATGGCTTCCTCCATCATTTTTGGATCCTGTGAGAGGTGCTGACCTGTGTCCTCATCTTCTTCATCCCTGGTCTGGCCTCTCTTCCAAGGCATGGCATAATGGGGTCAGTTTATTTTCAAATTTTGTTGACTCAAAGAACAGAGCAGACTCTACAGCTCCCTGCAGTGGCAGTTCCTTCTTATACACAACATTCAATTGCCTCTTTCTTAATGCAGGGTGTTTTACTCCAAAAACAAATACCTGAGAGCCTCTTACAGAAAATTACCAAAACATCAAGTAGCAGACAGGTTTTTTTTTCAGGCTTGCCAAAAATTCACAGCTACTTTCACCTTTCATTGGTTTCTTCTATGAAACTTTTATTGTTCTGTTTAAAAGTTTGAGGTAGGCAAATAGTATTTCTTTAAAATCTCTCTTATGTCCTTATTCTCCAGCTCAGCAGGTTTGTGTGGACAACACAAGTCTTTAAGCACTGTAAATGTGTTTTTCTTTTTTCCCTGCCAGTGTTGGGAAAACAGCCATTTCTTTATCAGTATTTCCATAGTGTAAAAATACTGCTCAAGACTCTAAGTATCTGTTGCAAAATCTTCCTTTCACTAAAACAGGAACTGTCCATATTGCTATATGCAGAGATTTCATCTTTATTCTTTTGGTTTGTGTTGTTTAATAATTCCATCCTGAACACCAGTTTTCTCTATTATGTTTTATGGCAAACAAACAAAGAAGTTGAATAAAAATACAAAGTACTTTTGCGGGAATGTTGCAACATAACAATACTTTATTTCTTAGACTTCAGAATGATAAAACACAAAAACCGCAAAACAGAGAAGCAACAGAGAGTCCTGTGGCACCTTTAAGACTAACAGATGTATTGGAGCATAAGCTTTCGTGGGTGAATGCCCACTTCGTCAGATGCATGTCAGAGAGAGACAAAACAGGCTGCTCCCTAAAGAAGCGAGGCACAACTCAAGTCACTTTACTCAAAGCTGGCTGACTACAAAACTAACTACTCCTAGGCTACAGTCATACAATTCCCTACATATGTCCTTGCCAGCAAACATTGCCTGGAAAACCCTGAAAATTTAATGTGACAGCTTATCATTTATCCACAGTTTTCAATATACCACAGTGATGGCCACTTCTATTAACTGATATATCTATCACAGCCTGACAGACAGGGCCGGCACAACCCATTAGGTGACCTAGGCAGTCGCCTAGGGCACTAACATTTGCGGAGCGGCGACCACGGCAGCCAGATCTTTGGCCTCCCCGGTCGTCGTCCGTATTTCGGGGGCAGGACCTTCCGCCACCTCTGTCGGGGGCAGTATTTCGGGGGCGGGACCTTCCACTGCTTAGGGCGGCAAAAAAGCTGGCAGCGCTCCTGCTAACAGAGGCCTACAAAGCTGGTACAGCAGTGTGCCTAGTCAGTAAAAATGTCCTTATGGCATACTGGCTTTCCTGGAACAACTGGAATACAGAGATATACACAGTCTTCCTATAAATGCGTTGTTTTGTTTGTTTGTTTTTTCTTTTTCAGAAGAAATTGTATTTTCTGCCTAATATTTGTCCTCTGTTCCCCCTCCACTACCTTAGCATTCTTTTTTTCCTTTTTAATGGAATTTCTCTCACCTATCTTAGAGCACTGTGATTCTAATTCTGCCATCCTCACTCTCCTTGAGTGATACTCTGTAAGCCGTCACACTAATTTCAAAAGACTTCTTGCAGTCTAGGGGTCTGCTCCGTGTGAGGAAAGGGTAGCAGAAACAGTCCTGTATATAGAGCTGAGAAATAAAAATCAGTTGAAACTTTTTGGGGGGCAGATTCGTCAGCACCAAAAGATTTAATGAAATTGTGTTAATTCCACTGAATTGTTATATCGGGGGGAAAAACATTCTGAAAATTTTGAAACATTTTATTTTGACATTTGGAAATTAGATGTTTCAAGTTTTTCATCTGAAATTACTTTTTGTTTTGAATTTTCCTTTAATTTTTTCTATTAAAATTAAAAGTTAATAAATTCTTACAATGAAAACAAAATGTGGTTCTTCAGGTGAAATAAAATATTTTGTTTGACCTAAAATTATTAATATTATTTTACTTTTCAATTCACCCAAAACCCATTATTCATCCAGCTCTAACTGTATATGCAGCTGAGTTAATGTGAACATGGTGGAAGGTGGCTATAAAAAAACCAAAGGTCATTATTCTCCATGGAGAGATGTGGAATATATTAAGTCCCTCTTCTTCTCAGCTATGAACTGGAGGCTGTAGTTCAACACTCAGTCAAGTTATTGAATGTGTTGTATGTATTAATTTTAAAAGTTATTTGTTGAAAATAAAGGTCTGGATACACAAAAGGAGTTAGGTGTTATGAGGCAGAGTATCACAATGCCTAACGTTTAGACACCTAGAAAAATAACTGGCATGCACTGCAATTCACACAGCCTGAGTTAGGCACCTAGGTTCCCTATAAAATGCATTGGAATAGTGTGATAAGGTGAACCCATATCATCCACAAGAGAAAAAAAGTATGCTTCACACCTGTGGGGCAATTGATGGCTTGTCTCCTGCATAGAATTAGCTGAGGAGCTATTAGGCACCCGGGTCATATAAATAGGTTAGAAGAGGTCCATCAGGAGCAGGAGAGGCTCCTGTGTAGTCAGCCTTGAGACAGGGTTTGTAAATGACAGGGAGATTCTTGATGTTAAACTGCTAGAGTCACTGGGGAAGGAAGGCAGTGTGGGGAATCATGCTGTGAGGAACTCTGCAGGGAACAGAAGTAGAGGCAACACAGAAGATTGTAGAATGTCTGGAAAGGGACAGAACATGGATGTTATTAATTCAGAGAACTTTTTTGGACTTAGTTGAACCCTGGTTTAAACTTGTACATGAGCTGGCTGGAGGGCCAAGCCACAGATGTCCCAGAAAGAAAACAAACTATTGCAGGGCTGAAGAAGTGACTATGAGGGGACTCCAGAAATGCAGATCCCTGGTAGCATCATACCCTGACACAAGAGGATGCTATGGGTGATGAGTATGCTATTATGCAGAGATGGAAATGTCTTAGAATGCAAGTCACAAAAGCCGGCATGTTAGGCAAGGAGTGTCCTAGGCTAGCCAATGAGAGAGGCAGGGCTGGCCTTACCATGAGGAGAACTGAGGCGGCCGCCTCAGGTGCCAGACCATAGCGGGGGCGCCAGTAGGACCCAGAGTGTAGAAAATTGTGTCTGCTGCTGGTGCATATGTGTTCTCTCTGCTCTAGATGCACAGAGCTGGTGGAGTGCTGTGCTGGAGGAAGGAGGGCACAAGAGACATAACAGGCAGGCAGGAAAAAAGGGGAGAGGGAATAACAGAAAGCAGCAGGAGCTGCAGGGACAGAGAGGAGGAGGAGCCTCTTATGTACCTCTCTAGCACCCCCAGGAGCCTGGACTGATTAACACCAGCTTCTCAGGGAGCTTTCTGTTTCCTGCTGCTTCCCTGAACCCACTTGAGGAGAACAGGCAGTCAACTGAAGTAGTAGGAGCCAGTTAGGCCTTAAGACACTGATATCTTCCCTCACTCTGGCCCTGCTACCAGCCTGCTTATTTGCCCCTTCCAATTGAGTTTTGAGAGCCACTATAGCTGGCACAGAACAGCAGTCATGAGTGAAAGAAGAAAATGCCCCCCTGGGGCAGCATTCAGAAAAAGAAAGAAAGCAAAGGAAGCTTTTCTATCTAAGTAGGAAGGAGCTCTCCTGAGTTACATTGACACAAATGTTCAGGGTGAGCCTTCAGGCCTCAGTGAGGATGTGAGTGGTGAGGAGATGCCTAATCTTCCAGTTAGTCAGAGTGCAGGTGACCTGGTAGCTACTGCAGCACCCATATCTCCATCTCAAATGGATGTAACCATGCACATTCCTGAAGAAAAGTGTATCTCAGAGAAGAGTGTGGTGGAGGTGCAAGAAACAGCTGCTGCTGAGTTTAGTTCCTTAAGTCTAGATGATCCAGGACTGTGGATCCACTTGAGCAGTAGCCTGAGGGACTTCCTTGTACTGCATGGGCCACAGCAAGTGAAAAACTTCATGTTCCCCAAAGACAATGAAAATAGAAGTTTCCATCCAACACATTACTGGCGTGAAATCCCCAAAGATGACAAAGTGGAGAGGCCATGGCTTATATACTCAAAAACCCAGAATGCTGCATACTGTTTTTGTTGCAAACTCTTCCAGTCTAATGTTCCAGCCACATGGGTTCTACAGGAACAAAGATGGTCGGGCTCAACGGGTAGTGATCAATGGCTTCATGTCTAGTTGTCAGCCGGTATCAAGCGGAGTGCCCCAAGGGTCGGTCCTGGGGCCAGTTTTGTTCAATATCTTCATTAATGATCTGGAGTATGCCGTGGACTGCACTCTCAGCAAATTTGCAGATGACACTAAACTGGGAGGAGTGGTAGATACGCTGGAGGGTAAGGATAGGATACAGAGGGACCTAGACAAATTAGAGGATTGGGCCAAAAGAAACCTGATGAGGTTCAACCAGGACAACTTCAGAGTCCTGCGCTTAGGACGGAAGAATCCCATTCACTGTTACAGACTAGGGACCGAATGGCTAGGCAGCAGTTCTGCAGAAAAGGACCTCGGGGTTACAGTGGACGAGAAGCTGGATATGAGTCAACAGTGTGCCCTTGTTACCAAGAAGGCTAACGGCATTTTGGGCTGTATAAGTAAGGGCATTGCCAGCAGATCGAGGGACATGATCATTCCCCTCTATTCAACATTGGTGAGGCCTAATCTGGAGTACTGAGTCCAGTTTTGGGCCCCACACTACAAGAAGGATGTGGAAAAATTGGAAAGAGTCCAGCGGAGGGCAACAAAAATGATTAGGGGTCTGGAGCACATGACTTATGAGGAGAGGCTGAGGGAACTGGGATTGTTTAGTCTGCAGAAGAGAAGAATGAGCGGGGATTTGATAGCTACTTTCAACTACCTGAAAGGGGGTTCCAAAGAGGATGGATCTAGATTGTTCTCAGTGGTACCAGATGACAGAATAAGGAGTAATGGTCTCAAGTTGCAGTTGGGGAGGTTTAGGTTGGATATTAGGAAAAACTTTTTCACTAGGAGGGTGGTGAAGCACTGGAATGGGTTACCTAGGGAGGTGGTGGAATCTCCTTCCTTAGGGGTTTTTAAGGTCAAGCTTGACAAAACCCTGGCTGAGATGATTTAGTTGGGAATTGGTCCTGCTTTGAGCAGGGGGTTGGACTAGATGACCTCCCGAGGTCCCTTCAAACCCTGATATTCTATGATTCTATGATTCTATGAAAGGATTGGAAAAATCTGGCTAGAAATCTGGCATGCCCATGAGAAGGGAGCAAATTACCAGAGAGCATTCCATAGGTGGAAAGAGCTTGAGATGAGACTAAAGTTAAAGGCCACCATAGATGATCAGCATCAAGAGAAGATTGCATCAGAGTCTCCTTACTGGCAAAATGTTCTGAAAAGGTTCATTGCCATTGTGAGAATGTTGCTACCCAAAACCTAACACTGCGTGGCACTTCAGATCAGCTGTATGTGCCAAACATTGGAAACTTCCTTAAAATTGTGGAGCTGATGGCTGAGTTTGATTCTGTACTCCAGGAGCATCTAACAAGTGTCACCACCCAAGAAATGTACACACACTACTACCTTGGAAAAACAATTCAAAATGAGATCATACCATTGCTGGCAACAAAAGTCAAACAGAAGATTGTGGCAGATCTGAAGTCAGCAAGATATTACTCTGTTATTCTGGACTGCACACCTGACATCAGCCATACAGAACAAATGACTTTAATGGTGTGTTTTGTAACAGCAACAGAACTTAGCGAAAATGTCCCTACAATGGTGACTGTTAGAGAGCATTTTCTAAAATGTATTGACATTGATGATACTACAGGAGCTGGTATGACAAATGTGCTTCTTAAAAAGCTGGAAGATATGGGAATTGCAATAGCTGACATGAGAGGTCAGGGCTACGATAATGGTGCCAACATGAAAGGAAAGAACAGAGGAGTGAAGACAAGTATCCGAGAGTTAAACCCTTGAGATTTTTTTGTCCCATGCAGTTCTCATTCATTGAACTTGGTGGTCAATGATGCAGCATCAGTTTCTAGTGAGGCTGCTTAATTTTTTAATGTGATTCAAAGCATCTATGTATTTTTCTCTGCATCAACTCATCGATGGCAAATTTTGAAGCAACATCTGGGAACATCCTCTCTGACACTGAAACCACTGAGTGCCACACGATGGGAAAGTCGAGTGGAGGTGATAAAGCCAATCAAACACCAAATTGGGAAGATAGATGATGCTATAGTTGCCATTATGGAGGATAATGCTATGACAGGAACTTTTGTGGGAGAACAGTGGCAGTGGGAAATGGAATCACCAGAAACATACATAACTTCAAATTTCTGTGTGGCTTAGTGTTGAGGCATGACACACTGTTTGAAATAAATGTTGTAAGCAAGAGACTCCAAGGTGTTGACCTTGATATATCTGGAGGAATGGACAACCGGACAAAGCAAAGTCATACCTATAGTCTTACCAGTCAGATGAGGGATTTCAAAACGTTCTGAAGAGTGCACAGAAGTTGGCAGAGGAACTTCACACTGAAGCTATTTTCCCACCCATTCAAGAATACAAGAGTCACTGAAGAAGAAGAAATTTCGATTACGAGGCACAGGATAATCCCATAAGAGACAATTCAAAGTTGAATTCTTTAATCAGGTGCTAGTTTGTGCAATACAGTCAGCTGAAGAACATTTCATGCAGTTCAGAGAACACAGCAGTATATTTGGGATGTTGTATGATAGTCCAAAACTCCTCACAATACCTGAAGAAGACCTACACCAGCAATGCAGGGCACTAGAGACAGTGTTGACACATGATGACATGCACAATATTGATTTAGGTGATGAACTGAAAGCCCTTTCAAGATACATTTCAACAGACTGTTCTGGAATATATGTGCACAAATAAGATGACCACCCTCTTTCCAAATGCTTTTGTTCTCTGTGCATACTTCTAACACTTCCTGTAATAGTTGCCAGTAGAGAACGCAGCTTCTCCAAGCCAGGGCCGACTCCAGGCACCAGCCGAGCAAGCTGGTGCTTGGGGTGGCAGCTTATAGGAGGCGGCATTCCGCCCAATCCTAGGGCAGCATGGCCGCTTTTTTGTTGTTGTTGTGCCACTTCGGCTGCCCTGTAGGGGGCAGCGGCGTGGAGGACGGGAGTGCCCTGCAGCAAGCCCGGCAGGGCAGCCCGCGTCCTTCCCTCCCAGCCGACCGGAGTGGTGTAGAACCCTCCCAGCAGGGGGCACGGCGGGAGGGGCCGCGTGGCAGCATCCTGCTGAAGCCCTGGCTGCCCCCCTTCTCTCTCTCCCCCCGCTCCCTCCCCCTCCCCCCGCTAGCCGGGGCACATCTGCAGGGCAGGGAGTCCCTCTGCATCCTGGCTCCAGCCGCGCTGCAGGTCCTTTTTTTTGCTTTGCTGTTCTGGCTGCTGCGTTTTTTTTTTTTTCCTTGGGGTGGCCAAAAAGCCAGAGCCGGCCCTGCCCCAAGCTGAAGTTAATAAAAACACATCTACACTCCACAATGACACAGGAGAGGCTGGTCGGCCTTGCAACCATCTCAATGGAGCATGAGCTGGCCCAGACTGTGGACCTTCAGCAGGAAGCAGTTCAAATCTTTGCAACCAAGAAGGCACAGAAAACACCACTTTTATTATTCAAACAGATAAAAATGCCAGTGTTTACTATGCAGACAAGAAAAGTTACATTTGCTTTTCAGGCGTTTGAAAGTTAAGTGTTACTTAAAATTTTTGAACAAGTCATTTTAAGTTGTTAGTTCTCCTTTATTGGGGTAGGTAGCAGAACAGTACCATGAGAGGAGTAGAACCTGAAGAAAGCAGAACTGAGACCTTTCAAAGTTTTGGCCCAAGCGATGGGGCATGGGGGCGTCATTTGAGCTCCCCGCCTCAAGTGCCAAAATGTTGTGGGCCGGCGCTGGGGAGAGGCCAACCAGAACATGTGCTAAACCATGGAGATTAAATCCTCCTTGCAGCCTGGATTTAAGTGATTATTGTTTCTAGTGATTCATAGCTGGGAACCTTCTTGCATGCTCAGAAACAGAAACATACAGAGAACTTTTACTATAAAAGCCTAAGGGGTTTAGTGGGTCCTTTGTGAACTGCAGTGGAGCCTAAAACTGAGACTTAGGTATCTCAGTACTTTTGTGAATCTAGGCCAAAGACATCACATTCCTTTTGGAAAGAGCAATACACTATATGCTTCTGCCCCACGGCATCCTACCCATTTCTTCTGAAACAACTAATGAAGTACTTTTCCAGCAAATGAGTCACCTCTTCAACATAAGTTTGGAGTATTTTTAAAGCTAGTGTGATTTAGAATCCTTTCTCCTCCACAATCCAAACTCTGTATCCTGTAACATGATCTATCCAGTGTGACTGATCTTTTGAATGTTAAGAAGGATTGTTAAAGGATGGGGACTCTATGACCTGGGTTCAATTCTTGCTTAGCTGCAGAAACCCTGCATGACATTGGGGCAAGTCACTTAGCTTCTTTCTGTCTTAATTTTCCATTGTAAAATGGAGATACAGCACTTCCCTACCTCATATGGATGTTGTAAGGATAAATACATTAATAAGTGTGAGGTGTGCTGATAAATACCTAACAAAGAAGGTGCTCAGACATCACAGTAAGGGCTGTAGTATACGTACTAGAATAAGAGTTTTGTCAGAAAACTATATTTGAACTTTGACCAGCAGCTTTACATTCACAATGGTAAACACACTTTCATTGTTTTCAGGAACAGAAAAGATTTTTGTTTTCAGTTTATGACAAAACTGATCAAACTTTTCCAGGCAAAATGGTACATTCTGCCTGACACTGAAAAGGGATATAATCAATGTGTACTTGTTTGTTTTTTAAATAACATCACCATTTTGTTGACTTAGTATTTTATCAGACTAGACTTCCTGCTTGGAAGTTGATCATCACAAAAGATTTGTGGTACAGTGGTGGAATTTAGGAAAAATACCCAGACATTCAGAGTTGTTACAAAATAAATTTATTTTCCTCAGTCAGATCCACTACTTTCACATAAATGGAAGCAAAGATGTTGTGAAATTGGTGCTCTTTTAAAAAAGTTAAATAAGCTGAGCAATTGGACTCATCTGACAATTTTCATGGAAGTATCAAGTTATACTGATGCTTCAAAAAAGGGGAGAAAAGAAACCTAATAGCTGCTCAGAAGGCACCCCTTGAACGAGTGAGAAACGAGTGTAAGCTGGAAGGGTTAGAGTAGGTGTCCCTCCACCCTCTGAAAATATCCATGCCATAGCTGCAGAGCCTCTAAGACAGGGGTTCCCAAACTTGGTTCACGGCTTGTTCAGGGTAAGCCCCTGATGGGCAACGAGACATTTTGTTTACCTGAGCGTCCACAGGTATGGCCGCTCGCAGCTCCCAGTGGCTGTGGTTTGTCGTTCCTGGCCAGTGGAAGCTGCGGAAAGCGTTCGCAGCCCACCGTGGCTTACCCTGCACAAGCTGCTAACCAAGTTTGGGAACCCCTGCTCTAAGAAGAACTGAAATTATAGATAATTAGTGAAAGGGAGGAGAATGGTAAGAAAGTATAGAGGCCATTTTTGGAAATGCACACAACCATCCGATTGAAGATGGGTGGTGGGGACACTAAGAAATGACTGGGTTGGATTGAGTGGTGATGGCTGGGAAAAGTTTTAGAGGAGTTTATTTTTTAACCACTTTACCTATCTCTAAATAGCAAGAAGACTATTTTCAAAATGAAAATGCAGAGAACTGTCTCTAATATTTGGAGTGCATTGCTTTATGTTTGGTATTTTCCTTGAAAATAGAAAAAAAATAACCACTCTTTAATCTTACAGTAGATCCACAGAGTTCAGAAACAGTAGTTTTGTGATATTGCAGTCTTTGACATGATATAGAATGTGATGGTGCCAAAGACTGATGGGGGAAAACCCACTATTCCCTCATCCCATGCCACTTCCTGCAGCCTCCATTGGCCTGGAACAGCAAACTGCGGCCTCTGAGAGCTGCGATCGGCCAAGTCTGCGGATGCTGCAGGTTAACAAACCATCCCGGCCCGCCAGCTGATTTCCCTGATGGGCAGCGTGCCAAAGGTTGCCAATCCCTGCACTATTCCATCCTGGAGACCGTGGCTGCTACATCTTTGGACTCAGCAATTATTCAGCACACAGAAAAATATGGTTTCGTTTTATGTTTAAATAAAAGTTCATAGGGTCTCGCAAACTGCCAGCTTTTACCCATTAATTTCCATTAATTTCAATGTAAAGTGTACAGCATAAATAGAACATCATTTATTTATTAACTTGTATGTTGTCCAAGCATAAGCTATTCTGAGACTGATAAAACATTTTGCTTCTTTCAGAGACTTAGGGTGAGACACACAAAGGCACTGATAGCCATATTTTTAAATGTTTCTAACTCATTGAACAAATCTCTGTGATTTACAAAAGTAGTTTTTCATCTCTAGTCAATCTAATAGATGAATTATATCTAGCTACAGTAAGTGATGGATTATTTATGTGTCTAGAACTAAAGGAGTTTGAGTAAGGGGAAAAGTTGAAGCACAACGCTGAATGAAGTTTAAAAAAGGCTAGGCCAGAAAAAATATTTTGAAGTAGATTTTTTTGTTAATGAAAACAATTTTAAATAAGAAAAAAAATCTTGAGTTCTTGGAGCTACAGAGGTGTTCATTTTTCAGACTTAACTATTTACCCTTGCTAACTTGACCTACTTAGAAAATAATCCTTGATGCTAGAGCTCAGTGAAAGAAGATCTTCAGTAGGCCCAGTGCTTAATTTGTAATAAAAGTGGTGCCAGGGTTCAAGCAATTATTTTATACTTTCATAACTGATACAGCAAGCCCAGAGGTGCCAGGGCTCAGCCTTGACAAGCTCTGGCACAAATGAAGCACGGATTAGGCCTAATTTTAACCAGTCATTTGCAAGAACTATGGGAAGACACACCTCAGCACACACATTTTTTTTTTTCATTTTAACACTTTTGCATAGAAACCCATTCATCTACAAGATAGCACTATTCCTTGAGATGCATCCCCTTACCACTGACAATATGCTTATGTATCTTCCATCTTAGGTTTTCCTATAGTGTCCTTTGCATTAGTATTTAGGTATTGGTCTTTTCAAAGACTGTGGTCTTTTCAGGACAGAGAAATATACACAAGTCATTGTAATCAGCATATTTGCAGAGGCTCTGAGTTGAAGATCTTTGAGCAATTTCTCTCCAAGTGTAAGCAGCTGCAACTCGCCTGAGTATTCACTATAGAACTGGATAATCAACTATCCATAATCTCATTCCACTTGTGGGTGTTATTCTCCCATAAAACTAGACAAACGAAGGAGTGAATCATGTCTCTAAAGCAGGCAACCTTTGGCACGTGATCCAGTGGGAGCTGCGATCGGCCGAATCTGCCGACGTGGCAGGTAAACAACCTGGCCCGGCCAGCAGGCCGCATGCCAAAGGTTGCCGATCCTTGGTGTAAACTAAGTACATTTTAGAAAATCTCCTTATGCTACTGAAGGCCTAATATGACAGACAGATTCTCACATCACACAAATAGAAAGGTATATGACCACAATGAAAACAATGGCAGGACCATCAGCACATCTATATGTAGGGATTGTAGTTCACTCTTAAAGAGAAGTGTATTTCAGTAAACACACTGGTAAGGACTCTTATTTGACAACTTTTTTGTTTGTCAGTCTCTTTTTCTGAGCCCAATCTTGGAAGCTGATAAGTGCATCCTGAAAGACCTAAGATCCCATATCTCTTGTTGATGATAATATGAGTTGTGGGTGCTCCTGGGAGATGCTTAGTATCTTTCAGGTCTCTCAGGGCTAGATTTTTACACTATTCACACAAGAAGTTCCCTTGTTAAGTGTAGGACTGAGGGAAGAGTTGTGCTGCTTCTCACAATTTGGCTCTATATTGGGAAACATTTTGTGTATAAATCCACTATAAAGACTTGCTATCTTCTAATGAGACTACTACTTTTAATAGTTAGCAGTTACACATACAAGGATCCCAAGAGGCTCTGCAAATGTTACAGGTTAAAAAATAAAGTGTGTGAAAGTCATGTCCTTAATGTTTTCTAAAATTCTGCCAACATAATATTTTAAAGTGTTCCTAGAATGAATATTGAATTACAAGTACAGAATTGCTGTTTAATAAAATATGCTTATGTTATCATATTTTACATTATTTAAATTATGCAACACTATAAAGAGGTGGGGAGGCCTATTTTCGAAGTGCTCAGCACTGGTCTAACTCTGCTTCTGTTGAAGTCAATAGAAGTTTTACCACGCTGTGTGCTTTTGAGAATCCCACCCACAGACAGTAAGTTACAAGTATTTCAGTTGTTTCTAATAAGATCTTCAACCTTTTTATTAAAAACAAATAATGATTTATAGTCTAATGAGAAATAAAGCCAATTAAAATGTTATATAAGCTTCTTATATACACATTTATCTGGGACATGTTTACCACTGAATATGAAAACAGGTTTAATAACCATTTTATGGCTACCCATGTATTGTTTTAACTCTGTTAATGTAAATTAAAACATATTTTATTAAAGATGGGTTGCAATGTTACAATTTACATTTTTTTATTTTTATTTTTTTTGCTTTTTAATCAAGTTGCTAATCAGGAAAGCTCACAATCAGTTTCATTTCTTTTACTTATATTCTTCAACGAAGGTGGAAAAGAGATCATTTAATGAGACTATTATGCAAGTGAACCCTTTAGGCAGAAACTGGCTACCTTAGCATAAGCTTTACACTTCATCTCATTTACTTACAATTCTGTTTCCCAAAGGCTAAAACTTCTAACCCATTATTAAGATTGCTTGTGCCCTTGCCAATCCTATATTCATTTAGAGTTCCCATGATGCAGTTCTGCTTCTTCTGGAGGCAAAGTCTAACAAGGGCAAGCTTTCAATTAGGGTCTAGGCTCATGTATCTTACCAGAGAGAAATAAATTTCACATACAAATAACATAATAGAAAAGGTCTACTTAAAACAATGAAAACCAGGGGATTTGGGATTCCAAATATATTGTCTCACAATGACTCCATATAAATGAGCACATTTAGTCAGTAAAATAATTTATTTTTGTTTCCTCCCCGCCCATAGCTACCAGTCCCGTAAATTCAACTTAAGGGCAGGCAGTCTAGCTGGGGTCTTCACTTCTCCTGGATCATCACCAGTAATAAAGGTCCCACAGGGCAAATTCTGCCTTCAGTATTCAGAATCATAAGGTAAAAGAGGTCTCCCAGATTGGAAAAATTGCGTTCCCTATGGGAAAACTCCATCAGGGACCATCTCTCTACTGATGATCAATTGGCAATGCAGCCATCAGACCTTAAGAATATTGTTAAGTATGTGAGTATAACTATATTTGTAACTTTTGCATAGGTCTTCATAGGATTTCTATATTATTGGGTAATCATAACATTAATTGTAATTTTAATAAAAATTATAAAACAAACTAGACCTTATACTTGTGAATGTGTGTGTGGTAACTATCCTTGGTATTCACCTTGGTGTTCCTAGAGACTCTAAATCTGAAGCAAGTAGCAGAGGTGACTTTCACTCTGTTGAGCTTGAAACTTTAGCCACCAGAGCTGAACCCACAGTGGTGTAATACAACATTATTAAATTCACTTTAAATAAAATAAAATATTACAATATATAATAGGGCAGAACATATGACTGCATTAACTTGTATGCCATTATCATTCTTAATTGCATTGCTCTCATGTGTTACCTCTTCAGACGTACTCCTTTTGTTCCAGTGTGGACCATAGGGTAGAATGGCCATATGATTTATTTAAATCACCACTGCAATATTGTGAAATGCTGTGTATTCAGAGACGTGTCCACTCTTAAATCATATGGGACTCGATTAGTAAATATTTCTTTCTTTTGGACCATCTTGAATCACAGGCCTAATTAGACGGTTCCTGGTTCACTACCCAGGTATCTACATTTGCAGCATACTCCTCCCAGGTTGGGAGGGCACACACACACACATACACACACACATAAACCATAAATGAGGTTAAATGCAGGAATGTGATTACAAAGACAATATAATCTACATTCTAGTCTATGAGTTGCTGAAAAATACTATTAATCCATGCTGTAAAGAGTATATTATTCTGAGTCTTAGTTATTAATTGCTCCTGTGTTTGTTTATACCTCCATTCAAAGAAAATTTCAGCTGACGGGTATGGTGCAATCATGTTGGGGTCTTGATTCCATCTCACTTTTTCTTAGGCCCAAATCAATGTTATCATCACATTAGGAATCTCAATATACAATTCCAAATTTATCTGCAATGTAACATCTGATTAGAATCTATTGTATTTGTGTGATGGGGTGTTCACCCCATACCAGCCCTGAAAGGGTTAAGGAAGTTGAGAAAGGCCAGTTAGTGTGATAAGCCACACACGAGGGGCTTAGGTTGGAGGAGCAACCGCTGATGGGAAGATGAACCTCAGCTGAGCAGGTGTGGGCTGAGCTAGTTATAAAGCTAGGAAGCTGGCAACAGTGAGGAAGTCTGTAGCCACCCTCTGTGCATGAGAGATGGAAAGAGGGAACCCAGGGAAAGAGTAGGATCCTTGGATCCTGTCCCTGAATGAAGGGTGTACGCAGAAGAGAGAAGGGTAGAGAAGAAAGTCTGGAGGAGGTGGAGTAGGAAGCAGCAAGTCTGGGAACTGAACAGACCTCACTGTGTGTTGTAAGGTCCCTGGTCTGGATCCTGGAGTGTGTGAGCCCCTGTTCACCTACCAGCAACCGATGGAGTGGCATTGCTGGGACAGCAGGTCTAGTGAGACTATATATCATGAAAAGGGAGACTACATAGTGATCTGTCCAGGAGGCCAAGTCACAAAAAGGAAGCTGCATCTCCTGAAGTGAGAAAGAGGCTGCAGAGTGAGAGAGTGGATAATGTATTGGGAGACTGCAAGGAGAGACACTGGACCTGGAAAAGAGCAGTTCCTCAGAGCAGCTAGGAGGAGGTGCCACTGCAGTCAATGGTACCCCCATGACACTTTGTTTCTTTTATTTCTGGAACAGTCTTATGCTGTTGCACTTGGATGTAGTACAGAAATGATCCTTTCACTATCCCCATGTTTGTGCATAAGGGAAGTGGAACTTATGGTTTTAATTAAAAAAAAACAATTAAAAGTCAATTAAAATATTAACTGAGGATGCACCACAAAATTCCATTACCCAAGTCATTCCCACCAATTCAGTGTATTGATCAGAATCTATTGTACAGAATGTGTCCCTTTTGCCACAATTTTAAATACTTGCCCTTGGCTGAATCAACCTATAATTAACAATGCTAGACACCTTAGTGTATTGACTACAGGCTGATTCAAGGTAGATCTTTCAAGATCAGGTTCAGGGCGCATACCTTGTCATCCCCTTTGTGGGTGATAATTTCGATAGCTACTCCAACACCATGTTATTTAGCTGACACCTGATGTTTTATTTGCATTAATTTGACTATGTTTAACAATTTTAACATAGATAACCAAACAGTATATATTGTTATACTATAAAATATTGGAGCCATACTAGAGCTGTCAATACTACAGTAATACTGCAGTGGTTTGCTTTTAATGAAGTCACTAATTTTAACCTGTATACTTCCAAACAACTGGCCACATTGCTTAACTGTACAAATCCCAAATCAAAGTTAACAAAAAATGTTTCAAATCAAATTATTTATTGAGGCAAATATGCCTGTATTTATGACTGACATTTACAAAAGAAATGAACCATTATTAGTATATTATAATAATACGCCAATGGCAGTTATAGTTATAATAAAACACCGTAGCACCACAAAAATTGTTTTAATATTATTATTTTCATATCTTTGTGCACAAAAATGTTTTTGTTACAATAAAACTAAAAAAACCCAAATTAAAAACCCAGTAATATAGTCATATGATATAAAATGTATAACCAAGGGACAAATAATTCCAACATTATTATATATATACACATGTAAATTAAACATTAAAGAAAAAACCAAAGAGTTGAATACATACAACATACCACTAAACAAAAGATTAGACCATTCCAGTTTAGGGCAGGTCCAGGAAAATTTAGGATTAAAATGACTAATTACCCTTCACTTTAGTAAACCTCTGCATTGGCCAATAAAGCAGATGGGCAGTGGAAATTTGTTTATTTTTAAACAGAATGACATGTAAAAAAAGTTAACAGACTCCTTTTATATCTATATTATACTTCAATTTTGCCTGTCAAAATAAACTAACAGTTTAGTTAGGAACAAAGGATATTTTTCTTGAATATTTGTATGCTGTATTCCTGAAAACTGCTATCATGTCCCCTCTCAGTCTTCTCTTTTCCAAACTAAACAAAGCCAATTCTTTCAGCCTTCCTTCATAGGTCATGTTCTCAAGACCTTTAATCATTCTTGTTGCTCTTCTCTGGACCCTCTCCAATTTCTCCACATCTTTCTTGAAATGCGGTGTCCAGAACTGGACACAATACTCCAGCTGAGGCCTAACCAAAGCAGAGTAAAGCGGAAGAATGACTTCTCATGTCTTGCTCACAACACACCTGTTAATACATCCCAGAATCACGTTTGCTTTTTTTGCAACAGCATCACACTGTTGACTCATATTTAGCTTGTGGTCCACTATAACCCCTAGATCCCTTTCTGCTGTACTCTTTCCTAGACAATCTCTTTCCATTCTGTAGGTGCGAAACTGATTTTTACTTCCTAAGTGGAGCACTTTGCATTTGTCTTTGTTAAACTTCATCCTGTTTACCTCAGACCATTTCTCCAATTTGTCCAGATCATTTTGAATTATGACTCTGTCCTCCAAAGCAATTGCAATCCCTCCCAGTTTGGTATCATCCGCAAACTTAATAAGCGTACTTTCTATGCCAATATCTAAGTCGTTGATGAAGATATTGAAAAGAGCCGGTCACAAAACAGACCCCTGCGGAACCCCACTTGTTATGCCTTTCCAGCAGGATTGGAAACCATTAATAACAACTCTCTGAGTATGGTTATCCAGCCAATTATTCACCGACCTTATAGTAGCCCCATCTAAATTGTATTTGCCTACTTTATTGATAAGAATATCATGCGAGACCATGTCAAATGCCTTACTAAAGTCTAGGTATACCACATCCACAGCTTCTCCCTTATCCACAAGACTCGTTATCCTATCAAAGAAAGCTATCAGATTGGTTTGACACGATTTGTTCTTTACAAATCCATGCTGGCTATTTCCTATCACCTTACCACCTTCCAAGTGTTTGCAGATGATTTCCTTAATTACTTGCTCTATTATCTTCCCTGGCACAGAAGTTAAACTAACTGGTCTCTAGTTTCCTGGGTTGTTTTTATTTCCCTTTTTATAGATCGGCACTATATTTGCCCTTTTCCAGTCTTCTGGAATCTCTCCCGTCTCCCATGATTTTCCAAAGATAATAGCTAGAGGTTCAGATACCTCCTCTATTAGCTCCTTTAATATTCTAGGATGCATTTCATCAGGCCCTGGTGACTTGCAGGCATCTAACTTTTCTAAGTGATTTTTAACTTGTTCTTTTTTTTATTTTATCTGCTAAACCTACCCTCTTACCATTAGCATTCACTATGTTAGGCATTCCTTCAGACTTCTCAGTGAAGACCGAAACAAAGAAGTCATTAAGCATCTCTGCCATTTCCAAGTTTCCTGTTATTGTTTCTCCCTCTTCACTGAGCAGTGGGCCTACCCTGTCTTTGGTCTTCCTCTTGCTTCTAATGTATTGATAAAAAGTCTTCTTGTTTCCCTTTATTCCCGTAGCTAGTTTGAGCTCATTTTGTGCCTTTGCCTTTCTCATCTTGCTCCTGCATTCCTGTGTTGTTTGCCTATATTCATCCTTTGTAATCTGTCCTAGTTTCCATTTTTTATATGACTCCGTTTTATTTTTTAGATCATGCAAGATCTCGTGGTTAAGCCAAGGCGGTCTTTTGCCACATTTTCTATCTTTCCTAACCAGCGGAATAGCTTGTTTTGGGTCCTTAATAGTGTCCCTTTGAAAAACTGCCAACTCTCCTCAGTTGTGTTTCCCCTCAGTCTTGATTCTCATGGGACCTTACCTAGCAGCTCTCTGAGCTTACCAAAATCCGCCTTCCTGAAATCCATTGTCTCTATTTTGCTGTTCTCCCTTCTACTCTTCCTTAGAATTGCAAACTCTATGATTTCATGATCACTTTCACTTTCACTTTCTTATTAGACAGGGATACCAATTGCTTTCCATGATTGTGTTTGAGTCACAATGACTTCTCTTGTCCTGTACCCAAGTTAGGGATAGTCCAAAAACTGAATAACAGGGTATTTAGTAAGTCCAGAAGGCTTTGTTTACACTCCTTGCCAACAGGCTTATTCAAAGGTCTTACTGACCACACTGAAGTCCCTTCATGTCCTGCTCCTACTCAACTTCCAGACTCTCTCCCTTGCTCTCACAGATGGTATACAAAATAAAGCAAGCACTTACCGCATGAGGCAAATAATGATAAGAAGGATCCAGCCTTGTCATGAGGCAACTTCACATTTCCTTCAGTCTTCCAAAAGCACATTACACTGTTATTCTGAAGCTACTCAGGAAATAGTTAAACAACTCCCTTCTCCTCTCTAAGTGTCCATTAAAAGGATCCAGATGTCAGGGAAAAGGAGAGTAAGCTGCTCCAGAATGACAGGAGAAATCATAACTCTATTAATATCCATATTGGTTTGGGGAGCAAAAATAGTTCCTCTTTCCTGCAAAAAGCCATGCATTTCCAAAGATGCTGGCATCATGGACCTTTCTAGACTACCCCACATTGATATTGGTGAACCTCATATGATGATCAATCAGGCCTTGTAGTGTAACCCACACACCTCCTAAGTGAGGTGTTCTGTCCCATCTAATGGCACTGAGACCACTGAGAGAGAGAGAGAGATAAAAGAATCTGCTCTACAGCCTTAGCTAAGAGCCAGTTGGCTTTTAGCTCATGTGGTAGAGGCTCATGCACTAAACTCCAGAGGTCCCAGGTTCGATCCTGCCCGCCGATGACCGGGGTCATAGTACCAAGGATACACACCCCTTCCTCTTGACAAAATCTCTAAGTTGGTGTGGGGGGCAAAGAACAGGCTTGTTTGTCCCATCAATAGTGCCTATACTCCTCAGGAACCCCATCTGTTCAAAACCATCCATGACGTGCCAAACTTGATGACACAGCACAGCTGCCCTCTACTCATAGCATTGAAAATCTATATGATAGCAGTCCTAACAGATAACACCAAACCAGTTTGCTACTGATTGGGAGCAATCAAGTTTGGCAAGCTTCCAGAGAGTAATGGCAGCATGCTGTCCTTTTGCTGCACTCTGGGGTGAACTCTGTACAGATCTCCCGGAAAGGAATCTTCCACACCCTGAAGTTCTGCAGCAATTGTTCTGAATCACTGGCCTGTGACACCCAGTCAGTGCTAGCTGATCGAGCACAGAAGCAGCACTTCAAGTACAGCTGCTCCAGAATAATGGCTTGCAAAGTGACAACTTTATTTCATCTTCCTGCAGCCATATTGCTGAGGCATCCAAAGCTCTCCAAAGCTGCCAAGAAAAATCCATCTGGCTGTGTGACTCTTCTAATACATGTATGTCAACCTGTTCATATTAATGATTGTCATGAATGTGTTGCTTACTTTGTTCTCCATACTGCCTGAAACAGAAATGGCACTGGCAAAATACAGATGAATTACGGGATGCCAGGAGAGTAATCATGGGAGTTTGTTAGTTTGACCCCAAGTCCCAGAATTCCTATAGGTTCCAGTAGGCATCTCACAGGACTCAGCAAGAAAAATCCCAGAGCATAAAGCTGAGCAGTAGAACATCGTTACTTGATAAATCTGCCTAGGATGCTGAGTGGTTAATTCAAACAAGCACAGAGTTGGGTGGATGCAATGATTAACAAGGAGGATACCTTAAACTTGCATAACAAAGTTGTGTGGACACTTAAATATAGTTAAATTGCTGCAATTAGAATGTACAAACTGATCCAATGTAACACCCTGGTGTAGACAAGACCTTGCAAACTCCACAATCCTGTTCTTTCACTTTCTCTCTTTCTCATACACACTCAGATGCATTCTTCACTTGTGCTTCCCCCACACTACTTTCTATTATTTATGCAATGGATCCACTGAAAAGTTACAAATCTTTGTGGATTACCCACAAACAGAATAATGAATCTTCCCAGGTCTGAAACTTGGGTCATCTAATCAGGATATAAAGATAATAGCATGTGACAAAGATTACCAATCTTAAGGATAAATAGCAAAAAACACATAAACATAACAATCAATTTGTAGGAAAAAACTAACAAAAACATCTAGATTTCAGTGCCTTATGTTCCCCAAAGTGCTCACCAAACAATTATGAATAACATATGATTAATCATAATCATAATATTTTTGTGGATAATTTGCAGCCAGGAAAAAAAAATAACAACAACAAAGAAGTCTACATTCATTGGATAAATTATTTGCAATAAATAATTCAACCAGTTCTGTCCATAGGTACATATATTTTAAGATGATAACAATTTGTGAAAAGTTAATGGATTAGATTCTTATGAAGGTGATTTAGAATTCATGTTCTAATGAGCTTTAGGTACTATCCCCCTGTTTAGCTTGCTAAAGGTCATTTAAAGGTGAATTGGATTCACTGGTGATACAAGAGATGTGCATAATACAAATTACTATTTTTAATGAGCTTTCACTAATAATGTTGATATAATGAGAAGAGTATGACTTTGAGATATACCATAGTTATGTTAGCTCTGTTCAGATTTAAAAGAGCCATTAGTTTAGTGAAGTTAAAACACAGCATATACTAAAAGAAATTAATGTAATCCATTTCTTTCAGTACTTGACTATCCTCAGTTCACAGACCGCATTGCTTTCTTTATACTAATACTAGGCTTTTGATATTCAATATGCTAGGGATCGGCAATCTTTGGCCCACGGCCCACCAGGGTAAGCACCCTGGCAGGCCGGGTCGGTTTGTTTACCTGCCGTGTCCACAGGTTCGGCTGATAGCGGCTCCCACTGGCTGCAGTTCACCGTCCCAGGCCAATGGGGGCTGCGGGAAGTGGTGTGGGCCGAGGGATGTTCTGGCTGCCGCTACCCGCAGCTTCCTGTCCCATTGGCCTGGGACAGCGAACTGCGGCCAGTGGGAGTCACGATCAGCCAAACCTGTGGACGCGACAGGTAAACAAACCGGCCCGGCCCACCAGGGTGCTTACCCTGGCGGGCTGCGTGCCAAAGGTTGCCAATCCCTGCAATGTGCCATTAGACAAACTTGAGTGAGCTTTATTTTCCTCCTTCTCCTATGGGGTTGTAGGCCACCCAGACCTTAAACTTGCATTATTCTTTTCACAAAGGGGATCTGGTTAGAAGCCAGCTCTCCTAACTATATCACCATAGCAATAGCAAGTGTGACAGCTGAGTTTTTACCTTATCCCCTCAAGGTGAGTCACTACCACCCCCAAATACACTGTTATGGCCTATCAGAGGATAATCATGAGCTAGACTTTGGAAGCAAAGAGAACCATCTGCCAGTAAATAATAGAAAAGCCATAACTACTCAGATGTTAGGTCTATGGGTTTCATTACTTAAATAATATATACTTCCTCAAAAATTAAAAAAATGCTATTTCCTGCTCTTCCTGAGAGAGATACTCCTCAGCTACCCATTTTCATCAGAAATGTTTCTTCGTAACCACCAGAGTACCACTGCGACCTCTGAAGGTAGAGAGCATCTGCTGCACTCTGGGGATCAGGCAGGCTGGAAAAACAGGAGTTGGAGTAGAGTGGGCTGCTAATGGTGGTGTTTCTTCTCCCTCTCTTATTTTCTTCTTGACAGAGGGCATTCAGGTCCAGGTAAAGCACTTTGAAATCTACTGATGAAAAGTGCTATATAGGAACTAGGTATATTTTTATTAGTTTTGCTATGACAGTAGGATTAATGCTAGATAGAAGAATAGTGGAATGTCAATCAAACTACTCTTAGGGTTTATTTTTCCAGAGCATCCTTACTTACTAATGTAAACATCATAAAGTAAAATACTGTGATGTATAAGTCTAGATTGTTTTAAAACTCTTCTCCTTTTACAGTGACTCAAAAGGGGACATTTTATTTGCTAGACTTACTTATATTCTACAATTGATTACAATTTGTATTGCAATTTGACAGTATTACTTCTCTCTATGAAGCCTGTGTGTAAGTGCTGAGCACATGTAAGTTATGTCAGTTTTACAGTGCATAGTACAGTATATACTAATTTAGTTTAGTGCAAAATGTAGACGTTATTTACAAGTTAAGTGCTTTTTTGAACTATAGATAAATACACTGTTCACTATGACACATTTTAAAATGAGTTTTTAACAGTGTCTGAAGTTAAACTATCAAGCCTACAGAACTGTAAACTATGAACTGCTTAAACCTCTGAGAGAATTACCTTTACCACCAGACCAGGAAATAGAATCAATAATTGTGTCTGAATCACATGGCTATATATTTATATCTACCTATAATTCCAACCTGATCTCCTAAATTGAGATAGTAAATCAGAGAAGCAATTCTGTGTTAATTGCTCTCCATATTGACACAGATCTGCAAACAAATTTAAATATGGGTTCATTTTATGTTCTGTAAATGAATATACATTTTCCTGGATCGACATTAAGCAAGTGGTTATTGCAAATATGGCCAATCCTACATTGTTGGTGCACCCTATGACTCTGTTAGATTTTTTTTTTCACTTTAAAATTTTGAGATAGTCATGCAATATTGGATTTGTTTATTTGTTTTATATGGTAGCAATCCGTTGTATATTTCCAAAAAGGATAATTTATTATGCTTTTTCATGGGAAAGAAGCTCACAGAATAGCTGCCAGGCACTCTTCATTTCATGTGGCTAAAACATAGCACGTGACTTCTGACAGTATTAATCTTCTCTTCTTCATAAGCACAGGTGTTCGTGTATATATTTTAGTTATAGTATTACTATGCAATAATAAACTATAACAACATCACATAATATTATATGCACTCTAAACTTTTGTAGCTATATTAAGAACTATTAAAATTAAAACGATAATTAATGGCAAGGATTTTTTAGAAGTGCCCTCGCTTTCTCAACTTTTAAATTGCAGGAACAAATAATTGTGGGTGCAATGTTGGGTATGGAATTGTTATGGAAGAGTTTTGGCTAAATTTTAAAAATTGTGACTGACATTTTTCCAGGTGAGATGTCTCCTAGCAAAATTTGCATCTGCAGTTTTGCACTTTCACTTAAATTTCTGGGGGCAATTCCACATCAATTCAGATATTTGGAAAGTGCTTGAACTGGCCCCAGCAATTCAACTGTAGGTACAAAAACACAGATGAAAATTTCACCCTCAGAAAAGGATTGTGCTGTGGACACAGAAACAATGAAACACAGAGAAACTATGTTATGATTAAATGCAGAGGCTGCAACTTTAATTAAAACTGTTAACATAATCAGGGTGACCACACCAAACTACCTGGCAGGTAGTTCCTGTGAGGTTCTCAATGGGCCCCAGTATACTATAACCTGAACTTGAGTGTGAAAGCCATGCCCCCACTACACCTTCAGGTCTGCCAAGCGACCCTGACTGGAAGCTATGGTTACAACCTACTCTCCTTTTCCATGCTCAGAGATAGGAGAGATAAGATGAGGGAGACCACAGGCTGCATGAGACATAAAGGCAATCCCTCTGCACCTCTTGTATATTGACATGCCTGGGACCTATCACCAAGTAGCCCCTGGGCTACAGGAACCTTAGTTTTTGCCTCTGTCTTCACGAACAAGTTTTTGCCTCTGTCTTCAGCTCCCAGACTGCTGCACTGGGCAGCACAGTATGGGGAGAAGGTGACCAGCCCTCTGTGGAGAAAGAAGTGGTTCAGGACTATTTAGAAAAACTGGATGTTCACAAGTCCATGGGGCCAGATGTGCTGCATCTGAGCATACTAAAGGAATTGGCGGATGAGATTGCAGAGCCATTAGCCATTATTTTTGAAAACTCATGGCGATCGGGGGAGGTCCCGGATGACTGGAAAAAGGCTAATGTAATGCCCATCTTTAAAAACGGGAAGAAGGAGGATCCGGGGAACTACAGGCCAGTCAGCCTCACCTCAGTCCCTGGAAAAATCATGGAGCATTCTCCTCAAGGAATCAATTATGAAACACTTAGAGGAGAGAAAAGTGATCAGAAACAGTCAGCATGGATTCACCAAGGGGAAGTCGTGCCTGACTAACCTAATTGCCTTCTATGATGAGATAACTGGCTCTGTGGATGAGGAGAAAGCAGTGGATGTGTTATTCCTTGACTTTAGCAAAGCTTTTGATATGGTCTCCCACAGTATTCTTGCCGCCAAGTTAAAGAAATATCGGCTGGATGAATGAATTGTAAGGTGGATAGAAAGCAGGCTAGATCGTCAGGCTCAATGGGTAGTGATCAATTGCTCCATGTCTAGTTGGCAGCCGTTTTCGAGCGGAGTGCCCCAGGAGTTGGTCCTAGGGCCAGTTTTGTTTAATGTCTTTATTAATGATCTGGAGGATGGTGTGGACTGCACTCTCAGCAAGTTTGCAGATGACACTAAACTGGGAGGCGTGTTAGATACACTAGAGGGTAGGGATCGGATATAGAGGGACCTAGACAAATTAGAGGATTGGGACAAAAAAAAACTAATGAGGTTCAACAAAGACAAGTGCAGAGTCCTGCACTTAGGATGGAAGAATCCCATGCACAGCTACAGACTAGGGACCGAATGGCTAGGTAGCAGTTCTGCAGAAAAGGACCTAGGGGTCACAGTGGACAAGAAGCTGGATATGAGGCAACAGTGTGCTCTTGTTGCCAAGAAGGCTAATGGCATTTTGGGCTGTATAAGTAGGGGCATTGCCAGCAGATCGAGGAACGTGATCGTTCCCCTTTATTTGACATTGGTGATGCCTCATCTGGAGTACTGTGTCCAGTTTTGGGCCCCACACTACAAGAAGGATGTGGAAAAATTGGAAAGAGTCCAGAGGAGGGCAACAAAAATGATTAGGGGTCTGGAGCACATGACTTATGAGGAGATGCTGAGGGAACTGGGATTGTTTAGTCTCCAAAAGAGAAGAATGAGGGGGGGTGGGATTTGATAGCTGCTTTCAACTACCTGAAGGGGGTTCCAAAGAGGATGGAGCTCGGCTGTTCTCAGTGGTGCCAGATGACAGAACAAGGAGCTATGGTCTCAAGTTGCAGTGGGGGAGGTCTAGGTTGAATATTTGGAAACACTATTTCACTAGGAGGGTGGTGAAGCACTGGAATGCGTTACCTAGGGAGGTGGTGGAATCTCCTTCCTTAGGGGTTTTTAAGGCCCAGCTTGACAAAGCCCTGGCTGGGATGATTTAGTTGGGAATTGGTCCTGCTTTGAGCAGGAGGTTGGACTAGATGACCTCCTGAGATCCCTTCCAACCCTGATATTCTATGATTCTATGTCCTAACCTCCTAACCACATGGGTACCTGTCAAGGTTGCAACTGTATTTTAACACACAGACTAGAAAAACAGAATTTCTGGGTGCCAAATGAAGATGCAAAACCTCCCACAATGGTTTGTCAAATTTGTTATGTGGGAAAAAAACCTTCCAGACCCTAAACCTGGTGATCAGCCAAGACCTCAGCATCATCAGAGATAGAGCAACTAAATTAAGGACAGGAAGGGTGGGGCTGACATAGGGAACCAATCATGGCTATCCCATGTAAGCAGCAAATTGTGTCAACTTCCATCATCCTCCACAAACAGAAGCCAATCACCTGACCCCAGCATCACCCCCATGCCCAGTGGAAGCAGCAGTGAGTGTTGAATAACTTAAAGGGACCAGGTTAGACATCAGAGAGGAAAATATCCCCATGGTCAAAGCAGCCTGCTGTGCTCTGCATAAAATTTGTGAAGCTAAGAGGGAGAAGTTTCCGCAGGGATGGAACATTGAGGTGGATCAACTGACTGCTGCTTTTAAGCAGCCCGATACCACGGCTGTAACAGGGGCTCACTGGAAGCTATTTGAATCAGGGAGGCTTTGAAGAAGCATTTTTACAATGAGCCACAGAAATGTGTATTGCTGTAATGCAGGGTTGGCAATCTATGGCATGCATGCCAAAAGTGGCACACAAGCTGATTTTCAGTGGCACTCACACTGCCTGGGTCCTGGCCACCGGACCGGGGGCTCTGCATTTTAATTTAATTTTAAATGAAGCTTCTAAAATATTTTAAAAACCTTATTTACTTTACATACAACAATAGTTTAGTTATATATCATAGACTTATAGAAAGAGACCTTCTAAAAACATTAAAATGTATTACTGGCACGCAAAACCTTAAATTAGAGTGAATAAATGAAGACCCGGCACACCACTTCTGAAAGGTTGCCGACCACTGCTGTAATGCATTGAGAAAGGCATTCTTTTCTTTCACCTTAATATGAACCTTATAATGATTTCTCTGTGTGCGGTAATGTGAAAATGCAATTGGCACTGTCTGTGAATTTTAGCAGCAACTGCCATATGCAAGAGACAAAGATTCATTCACTTTCTATAAGTACATTTTTCTATAAGTACACTTTCTATAAGTACACCCATGCAAACATTTCTGCAAAAAGAACAGGAGTATAAGCTTATGCTCTAATAAATTTGTTAGTCTCTAAGGTGCCACAAGTACTCCTGTTCTTTTTGCGGATACAGACTAACACGGCTGCTACTCTGATAGCAAACATTTCTATGTTCCTGTAGGAACATGAAAATCAAAAGCACATTTGCCAGTGAGGCTCTCACAGCTGAGTGTTTATCCAGCTATCATTGTAAAAAATCTCCTTTGGGATGGTATGCTTGGGTACTGCAATGGTCCTTGAAGATGCAGGTAATATGGGGATGGGAGTGGGGGGAAGGCCTGAAAGGCAGTTCTATATGGGCTGAGGTGGGAGGAGAGCATGCATGTGTTTCACCTGAAGTTCAATCAGGGACTGCAACATGTTCATTTTCTCCCTTAACAGTGCTATTATCTGATCCTGCCCATTTCCTATCATGACTATGCATCCGCAGTTTATCATTGATAACCTCTCTCCATGCTCTTTGCTTGCAATCCGAAACACCAGAGGATTGTAGCACCTCCTGGAACATGCCTTCCTTTCTTCTCTTGTTTCATCTGCTTATCAGATGGAGCTGCTCAACTGGTGTGCAGGAGGAGATCTTCCAAGGCACATCTGTAGATGCTAAAGAAAAAAATAGACAGAGGTCCTATTGTGGTATCTCATCAAATAGTGATCTCATCATATTATTTTGAGAAAGACAGTTATCTACTGGATTGCACCACATCAGGTTTTACTGACAAAGTTTTGGGATGACCAGATTATTGAGGATTGGTAATCCTTGAGTGAGTTCTGCAGATTTTCTATAAAGCTGGTAATACACACACAAATTTGCAATTGAGAAAATATTATCATAGCTGTAGCCTACTGCATTCACATACAATAGTTTCTGGTAAATGAGAGGTTGGATAACTGGGATCAGTAAACGCACTTCAGAAATCACCTGGGTACAGAAACCTTTTGGAGAACAGAAAGCTCAAAAGCATATTGTGTCATAAAAGTTTTATTAAAGATGCATTTGAAATACTATAAGGGCCATTGGTAACTCTAGGGAAGCACCTTTAAAAGAAAGTGGAAAGGATTGATCTATTTCTCTTTATTTCAGATACAAAACAAACCCCAAACAATTCATAACTGCAGTTATTCCACATGGAGTATAGTGCAATAGCTCTAATGGAAAAGTTAGACTAAGGTTGTATAATCCAAATCAAGAGTACATGCCACCTTTTCAATTTTTCTTACTTCTCTGTAGCAGTAGAAAGAGCATGGAAAAAAAATTGAATGACTTTTAAATTTGTAGATTTTACTGCTAACATTCACCACAGCGCTCATTCAAACCTCGCTTAAAATCTAGATTAAATGGAAAATCCAGTCTCATTGAAATTCAGTGTGAAGTTGCCTGAAGCTCCATATTCTAGACTGACTCTACAGCCACAGGTGCACCTTATCTTGGGACTTTTGTTTTAGGGCCTATTGGGTAGTGGCAGGGCCGGCTCCAGGCACCAGCCTGACAAGCAGGTGCATGGGGCGGCCGCTCCGGAGAGGGGCGGCACATCCAGCTATTTGGCGGCAATTCGGTGGACCTCCCGCTGAATTGCCGCCGCAGATCGTGATCGCGGCTTTTTTTTTTTTTTTTTTTTGGCTGCTTGGGGCGGTCAAAACCCTGGAGCCGGCCCTGGGTAGTGGTTCCAAGGCAGCCAGATCCCCACTCCTTGCTCATGGGGCAGAGTCTGTGAATTCTCTTCTTCCCACATCCTCAAGTCTTTGTTGATAATGATGAGATGCTCTACACATACAAAGAGCCTGCCTGATTCTTCTGAGAAGTAGATAGGGTGTGTGTTGGGGGGAGGGGGAAAGGAATAGTCTTTTCAGCTGAGAGTCCTTAAAGGTGCACAACAATATCTTTAGGGTTATCTCCCTTACAAGGAAACACTTTGCTCCTCTCCCCATTCTTTCCTCTCTTCTATGCAGGGGAGCTGCAGGGATTTTTAGAATACTTTACAGGGACAGAATTGGGAAAGAAATGAGGGAATTCTGTTCCAAAAAATTAAAAAATCTACACACAATATTGCAAAATTCTGCATATTTTATTTGTGAAAATAACACAATATTACCACATCTGTAATAGGAAGAGCGCCTGAGATATAAGCCCTTGTATCAGAGGCCTGACCTAAAGTAGTGGGCAAGCTTTGCTGATATAAAGCAAAGTTAGCAAATGTCAGGGTGTGTCAATACAGCAAAGAAAAAACTGCAGCTAGCCCATGCCAGCTGACTTGGGCTCAGGCTGCAGGGCTGTTTCATTGCTGTGAAGATTTCTGGGCTTGGACTAGAGCTGGAGATCTGGGATCCTCCCACCCTGCAGGGTTCTAGAGCTCAGGCTCCAGCAATAAAACAGGAAGACCCTGGGACCCTGTCCCTCTGCACCAGGAGTAACACAATATTGAGCGAGGGGGACAGAATCTCACACACATGTAGCTCTGCCCAGGTGTGGGGCAAGCATGCTCAGCACAGCAGGATCCAAGTATGGAGGGGATTAGTGCGGAGGGGGGAGGATCCAGGTGAGGGTGGCTCACTGGGGGGTCTGGGTGTGGTGGGGACCTGGTTGCACAGGGGCTAGTTTTGGGGATTCTGGATGCATGGAGAATGGGACTCTGCAGGGGGGTCCAGGTGAAGGTGGTTGTGGCTCAGCATGGGAGATCTGCTTGTGGAGGGGATGGTCCTCAGCAGGAGGGGTCTGAGTGCATGAGTCTCAGTGGAGGGGTCTAGGTACTGGGGGAGTGGGGCTTGGTGGTGTGGGCATTTGGGTGCAGCTGGTTGGGGTTCAGTGGGGTGGGGATTCAAGTGTGGGGAGGCCTCAGAAGGGGTAGTCTAGGTGCACAGGGTCCAGATGTGATGGTGGTGGGATTCGGAGCGGGGGCATCTGGGCACGTGTATGGGGGTCCAGATGCACAGGGACTGGATGGATGGGGGAGGCAGCTCCCCATACAGTGACCCCTCCCCCCATGGATGGGGAATGATGGGGGTGTGGACCTTCTTGCAGCTGGGAGTGGTTCTGATCCAGTCCCAAGAACAGCCCATGAAGGGGAAGAGGAAGTCCCTCCCCCTCCCCAGCCTAGGCAAGATTAGCAGATGAACCAGACGAGACGACCCCTCCTCAGGTCCACACACACTGCAATAGCGAGCAAGTTGGACAACGTCTCTCCCTTGCTCTCAACCATGCTTACATCCAGTGCCCACCCCCCAAATTCGCCCAGGAGTAAAATGTGGAGGCCTGATCATCAGGCAGGTAGAAAATTCACATGAACGCCGTACCCCTTCAGTGACTCTGAAGGATCCAACTACCAAGATGCTGTGGAGTCATGCTGGTACCAAAGCAGCGCGGGCTGAGGGATGTGCTGGCCGTGGCTTCCCGCCACCCGCATTGGCCTAGAGCAGTGAATCGCAGCCAGCGGGAGCTGCCATCGGCTAAACCTGCGGATGCGGCAGGTAAACAAACTGTCCCGGCCCGCCAGGTGCTTACCCTGGTGAGCTGCGTGCCAGAGGTTGCTGACCCCTGAACTACAGGATAACCACAGTCATGTTAAGATTTTTTTTCTGCAGATAGACAAAGAAAAATATTTTTTTGCTGATCTGTACATGCTTGATTGTTTTATTTTTCAGAGTACTTAAGTTCAATATGTAGCAAAAAGAATCAGAAATTCACCCGGTGCTCTTGACAACATTTCCTCTCAAAATAAATACTACTTTTCAGAACTTCAGGTTGCATATGAGCAATTGCTGAGCAGATATTGCCTGCAGTATCTCTCCACTACTAGTATTTAAGTCATTACTTTTTAAAATGCTTCTAGTCCCTTGAGTATGAAAAACGTTACTGCTCATACATGAAATGTTATTATATTTGTTTCTTCTGAATGAAATCCTGCATGAGTAACATTGTTCCTATTTATTTTTCAGATGTTGCCATTTTTTTCAAACACAAAGGTGCCAATCTCAGCACAGCAGCATATCCTACTGTAGTTCCTACTCTGTAAGAAATCATAGAAATGTAGGGCTAAAAAGGTTATCTATTCCAGCCCCCTGTGAAGAGGCAGAACTAATATACGCAGACAATTCCTGACAGGTGTTTGTCTAACCAGTTCTTTAAAACAACCAATGATAGGGATTTCACAACTTCTCCTGGAAACTTATTCTAGTACTTAACTGTCCTTGTAGTTAGAAATTCCCCACCCCTAATATCTAACCTGTATCTCCCTTGCTGCAGATTAAGCTCATTATATCTTGTCCTAACTTCAGTGGACATGGAGAACAATTGATCACTCTCCTCTTTATATGAAATAAAAACATATTTGAAGACTTTTGTCAGGTTCCCGCCTCTCCCCCTCCCCCCCAGTCATCTTTTCTGAAGAATAAAAATGCCCAGGTTTTTTTTTTTTTTTTTTTTTAATATTTTGTCATAGGTCAGGTTTTCTAAGCCTTTTATCTTTTGTGTTGCTCTCCTCTGAACTTTCTGCAGTTTGTTCATATCTTTATTAAAATGTGGCACCCAGAACTGAACCCAGTACCTCACCAATGCCCAGTAGAATGAAACAACTTCCACCTGTGTCTTATATATAGTAGTTCTCTTGATAAACTTCAGATTGATATTAGACTTTTTTTGCAACCCCACCACACTGTTGACTCATATTCAATTTGTGAGCCACTTTAACCCCAAATCCTCTTCAGCAGTACTACTGCCTAGTGTGTTATTCTCCATTTTGTAGTTGTGCATTTGATTTTCTCCCAAGGGCAGTACTTTGCATTTATCTTTATTGAATTTTCTCTTGTTCATTTCAGACCAATTCTCCATTTTATCAAGGCCATTTTGAATTCTAATCATGTTCTCCAAAGTGCTAACAACTCCTCCCAGCTCGATGTCATTCACAAATTTTATAAGCATACTCTACACACCTTTATCCAAATAATTAATGAAAATATTGAATAGTACTGGACTCACACCAGACCCCTGTGGTGCCTAACTAGATATGCCCTCTCAGTTTGATAGTGAACTATTGATAATCATTCTTTGAGTATGGTCCTTCAATCAGTTTTGCATCTACTTTAGAGTAATTTCATCTAGACCATATTTTCCTTGTTTGCTTATGAAAATGTTATGTGGGGACTATGTTAAAAAACGTACTAAAGTCAGTATGTATCATGTCCACAGCATCCCCTTATCCATTAGGCCAGTAATCCTGTCAAGGAAGGAAATTAGGTTGGTTTGGTATAAATTGTTCTTGACAAATCCATGAGGCTATTGCTTTATATAAGACTATTATCCTCAAGATGCTTACAAATTGATTAGTAATTTGTTCCAGTCTCTTTTCAGATATTAAAGTTAGCTGATTGGTCTGTAATTCCCTGGGTCCTCTTTTTCCCCCTTTTTTAAAAAAAAGAGGTATTATGATTTTTCCGACCTCAGGGACCTCACCCATCCTTCATGAGTTCTGAAAGATAATTGCTCTGAGATTGCTTCAGCTAGTCCATTAAGTATCCTAAGGTGAACTTATGAGGCCCCTATGACCTGAATACCTCTAATTTTTCTAAATATTCTTTAACCTATTATTTCCTTATTTCAGTTTGTGTTTCTTTCCCCTGGTTGTTAATATTAATTTAATTAAGTACCTGGTCACATTTTTTTTTTTTTTTTTAGAGAGAAGACTGAAGCAAAATAGGCATTAAATACTTCAATATTCTTGATATTCTCCATGATTAGTTCTCCTTCCCTGCCAAATACAGGATCTACACATCTTTCTTGCTCCTAATCTTTTTTATAGGATCTCTTCTTATTGTCTTGTGTGTCCCATGCTAGGTGTAACTCATTTTCTGCCTTACTTTTTCTGATTTTGTATTCATCCTTAGAAATTTATCCATGTTTCCACTTTTTGTAGAACTTGTTTTTGGATTTTCAGGTCATTTAAGAACTTCTGCCTGATGGAGTCATGTTGGCCTCTTACTATTCTTTACTCATATATATATGGACAGTTTGCTATTGTGCCTTTAATATTCTCTCTTTTAGGAAGCTCTCCTGAACTCCTTTTCTTTAGATTTTCCTCTAATGGATCCTTAACTATCAGTTCTCTCAAATTGTTAAAATCTGCCTTTTTTTTTAAGACCATTTTTCTTATTCGGCTTCTCTCACTCCTTTCTTTTCTTGGAATCATGAAATCTATAATTCCCTGATGAATTTCACCAAAATTGACTTCCACCTTCCGATTTTCAACCAATTCCCCTGTTAGTCAGTATCAAGTCTAAGATGTCTGTCCTCTGGTTATGTGCTCCACCTTTTGAAACAAAAAGTTGTCACCAATACATTCCAAAAATTATTGGACACTTTATGTTTTGCTGTATTACTTTTCCAGCATATGTCTGGGTAGTTATTTCCAGGTCTTGTACTTTGGTTATGTCTGTTATTTGTTCTAGAAATGCCTCATCCACCTCCTCCTTCTGATTTGGTGGTCTATAGTAGACCTCCCTACCATGACATTGCCCTTTTTTCCTCCCCTTTTATCATCACCTATAGACTTTCTACTGGTCTGCTTCTTGCTTCCTTCTGGACTGAATATATTTTTGATGTGTAATGCAACACCTCTGCCCTTTGCTTCCTGCCTGTTTAACCTCTATGTCAATATTTCAGCCATGAAATTTGTCCCATTAAGTCTCTGTATTACCAATTAAGTCATAATGTTGCTTATTTACTAATATTTTCAGTTCTTCCTGTTTATTTCCCATACTCCTTGCATTTGTATGTAGACAGTTAAGCTGCTGAGCAAATTCCCCCATTGTTATCCCTCTGATTGCTTCTATGACCCTATTGTAATTTTCCATTCCCCCCACCCCCAACATCTAGCCCTCTGTTAAGATTACCTTTTTTATACCTACCTATGAACTTTTTTCACCTGCCCCCTTTGAATCTAGTTCAAAGATGCCCTTATGCTTCTTTGTCAAGTGAACCCCATCTCTTCCAGCTGTTTTCTTTCCTGTAATAACATCCCATGGTTAAGGTGTGGCAGATGTGTCAACTTCCTGCAATATTTTTGGGAGCTTTTATTGAATTAATTTGAAATAGCTTTGGAGTACCTTGTATTATAACTTCAAAGTTTATGTATTATTTTGGGATTGTGCATAACTTCTCTAGTGTAGAGACATGGCCAGTGTAAACCCTGGGAAGTATTATGAGTTTAAAAGGACTATTTTTAGCAATGAGGTGTCATGATGCATGCCCACTTCTTCCACAAACACAGACCACATGGAGACCTTCTTTCTTGTAAACAACTCTGTGTAGCTTGTTTATAGTGTTTTAATCACTCCACCAATACACAGCAGTGTCTCCACATCTGTACAAACTACATCTTCTGTACAGACTGCAATTTTCTAACCCCTTCTCCAAAAGAGTCTCTCTACTTAGAGGACCTCTTTTGGCAAGATCTCCTAGCCTTCTGTTTTGTTTTGTCCCCCCTGCCCTCAAAAAAAGACCCACTACATCCTGTAACCTTTTATACAGCTGTTCTGTTAATGGGCTAATTGGCTCATTGACTCAACAGCCCCAATCTGGCCTGGTAATCAGGTACACGTCTCTCCAATTAGGTCTTCTTACTCAGCACTCTATCACAGCCAGTAAAGAAGGAACTTTTGTGACAAACAAAGTTAAGTGGATTTCCAAAGGAAAGGATAGTGCAAATTCACACCTCTGGACCCAACCTTTTGAAGCTACACCTCTACCCTGATATAATGCTGTCCTCGGGAGCCAAAAAATCGTATTGTGTTATAGGTGAAACCACATTATATCGAACTTGCTTTGATCTGCCGGAGTCCGCAGCCCTGCCTCTCCACCCCCCCTCCCCCGAGCACTGCTTTACCGCATTATATCCAAATTCATGTTATATAGGGTCGCGTTATATCGGGGTAGAGGTGTACTTCCCAAGGAGGAAACCATTGTCTGACTGATTAATTATTCTCAGTTGTTGAAGATCAAACACCCAGGCTGTATAAAGGAAAGGCTAACCAATGAAGATGTGTTCTGAGTAAAAAGGTGTATGAACTTGTAACCACAGAGGTGGAGGGAGCCTTTGTGGGTTTGAAGGACTGACCACCTACCAGAGCCCTCATTGGAGTTCGTGGTGGTCTCTTGTAAGCATATTAACATGCATGTAGGTTCTTTGAAATAACTTCTCTGTAAGGCTTTCACTTAAAGAACAAATGTGGTTGCTTAGAAAGGGCTATGTGATAATTCATAATTGTGGGCGATTATGGTGTTTACTGCCTCTGGGAGAAAACGAAGTAAAGAAGCTGGCTATTTAGGCTGACAGGCTTGTTGGGGGAACTCACAGTGTAGGCATGGAACTGTGAAGCCTGGAAAAAAAAACCTGAGGAGGGAGAGAGATGTAGGTCTCTGCCCAAAAGAGGTGACAACTGAGGAGCCGTGAGCCTAGAGTGGATGGCCTTCCTGAACCTCGAGTGGGAAATACCAGTGCGGGTGCAGTTGCCCTGAACTGTGACACAATTAGACCAAATTCCTGCTATCGACACCATTTGCACAACTATACATTCACCTCCAGCATGCGTGTGTCCCAGCCTGGGCCCTTATCCTCAACTAGGAGGTCTCCTAGACTAAAGATTTCTGTAACTAGATGTAATTATTTTAAATACTATCCAGCACCAGTGAAAAATATCACAAGCATGAATTTTCATATTCTTCCCCTTCCTTTTCAAATAAATAAGACAGTAACAGATTCTATTGTTCTTCTTTGTTGTTTACCTGTGTGCTAAGCAGTACAAATAAAGAAGTAATACTTTGTATGACCCAGTGAGCTTATAATTAGAATCCAGGGCGTCACTGAAATTTTGATTCACTGATGGATCCAAAACACTGGGGGGAAAAAATCAGGTGTTGAATCCAAAAATGGTAAACAAATAAAATAAAATAAAAATTGGTCAATCAAAAAATACATTTTGGGTAAAGAACATGTTCCATCACCCAAACTGGATTTTTTCAGGCATTTGTAAAGGGTTAGATTCACAAAATGGTGATGGTCTGATTATAATTTTTAACCCAGTGGTTAGGTCACTCAGTGAAGATGTAGGAAACCAGGCTTAAATTTCCTTGACTATACCTGATGTGGAGAGGGGATGTGAACTTGGGTCTCCTATCCTACATTAGAACAGCCTAATTATAGAGCTATAGCATATTCTGGAGTAGGTTGCTTTTAATCTCTTGTGTTGAAACATATTTTATTAAAACAAAAAAGAGCAATCATCGGAACACCCGCCTCCTAGGTGAGTGTCCTAACTACCAAGCTTTAGAGTTATTCTCACACTTCTTTTTTTTTCTCCAACTATTTTTCATTATGTGCAATGGCAATTCATCATCATTCATAATGAGTCCCTTGCTATGAAAGCATGACCCTTTTTGCCTCTCTCCTGAACAACAGGTCATTCCTCCAGAAGCCCAAGACTTGGTTCCTCCTGTGAGTCTTTTTTAAACCCCTGCTTCGTCACTTCTGTCCCTTTCTCCTCTCTGGGGATTTTCATCTCTCCATTTCCCCCTACCTACAGAGAATCTGAAGGGACTAAGAACATAAGAACAGCCATACAGGTCAGACCAAAGGTCCATCCAGCCCAGCATCCTATCTACTGACAGTGGCCAATGACGGGCACCCTGGAGGGAATGAACAGAACAGGTAATAATCAAGTGATCCATCCGCTGTGGCCAACTCCCAGCCCCCAGCAAACAGAGACCAGGTACAATTCAGAGTATGGCCTTGCATCCCATCCAAACCCTACTAATAGCTATTGATGGACCCATCTTCCATGAATTTATCTCTTTTCTGAGCCCTCTTATAGTCTTGGCCTTCACAACATTGCCTGTCAAAGAGTTCCACAAACTGACTGTGTATTGTGTGAAGAAATATTTCCTCTTGTTGGTTTTAAACTGGCTGCTTATTATTTTTGTTTGGTGACCTCTAGTTCTTATGTTATGAGAAGCAGTAAATAACACTTCCTTATTTACTTTCTCTACACCAGTCATGATTTCATAGACTTCTATCATATCCCCACTTAGTCGTCTTTTTTCCAAGCTGAATAGTACCAGTCATTAATCTCTCCTCATATGGAAGCTGTTCAATACCTCTAATCATTTTTCTTATTGCCCTTTTCTGAACCTTTTCCAATTCCAATGTACCTTTTTTGAGATGGGGTGACCACATCTGCACACAGTATTCAAATTGTGGGCGTACCATGGAATTATATAGAGACAATATATATTTTCTATCTTATTATCTATCCCTTAACTAATGATTCCCAACATTCTGTTAGCTTTTTTGACTGCCGCAGCACATTGAGTTCCAGAGAACCACCCACAATGACTCCAAGATCTCTTTCTAGAGTGTAAATAGCTAATTTAGACCCCATTATTTTATATGTATAGTTGGGATTATGTATTCCCATGTACATTACTTTGCACTGATCAACATTGATTTCATCTGCCATTTTGTTGCATAGTCATCTAGTTCTGTGAGATCCCTGTTGTAACTCTCAGTGGTCTGCTTTGACTTAACTATCTTGAGTTGTTTTTTATCATTTCCAAATTCTGCCATCTCATTGTTTACCCCTTTTTCCATATCATTTGTGGATATGTTGAATAGGACTGGTCCCAGTACAGATACCTGGGGAATACCACTATTTACCTGTCTCTTCTGAAAACTGACAATTTATTCCTACCCTTTGTTTCCTATCTTTTAACCAGTTACTGATCCATGAAAGGATCTTCCTTCTTATCCCATGACAGCTTACTTTTCTTAAGAGCCTTTGGTAAGGGACCTTGTCAAAGGCTTTCTGAAAATCTAAGTACACTCTATCCACTGGATCACCCTTGTCCATATGCTTGTTGACCCCTCTCAAAGAATTCTAGTAGATTGGTGAGGCATAATTTCTCTTTACAAAAGCCATGTTGATTCTTCCCCAAAACATCTAGGTGTCTGAAAAGTCTGTTCCTTACTATAATTTCAACCAATTTGCCTGGTACTGAAGTTAGGTTTACTGGCCATAATTGCTGGGATCGCCTCTGGAGCCTTTTTTAAAAATTGGCATCACATTAGCTATCCTCCAATCATCTGCTACAGAAGCTGATTTAAATGATAGCTTACATACCACAGTTAGTAGTTCTGCTATTTCACATTTGAGTTCCTTCAGAACTCTTGGGTGAATACCATCTGGTCCTGGTGACTTACAGTAATTCTCCTAATTTTATTTTTCCTTGATGCATCCATCTGAATAGATTTGATCATTAAGATGTAACAATCCACCCATTGTTCCTGCTCTGACAGATACATGACACAGCACCTGCCAATTTATGGCTTACTTGCTAAACATTGAGCCATTCCATGATGCAGCAATTTTATAACATCATCCATAAATTACATATAAACAGATTCCCCAGATTGTCACACAAGCTATTTGTTTATTCTGTACATATATATTTTTTTAAAATAGGGGTTGTTGCTAAACTCCAACACATGTTATATCGAGTGGCACGGTATAGAATTTTAGCTTTACAAAATAGGAATTCCATGGCAAAAATAAAAGTTTCAAAATAATTTATATTAAATTATCTCAAAAATACCAGTGACTTTCCCTCACCCTGGAATTTAATAAATTCACTTACATGATTATTTAAATGTAATTTAGTAGCAAGCACTTGTAAACAATAACACTCAGAGGTGTTTTTGATTAAAAGTTTTAAGGCAAAACCCATGGCATTAATTAGATATTCAATAATAGAAAAAGGATTAAAAAAAAGCAATGGTTCTTCAAATGAAAGTAAGTAAATTTACAGAAGGTAAAATACATAGTACAGCTGAGGTAGGCGCTTTCTCAACACTCCTTTATTGATTAATCAAAAGAAATAAATCATTAATGGAATAACATGACCCTCCGTCCGAGGTAAAAAATTAGAGGTCAGTATTCCCCCAATCCTCTTCACTCCTTATTGCATGCTTATGGCTGGAATGACAGCAAAAACAGTATTGTTTTATTGGATGGAAAAGCGGTGGGGACATGAACACACACTGGAGGATTTGCAATCAATGTATGCTGCACAGTACCTCAATTTACACTAATCTGGAAGGGGTTTCTGGAAGGGAGAGGACACTGGCTCTGAGATAATGCAAACCACCTGCAAATACTCTCCTCCCCTTCTTTAATGTCGGGCACAGCAACTTCAGTCTATGATCTGCAGTGGAGTCACAAAATGGCTGTGCTAGTGCACCATGGCCTACTGGAGAGGATTCTGTCCCCCACAATGCATGCAGAAAACCCTTGTATGGCGTTATTTGCCCTTTGTGGGAAGGAATATATTGCCCTTAATACTGTAAGAGACCTTAGTGACCCTGAATTGGGAAGGTATTTTTCAAAAGTGATTGACTCTGAAGCCCAAATTTTCAAACATGTGCATGTAAAAAGCAGAGCTGAATGTGTGCACTCTATTGCAGGTCTCTATGCATGCTTCAGGGACTTTTTGCACTTAAGGTGGGCATGAGTAAAAATGTGCATGAAATTTTGCTTCCACTCATTTGAATATTTTGCCTGAAAGTAATACCTAGTGGCGTTTTTGCTATCTTACCAAAGCAAATAAGAAAACTGGCAGCTAGAACTTTAGGAGTTGTTCAAGTGGTGGCAGTTATAAAGGACATATTAGAACAAATTAGTATGTATTATTTAATTATTAGTAAGAAAAGTCACTTATTATTAGATCAAAAATTTTAAAGTAGCAGAATCTAGAAATACTATCCTGTGCACGTTAAACAAATAACAGCATTGAGCACTGCCAATTAATATCATGTATCCTGTGCCTAGCACTTCATTCATCATGAGTACATTCTGGGGGCGGGTGGGGAGAACTCAGTCAAGACATCTCTTAATTTACTTGTTTTCTACTGCTGCTGCAGTTGCTCTTGCCCTGCTTCTCCAGTTTGGCTCCACTCCTGGGTTTTCAATATCCAAGCTTACTTACTCTGTGCCAGTGGTACTAAATAACATTTATTAACATGTCAGTACAAGGACTGAGATTGACTTAGGCTAACAGAAGCTGATAAATGACACATCCAACTATGCAGAAACTGTTGGCAGAAATATTGTCAGATGCTGACTGCATGTGTATTCTCTCTGCATGCTGCACTGGCTCTGGCCAGATAGCCTGTACATCAGGCTCCAATCAAACTGCAATAAAACCACAGAACTTGAATTAATAGAGAAAGCACCCGATCACATTTACTGTTGATGAAGCACGGTCCTAGCTCTCCAGATCAATGTCTACAGGAGGGATCGGCAACCTTTGGCATGCAGCCCATCAGGGAAATCTGCTGGTGGGCCGGGACAGTTTGTTTACCTGCAGAGTCTGCAGGTTCGGCCAATTGCAGCTCCCACTGGCCGTGGTTCACCGTTCCAGGCCAATGGGGGCTGCGGGAAGCGGTGCGGGCTGAGGGATGTGCTGGCTGCTGCTTGCCACAGCTCCCATTGGCCGGGAACAGTGAACCGCAGCCAGTGGGAGTTGTGATTGGTGGATGCTGCAGGTAAACAAACTGTCCAGCCTGCCAACAGATTTCCCTGATGGGCCGCGTGTCAAAGGTCGCTGATCTCCGGTCTACAGTTACACTAGCACATGTATATGCCTGTGAAAATGAACTCAGCTCAGTGAATGGTCGAACATTCCATTACCCACCGCCCCACAGCTGGCCAAAGATACTCCCTCTGAGGCTACTTTTTATACCCCGATACGAATAATTTACATATAGCCCCTCCGACGTGGCGAGTTACCACCCTTTACCTTGTACATGTTGGTTCGATCAAAACATCTCTATCCATCATGTGGTCATCTGACCTTATCTTTAAGAGGGGGTCAGTGTGTCCTTGTATGATCTTCGGGGAATGTGTTCGTACCATACTTCGTACCACCCTTCTGGAATGTGCTTGCATTAGTGTCCCGGAATTAGCTCTTCTTAAGAATATGTGTGTTTTTGTAATACCAGCCCTGTTCTTGCCAGGTTCTGAGAGCCTGCACGCAGGCAGATCCTGACATCTGCTCACAGCCTGACTTTTGGTAAATTTGCTATATGTCAGAAAGGCTTCACCATTACTTTAGTTCAGGTCTCAGGCCTCTGATACAAGGTCTAATGGTTCAGGCTCTCTTTCTACTACAAGAGCAGTAAAGAGTCCTGTGCCACTTTATAGACTAACAGACATATAGGAGCATGAGCTTTCATGGGTGAATACCCACTTCTTCGAATGCATGTAGTGGAAATTTCCAGAGGCAGGTATAAATATGCAAGCAAGAGTGAGTCAGGCTAGAGATAACGAGGTTAGTTCAATCAGGGAGGATGAGGCCCTCTTCTAGCAGTTGAGGTGTGAACACCAAGGGAAGAGAAACTGCTTTTGTAGTTGGCTAACCATTCACAGTCTTTGTTTAATATTGAGCTGATGGTGTCAAATTTGCAGATGAACTGAAGCTCAGCAGTTTCTCTTTGAAGTCTGGTCCTGAAGTTTTTTTGCTGCAGGATGGCTACCTTTAAATCTGCTATTGTGTGTTCAGGGAGGTTGAAGTGCTCTCCAACCTGGAGACTCTCATAAATAACCAAACTTCCACACAAACGGACTTCGCTAAAATAAGACAGGAGATCTACATTACACACTTCACCTCTCTATAAAGGAAAAAGGACTGTAAGCAATCTAAAATCCTACCTGCCACATGGGGCCACAACAGAGGTACCCCTAACCCACCCAGCAATATCATCAATCTATCCAACTACACACTCAGCCCGGGAGAAGAGTCTGTCCTATCTTGGGGTCTCTCTTTCTGCCCTGCCACCCCCACAAACATGATGCAGTTCTGCAGCGATCTGAAAGCCTACTTTCGCCATCTCCAACTCAAAGAATACTTTCAAGATAACACTGAACAGCGCACTGATATACAGATACCCTCCCACCAACAGCACAAGAAGAAGTACTCCACATGGACTCCTCCAGAGGGTCGAAATGGCAGTCTGGACCTATACATAGAATGCTTCCGCCGACGTGCACAGGCAAGAATTGTGGAAAAACAACATCACATGCCTCATAACCTAAGTCGTGAAGAACGCAATGCCATCCACAGCCTCAGAAACCACCCTGACATCATCATCAAAGAGGCTGATAAAGGAGGTGCTGTTGTCATCATGAATAGGTCTGACTACCAAAAGGAGGCTGCCAGACAACTCTCCAATACCAAATTCTACAGGCCACTTCCCTCAGATCCCACTGAGGAATACACTAAGAAACTGCACCATCTACTCAGGACACTCCCTACACTAACACAGGAACAAATCAACATACCCTTAGAGCCCCAACCGGGGTTATTCTATCTACTATCCAAGATCCACAAACCCAGAAATCCTGGATGCCCCATCATCTCGAGCATTGGCACCCTCACTGAAGGACTGTCTGGATACGTGGACTCCCTACTCAGACCCTACACCACCAGCACTCCCCGCTATCTCCGTGACACCACTAATTTCCTGAGAAAACTACAATACATTGGTGACCTTCCAGAAAACACCATCCTAGCCACCATGGATGTAGAGGCTCTCTACACAAACATCCCACACACAGATGGAATACAACTGTTGCTGAGCTCTGTGACTTTATCCTCACACACAACTATTTCAAATTTGATGACAATATATACCTCCAGACCAGTGGCACCGCTATGGTCACCCACATGGCCCCACAATATGTCAACATTTTTATGGCTGACCTGGAACAATGCTTCCTCAGCTCTCGTCCACTCATGCCCCTTCTCTACCTACGCTACATTGATGATATCTTCATCATCTGGACCTATGGGAAGGAGACTCTGGAAAAATTTCACCACGATTTCAACAGCTTCCACCCCACCATCAACCTCAGCCTGGACCAATCTACATGGGAGGTCCACTTTCTAGACACCACAGTGCAAATAAGTGATGGTCATGTTAACACCACCCCATACTGAAACCAACCAACCGCTATGCCTACCTTCATACCTCCAGCTTCCATCCCAGACACACCACACGATCCATTGTCTACAGCCAAGCACTGAAATACAACCGTATCTGCTCCAACCCCTCAGACAGAGACCAACACCTACAAAATCTTCACCAAGCATTCTCAAAACTATGATACCCGCATGAGGAAATAAGGAAACAGATCAACAGAGCCAGACGTGTACCCAGAAGCCTTCTACTGCAAGACAAGCCCAAGAAAGAAACCAACAGAACTCCACTGGCCATCACATACAGTCCCCAGCTAAACCCTCTCCAATGTATCATCAGTGATCTACAATCTATCCTGGACAATGATCCCTCACTTTCACAGGCCTTGGGTGGCAGGCCAGCCCTCGCCCACAGACAACCCGCCAACCTGAAGCATAGTCTCACCAGTAACTACACACCGCACCATAGTAACTCTAACTCAGGAACCAATCCATGCAACAAACCTCGATGCCAACTCTGCCCACATATCTACACCAGCGACACCATCACAGGACCTAACCAGATCAGCCACACCATCACCGGTTAATTCACCTGCACGTCCACCAATGTAATATATACCATCATATACCAGCAATGCCCCTCTGCCATGTACATCAGCCAAACTGGACAGTCCCTACGTAAAAGGATAAATGGACACAAATCAGATATTAGGAATGGCAATATACAAAAACCTGTAGGAGAACTCTTCAACCTCCCTGGACACACAATAGAAGATTTAAAGGTAGCCATCCTGCAGCAAAAAAACTTCAGGACCAGACTTCAAAGAGAAACTGCTGAGCTTCAGTTCATCTGCAAATTTGACACCATCAGCTCAGGATTAAACAGAGACTGTGAATGGCTAGCCAACTACAAAAGCAGTTTCTCCTCCCTTGGTGTTCACACCTCAACTGCTAGAAGAGGGCCTCATCCTCCCTGATTGAACTAACCTCGTTATCTCTAGCCTGACTCACTCTTGCTTGCATATTTATACCTGCCTCTGGAAATTTCCACTACATGCATTCGAAGAAGTGGGTATTCATCCACGAAAACTCATGCTCCTATATGTCTGTTAGTCTATAAAGTGCCACTTTTACAGATCCAAACTAACATGGCTACCCCTTTGATACTTTCTACTACAGTAACTGTATGCTTCCTGATACATTCTGCTGCTGATTCATTAGAGAATAAGGAATTAAACAACTATGGGTGTGTAAGTTTAGAGGGAGAATATTCTTACTTAAATGGGATAATCTGGCCTTGTCTCTGATACTATAGCTCTAGTATCTAGTAAGATGAAAGCAAGAAGATGATTTGACAAACCCAGTTACTGCCCACCCTAGCTTCCATACAGTGTGTGCTAGTTCTACTGTTGTTTTCATGATTGCTATCTAACTGCATTTCTGGCATTGGCTTGTTGTCTGGCCTCGCACAAGTCAGCTAAATGTCTCATTGCCTCAGTTTCCTCATCTGTATAATGAAGATGACAATACTTCCTATATATATGTCACTGAATGTTGTGAAGAGTATTTAATACATGTGGAATTATTTATTGGCAGTTATACAGTTCTCATCACAATAGTATGTGAGATCTTTTCAAGAATAAAGGTACAAGTTGAAGCTTAAATTATTCTATGCTTGCTAAAAATAACAAGCAACTTCCCAACAGAGCTAATGCACAGGTAGCAGAGGAAGTATAATGCCCTGGTCACCCTGGAAGATCGCTGTGATCAATACAAATTGAAGGTTGCATGCAGTGCAAACTTGGCTCTGTTACATTGTACATTAACCCCTTGAAAAGAGCCTAAAATGAAAATCACCACAGAAATCCTAGGTATTAGAGTGCTAAATGTATGTACTTTTGCCTTTTTAAAATCTGGAAACAGCCTGCTGCAAAGGCATAAGTGTGCATATATTTATTCTTCTTCCAAAATCCTGGAGACCAAATCTTCAGCTGATGTAAATAAGCATAATTTCATTGAACTTCATGGGGATGTAGCATTTTACACCAGCTGAGGATCTGGTTCCAGATCTGGACATCACCAAACTTTTGGAAAACTGGACCCGGAATTGAACCAACCTGAAATATGGGAAAGATTAGATTCAGCTGCAAATACAAAGCTTGGAAGTTAACCCTAATTTTAAAAGTATCGCCTAATTTAAGTGTATCATAGTGTGGTTATATAGGTTGCAAGAAAGCTTTCTTTGTCTTTTTCATTCTGTCTTGTATCATAGCAAAATTCTATGATAGTACCTGTGTAAAATTACAATGTCCTCTTTCACTTTGTGTTTCAAACACATAAAAAAGCTAGTGCCCTTGAGATCAACAACCACAAATGCTCTTTTAATTTCAATGGAGACTACTGCAATATGAGTGCTACTTAATAGGGCTCAGTCCGACCCAATTATTTTTAACACCAGCTCCCCAGACTTGTTTATTACCATCCTCTGGGAAGGCCTGGGAAGGCATGGAACCCTTAAAGGGTACAGCATGAAATGCCTCCATGATGCCTAGCTGATCGTAGATTTGGAAAGGACTGCAAGGGTTATCTAGTAACCCACCCTCCAAGATGCAGGATTTGTTCGGTCTGTCTATCCATCCAAGACAGATGGATATCCAGCCTTCTTTTGAAAACCTCCAGTGAAGAAACTTCCAGAACCTTCCAAGGCAGTCTATTCCATTGTCCTACTGTTCTTACAGTTAGGAAGTTTTTTATGAAATTTTATCTAAATCTGCTGTGCTGTAGTTTGAACCCATTGCCTCTTGTCCTGCCATTTTTGGCAAAAGAGAAGAACTTTTCTCCATCTTTTTTCATGACAGCCTTTCAAGTATCTGAAGTCCACTATCATATCCCTCCTTAATTTCCTCTTTTCCAAATGAAACATACCCAGTTCCTTCAGCTTTTGCTATTATGACTTGCATTCTATCCCTTCCATCATCCTTGTCCCTCACCTCTGAATCCTTTCCAGTTTCTCTACATCCTTTCTATACATTGGTGACTAAAATTGGCAACAGTACTCCAGCTGAGCCTAACCAGCGCTGAGTAGAGCGGTACTATCACCTCCCATGACTTCCATGCTATGCCTCTGTTAATACAGCCTAAAATTGCATTTGCTTTTTTTGCAACTGCATCGCATTGTTGACTCATGTTGAAGCTGTGATCCACCACAACTCCCAGATACTTCTCAACAGCGCTGTTGCCAAGCCATTCTCCCCCCCCTTCTGTATTTATGCATTTGGCTGTTCTTCCCTACGTGTAACACTTTACATTTGTCTTTGTTGAATTTCACTTGGTTTTCTATAGCCCAGTTCTCCAGTTTATCAAGATCCCTCTGAATTTTAGCTCTATCCTCCTAAGGTAACATTGGTAACCCCACTAGCTTTGTGTCATCTGCAAATTTGATCAGTATGCTCTATATAGCTACATCCAAGTAATTAATAAAGGTGTTAAACAACACTGGACCCAGACCTATATCCCTCAATGCTGATACTCCAATCATGGGAGTTGTCCCACCAAGTCTCTGTGATGTAAATATTAAATATTAAATATTAAATATAAATATTAAAGTTCTTGGCAGGTATTAGTGGCCAAAGTCTTGATCCAATGCCCGTGCAAAGAAACTGGATGAGGCTGCATCGATGGTGGACAGCCCCTGCGTCACCACTGACAGTTCCTTATATGCTCTCTGTGGTGCAAATTCCTGAGGCACACTCTGGCAAACACTGCCTCCAACCAGTTTCAGCCATTTCTCAGTCCCGTAAGTTCTGGCGGGAAATAGAGTTTTGGGAGGAAAATGCCATGAAGAAAGGATACCAAGATGGAGTTTAAACCTCTCCTACCATATGCGCCATCTTGAATTCTTAGACTTCATTTTGAATTGCAGCAACATTTATTATAATACATAACAAAAGTATAACCATACAGCAATAACACCTTACAAGTGGATTACCCTGAAAGGCAGCGAGACAGTTTGTTTACACTGACTGTCTACAGGCATGGCCACCCAGAGCTCCCACTGGCCATGGTTCACAGTTCCCAGCCAATGGGAGCTGCGGGAAATGGCATGGGCCTGGCTGCCACTTCCTGCAGCTCCCATTGCCTGGGAATGGCTAACCATAGCCCCTGGGAGCTGCGGGCAGCTGTGCCTGCGGATGGTCAATGTAAACAAGCTATCTTGTGGCCCGCCAGCAGATTACCCTGACAGGCCGTGTGTGGCCCATGGCACAGGTTGTCCACCATTGATGAATTATATTTTGCTGCAATAGTATTCCAACAGATATCGGGGAAGTTAAAATTCCCCATTAATACTAGCTCATGTGTGTTAGATAATCTTGTTACCTCCTTGTAGAATGACTCACCCACTTCCTCGTCTGGATTTGGTCGTCTATTATAGACTCCTGCCATAATATCGCTAAAACAACAAGGAGTCTGGTGGCACCTTCAGACTCCTTGTTGTTTTTGTAGATACAGACGAACACGGCTACCCCCTGATACTTGACATAATATCGCTAGTGTTCTTTTCCCTTGTTATCCTCACCCAGACACTCTCAGTAAGTCTGTCACTCACTTCCCCTTGGACCTTGGAGCAAGTGTATACATTATTGACATACAGAGCAAAACATCCTCGTCTTTTTCCATACCTATCCTTTCAGAGCAACCTATATCCCTCAATGCTGATACTCCAATCAAGGGAGTTATCCCACCAAGTCTCTCTGATAACAGTTAAGTCATAATTTTTTTCATGTACCATGACTTCCAGTTCATCTTTCTTGTTCCCCATACCCCTCACATTTGTATACAAGCATTGAAGATATTTTGCAGACTGCACTGTTGCTTTTCTTTTTTGCCTTTTTAATTCAGTTGTGATTTCTAGACCCTTCTCCAGAAATTAGCTCCTTCCTCTTGTCTTAGTTACTTGAGCCTAGATACACATTGGCTGAATTTTTGTCACCATCTCCTTTAGGACCTAGTTTAAAGCTCTCCTTATCAAATTAGCCAGACTATGTCTAAAGATGTTTTCCCCAGAATTTGATAGATGGAGCTCATCCCAGCACAGTAGTCCTCTTTCCTGGAACATCATCTCATTCTTGACGAATCCAAAGCCCTCTCACCAACACCACGTGCATAGCCATGCATTCACTTCCATGTTTTGATGGTCCTTGCCTGTACCTTTTCCTTCAATAGGGGGTAATGGACAAGAACACCAGAGTCCTCTCTGGCCCCCTGCCTCAGCCCCAGGGCAGCCTGCCTGCTGCACCCCAAACTCCTCATCCCTGGCCCAGCCCCACTGGCCCAGCCCCAGCCCTAGCTCCCCTCCCGCAAGCCAACCCTCTGGCCCAGCCCAGAGCCTGCATCCAGCACCCAACCCCCCTCCCAGAGCCCGCACCCAGCACCCAAACTCACTCCTGCACCCAGCACCCCAAAACCCCTCCTGCATCTCCTCCTGTACCCAACCCCCTGTCCCAGGCCAGAGCCTGCACTTAGCATCCAAACTCCGTCCCAGAGCATGCACCCCTCCCGCATCCAAAATCTTTCCCAGAATCTGCACCCCAAACCCCCTCCTGCACCCAAACTCCCTCCCAGAGCCTGCACCCCCTCCTGCATCCCAACCCCCTGTCCCAGCCCAGAGTCTGCACCCAGCACCCAAACTCCCATCCAGAGCCTTAGGCAGGTCTGTGGGGGGGGGGTCTTGGACCCGTTCTGGGCACCACCAAAAATTATACAAACCTGCCGCCCCCGGCAATGGGGTCTCCTTCTGATCCTTTCCCTCAGATGATTCTTCCAAGGCATTCTCAGCAGTAGTATCTGTGCAGAGATACTGAAAGTTACTTCTTACTTACTGCTTACTTCTATCTGCTTTGGGGATATATTGGTTCTCCTCCTTCTTCTGGAGAACACACGCAGCCAACTGTATTCCTTGTTCTTCAGGCCGCCCTGCACTGCCCTCTCCAATTCTTTGGCATGCTGTCCCTGCAGTACCACATCCTGACATCTGTCTAGAAAGTTTTCATTTTCTCTGATGCAACGCAGGGTAGTTACTTGGGTCTCTAGTCCTTTAACCTTTTTTCCCAGTATGGAGACTACGTTGCACTTCATATAGACAAAGTCACTTTTATCTTCTGGGAGAAAGACAAACATGGTACATCCTATGCAGGTCATGACAGCAAATCGCTCACTCTCCATATTTCCTACCTTGTAATATATCAAGAGCCTCTTCAGATGATATATTTACTGCTTGCCAAAGCCTGAAAGGCAAATCCCTGTGTGAGCTCTCCCAGGCAAACTCTCTCTGTGTGCTTCTCCTCCGTTTGCAGCTCACAGGGTTTGCAACTGGCTTCCTTTTTATGAGGCTGCTGGCTCACAGCAGTTGCCCCTCACCTGATTCATATGCCAATCAACCACTCAAAGACCATTCGGAACAAAGCACTCCCAAGTTACACTTTTCAAACAAACATATACACAGTCAAACAGTTCCCGTAACAAGCACCAATCAAATACTGTTCAAACAAATGGTCATAGCAGACAGACACTCAGGGCTAGTCCACACTGGCAACGCTAAACGTGTCTTGTATGGTCGCGGCACAGGGCTGGGAGAGAGTGTTTTTTCACACCCCTGAGCACAGCAAGTTGCAGAGCTGTTAATTGCTAGTGTAGACGAGCCCTTAGATATTCACAGAAGTGGAGTGGAGGGGATAGGGCCACAGCCCTTCTCTCCTGCCGCAATAAGTTTTCTGTCCACACTGTGCCTGACTTGTGCAGATGGGTACTTGGGGAAGGGTCTCCTCTCCATCCCCTCGGGGACCCACATAATGCTATGCACAAATGATCACTTAAAGCGGTTTTCACACCCTTTTACATGTTTTTACTACAGACAGTATCTTTGAAGGTAATATTGTCAACTCTCAGTGGTGAGAATTACTCTGAGGGGAGACAAAACCAAGGTCCTGTACAAGGTCACAAGACAGGGTCTGGCACCAAGCAGACAAGTTGGAAGGCAAGTCTAGTATAGACACTGATACACAACAAAAAAAAAAGGGGGGCAAGAGAGACAACAAATGCTTTTCGTTTGTTTGATAACTCTTGATCCAATAAACCCAGGGCCTGATCCTCTCCTGTTGGTACATGGGATGCAATCCTGCAACAGTTAGAGCAGTTGCATCCAGAAGGGATTCAACCCACTCCAGAAGGGAGGGCAGAAGAAGCTGCACCACTGATTTATCCTGGGGCTTCCATCAACCAGAGTAATGCTTGTATAGCAATCCCGGTGGCAGAGGCTCCCTAGTGGATATGCTGACTACCCTCCATCTGCAGCCAGCTCTGCTGACTGTTGGTACTGTGATAGCCGTTTCCAGGACCATAGGGGATGCTATAGTGTGAGTATGTATAGGAATTTAGAAAATTCTACCTTCAGCTGTGCTTGATGAGAGAGGCCAGTATAGGAGGAGGATGGAAAAAAATCTGAATGTTCTATTGTCTTGGCTCTATCTCTATTATCGTGCACAGAAAATATACCACTTTGATTTCCCCCTCTACCTTTGGGTGGACTTTGTGCTCCCCAGAGCCCACAACCCAGATTCCACTACATCATGAAGTGAGCATGTCTCCAGTGTATTTTGCATAAGAATCAGCTTCCGAAAGGGATCCAAACAGTTAACTACATTCAATCACCAATACTCCCTGAATATATGAACACTCAAGACTCTATAAATTTATGTCAAAATATACTGGTTACATTTCCTTGTTTACCTTTATACCACAATAAATTAACATGCATATGTGTGGAGTTCTTACTGTTGACCTCTTCAAACTAATAAAGCTTGACATTTTAATAGGAAAAACAAATGTTTTATTTGTGCAGCATGGAGTATTATACCAACGATCAGATGAGTGTTTGTTAGCTGTTTGTTCTTTATATACTGTAGGTAGAGCTCATGTTTGCTAGATGACCTATTATTCTGCTGATTCATTGGATTGTGTTATAATTTAAAGGTCAGATCTATCCATTAAACTTATCAACATGGTGCAAGATACTTTAAATCAAAAATGTTCCTGCCTGTGCTTCATTAATTCTATGACGTGAATGCTAAAACAATAGTGAGAAAAGTCAATCCCCCACACTGAGGGACTGCAGTCTGCAGGACTTCAACAAACTGGAGATACAGATAGAAAACAGAGAAAACAGATGTCCATACTCCCCACTGGAAATCATATTTCCCCTCCTTAATCATATATATTTTAACATACAATCCATTAAAGAGTGGGTTCCTGGGATGTGGGATTTTAATCCAAGTTTTATGCTGGGTAGCAGGTTGGACTACCGGATAGAATAGGGGAATAGGTTTCAGAGCTAGGCACTACTTCCGACGCTGAGATTGACTTGTTGTGTGACTTCAGTGAGATATTCAGGTTCTGATTCATTTAATCACCAATATATGTAACCACTTGCCTAATTTAAGAACATGAATAGTGCCATGAAAGTCAATGAGATTCCTCATGTATTTAAGGTTAGTCAGATCCCTAAAGACTTCCTGTACTTAGACCTTAATCTTGCAAAGTTAAACTTTTCCTGTTTGTAAAAGAATACTTATCTAAGGCCTTAATATTTCAAACACTTCTGTACTTGAGTGTCTTAAGTCACACAAGCTGGCTTATTAAATTACAATGGGATTACATACATGCTTACAGCTGCTCATGTGTAGCTGGAGCATCAGGACCCCAGTTTTGTAATATGGTTGTGGATCCTCAGATGGAAGGCAAATTACACTGTTTTTGTTGTTAATGCTAAGCAATTATTGCAAAACATTTCCTGCAACTATTCATTCAAGTTTTTGCAATTGTTTGCTTTCACTGTGCTTGCACCAATTGTGTGTTACCTTTTCACACATATTTTAACAAATGAATTTAGTGGCAAAACAGCAAATTTTGAGCACAATCTTGAGAATATTCACAGAAATTAATTTTGAATTAATAAATCACAAATATTTGCTTTGAATCTGATTGTAAGACTTACATTCACCCAAACACAAAACAGAAACATGCCCCAGGACTTATGTGTCCAAAGAAAATTAACCAACACAGCTCAAATTCTGCCTTTGGACTTCATTTCTCCATTCCAGACTTTGAATTGGCTTCTGATTTCCGCCACTAATGGAGCAATCCCACCCCATAAATATTAGTGGGAGTTTTGCAATTGATTTCAACGAGGAGTAAGACGTTAGAGAGGGAGACATCTCAAATAGGTTTTGCAAATGAGTCATTTAACAGTATAACTTATCCACAAAAAGGGTAAAGGTGAAAATGAACCATTCTCCCCAAAGGATATGTATCGTGGTTGCTGTTCATGCTTCCTTGGTGTTCTTTTAACAACAGGTGTTCTTTTAAGAGAAAAAGATGACTTATTCAGAGTTTCATATTATCATTAAGAAGCAGCAATATGAAAAATTGTTTTTGGTACTATAGTCTAAATTCCAAGAAGGGTTAATTATTCTGTTCTCTTTGCACACACATAACAAAACTCTCATTAGTGCTAATTGGAGCTATTCATGTTCAGTCAGAGGAGAATACTGTGAAAATCTCAGAAAAACTGGGGGATTTGCATTGAAGAATATAATAAACACACATATACACTAATCATTGCCATTTAACCAATATTTATGAAAGCAATGTTTTATGATGTTATGAAAATAAATGTAAATCCTCTTCAGATTGTGATGAATGTATCTTTTCTATGATATACCATATCTAATCTCAATATTTTCCTTATCTGTTAACTTCCTAGTGTAACCCACACCTTCTGGGTGTGGTGTTCTGTCCCATCTAGTGGCACTTAGGGTATGTCTACACTATGAAATTAGGTCGAATTTATAGAAGCCGGTTTTATAGAAATCGTTTTTATACAGTCGATTGTGTGTGTCCCCACATAAAATGCTCTAAGTGCATTAAGTCGGCGGACCGCATCCACAGTACCAAGGCTAGCGTCGACTTCCAGAGCATTGCACTGTGGGTAGCTATCCCACAGTTCCCGCAGTCTGCGCTGCCCATTGGAATTCTGGGTTGAGATCCCAATGCCTGATGAGGCAAAACCAGTGTCGCGGGGGGTTCTGGGTACATGTCATCAGGCCCCTCCCCCTCCATCAGAGCAATGGCAGACAATCGATTCGCGCCTTTTTACCTGGGTTGCCTGTGCAGACAACATACCACGGCAAGCATGGAGCCCGCTCAGCTCAGCTCAGCTCACCGTCACCATATGTCATCTGGGTGCTGGCAGACGTGGTACTGCATTGCTACGCAGCAGCAGCTAATTGCCTTTTGGCAGTAGACGGTGCAGTATGACTGGTAGCCATCATCGGCTATCTGGGTGCTGGCAGATGTGGGACTGCATTGCTATACAGCAGCAGCTCCTTGCCTTTTGGCAGTAGATGGTGTATTACGATTGATATCCGTCATCGTCATATTCCTCAGTGAGTTTGATCAGAGGCACCTGGGCAGACATGTTTTGTCTCCTGGAGACTCAGTCCTGCCGGCAGTCCTCTTGAATCGTCTTGACGATGATGGCTAGCAGTCGTATTACAGCATCTTCTGCAAAGCACCCAGAAGATGCCGATGGCTAACAGTCATGCTGCACCATCTGCTGCCAGTTTAAGAGGTAAAAAATAGATGGACCAGATTTGTTCTGTATTCATTTGCTTCCCCCTCCCTCTGTGAAATCAATGGCCTGCTAAACCCAGGGTTTGAGTTCAATCTTTGGGGGGGGCCATTCTGTGTGACAGTTGTTTGTGTTTCTCCCTGATGCGACAGCCACCTTTGTTGATTTTAATTCCCTGTACCTGTAAGCCATGTCATCACTCGACTCTCTCTCCCTCCGTCAGACAATAGTTTCGCGCCTTTCTTCAGCCCAGATGCCATAGCATTGGGATCATGGAGCCCGCTCAGATCACTGTGGCAGTTATGAGCACAATGAACACCACGCGCATTGTCCTGTAGTATATGCAGAGCCAGAATATGCCAAAGTAAAACCAGGCGAGGAGACGATTGCAGCGTGGCAACGAGAGTGATGAGGAAATTGACATGGACATAGACCTCTCACAAAGTTCAGGCCCCAGCAATGTGCAAATCATGGTGTTACTGGGGCAGGTTTATGCCATGGAACGCCGATTCTGGGCCCGGGAAACAAGCACAGACTGGTGGGACCGCATCGTGTTGCAGGTGTGGGACGATTTCCAGTGGCTGCCAAAAATTCTCATGCATAAGGGCACCTTCATGGAACTTTGTGACTTGCTTTCCCCTGCCCTGAAGTGCCAGAATACCAGGATTAAAGCAGCCATCACAGTTGAGAAGTGAGTGGCGATAGCCCTGTGGAAGCTTGCAGACAGACAGCTATCGGTGAGTCGGGAATCAATTTGGAGTGGGCAAATCTACTGTGGGGGCTGCTGTGATCCAAGTAGTCAACGCAATCAAAGACCTGCTGATATCAAGGATAGTGACTCTGGGAAACATGCAGGTCATAGTGGATGGCTTTGCTGCAATGGGATTCCCAAACTGTGGTGGGGCGATAGATGGAACCCATATCCCTATCTTGTCACCGGAGCACCAAGCCACCAAGTACATAAACCTCAAGGGGTACTTTTCAATGCTGCTGCAAGCCCTGGTGGATCACAAGGGACGTTTCACTAACATCAACATGGGATGGCCGGGAAAGGAACTTTGAAACTCTGTTTCAAAAGCTGGAGGAAGGGACTTTCTTCCCGGACCATAAAATATCCATTGGGGATGTTGAAATGCCTATCCCCATATGGTGAGCAGATCCTGTACCTCCCGTTTGGTCCATGCTGGAGCTGTTTTGCGATCCTGGGACTCTATCATGGTTACTTGTGCTGATGAGCTCTGCGTGGTCACCTGTGCTCTCCACGCTGGGCAAATAGGAAATGAAATTCAAAAGTTTGCGGGGCTTTTCCTGTCTACCTGGTCAGTGCATCTGAGTTGAAAGTGCTGTCTGGTGTGGTCACAATGAAGCACTGGGGGATAGCTCCCAGAGGCCAATAACGTCGAATTCAATCCACAGTACCCCAAATCTGACCCGCAAAGGCTGATTTTAGCGCTAATCCCCTCGTTGGAGGTGGAGTAAAGAAACCGGTTTAAAGGGCCCTTTAAGTAAAAAAAAAGGGCTTCGTCATGTGGACGTGTCCAGGCTTAATTCGATTTAATCATGCTGCTAAGTTCGACCTAAACTTGTAGTGTAGACCAGACCTTAGAGAGTTAAATGAGTCTGCTTTACAGCCTTAGCTAACAGCCAGTTAGCTTTTAGTTCATGTGGTAGAGGCTCATGTTCTAAGCTCCAGAGGACTCAGGTTTGATCCTGCTCCCTGACAACCGGGGTCTGTTGGCCTTACACTCACAGGATACTTCTTGACAGATCCATCTGGTCCTTCCCATATTCTGCATCATCCTAAGGTATATAGATTCCCCATCAATGCTTTCTAATGAGGAGAAACCCAACAAACACTGCTTCATAAAAAGAGCCCCTGAGTGACTCAGTAGATCATTTAGCCCTATAAACTGGGGACACAGTTTTTTTGATGACAACACATTGAATGAAGACCTCAGGTCTACACTCTTAAGAAGTGATCCCTGCACTGCACTGCATGATACACCAGTAAGTGCAGGGATACATTCTCAGGAACAAAGCAAACAGTTGGAGATTCCTCCCCCCCCCCAAAAAATGTTCAAATTTGAAAACACCCTCACTCTTCTCTTCTGTAGACTAAATAAGCCCAGTTCCCTCAGCTTCTCCTCATAAGTCATGTGCCCCAGCCACCTATTCATTTCCGTTGCCCTCTGCTGGACTATCTCCAATTTGTCCACATCCTTTCTATAGTGGGGGGCCCAAAACTGGATGCAGTACTCCAGATGTGGCCTCACCAGTGCCGAATAGAGCGGAATAATCATTTCCCTCGATCTGCTGGCAATGCTCCTACTAATTCAGCCCAATATGCCATTAGCCTTTTTGGCAACAAGAGCACACTGTTGACTCATATCCAGCTTCTCATCCACTGTAATCCCTAGGTCCTTTTCTGCAGAACTGCTGCTTATCCAGTCGGTCCCTACCTTGTAGCAGTGCATGGGATTCTTCTGTCTTAAGTGCAGGACTTTGCATTTGTCCTTGTTGAAAAATTTAAAAATTTGTAAAATGATCTTAGACTGTATATGTAATTCATGTCAACTTTGTACTAGAAGATAATTCCCTGTGAAAATTGTCTGTTTCACTGGCATATATACAATTCACAATTTCAAATTCTGAAAAATTCTGGATCTCTTACTATTTTGAGTAGTATCTTACTCTAGGAATAGTCTGATTTATATTAACATGGAGGAAGACACTATTCAATATGAACAAGAATGGCAGAATTTGGCACTGAACAAATTGGCAAACTAAAATTAGAAATGCATCCAAAGAATATTACATCCACAAGCAATTTGCAACAAAAAAAAGAAAAGAAAAGAAATTATTTTTGTCAACATATGACATACCTCATATATCACAATCTCTAACAAATATGAGTTAACTATATAGACAGAAAAATTACCTGATGCCAACATGTAAATCTGATAGAGGAACAAAACACAGGAACTCCTACTCCATAGTCTCTATGACATGATCTGACTTAGACATTCTCTTTACTGTCAGTAGAAAGAAAAGACCAACAAGAGAGTGTGCTACCTTTCCGGAGCCAAGATATAAGATGTCACTCTAAGATTGGAGAGGCTCTTGAAGTCAACAGGAAAGGATCCATTGGTGATTGTTCATGTCATCATTAATGGCATTGTGTCATAGGACATCACACATATAATAGATGACTTCAGGGAACTTAGAAGTATATTGAAGAAGTAGAATGTCCAAAGGATCTTCTCTGAGATCCTTCCTGTCCCACTAACAAACAAAGACAGGAGGCAGAAGCTTCTGGAAGTGAAACACTGGCTAGGTAGGTGGATTAGGGTGGAGGGTTTTGATTTGTGGAACATTGGTCCAGCTTCTATTAGAAGAGTCTGCTGTATAGTTTGCATGGCCTCCACCTCAGTAGAAGGGGATCAATCATCTTGGGGACAGGCTGGATAGAGTAGTCAGGAGGGCATAAACTAATAACAAAGGGGGGTGGTAAAAAGAGGTAAGAAATTAGCAGTCAGAACAAAACTGAGATGTTGACAACAAAATTCATCAAGGAACCGAAGGACATGAAGAGAAGAAATTCTTGAATTGCCTATACTCTAATACCATGAGCCTGGGTAACAAACAAGAGGGATTGGAATTGCTTATTCATGAGCATAAATTTGATCTTGTTGGTATTACTGAAACCTGGTGGAATGATTCCCAAGATTGTAATATTAAAATAAATGGTTATAACCTATTTAGTAACAATCAAGTGGGCAAAATGGGAGAGGGAGTGGCACTTTGTCAAAAATGCCATTACCTGTTGTCAAGTCACTGATAACTCAGAAGAAAATGATCTTTAATGCTTAGGGATCAATGTCCTACAAGATAAAGCACAAGATGAGGTATTAGTTGGTGTCTGCTACGGACCACTAACTCACACTAGAAAACAGGATGACAGGCTGTTTATGCACCTAATAAAATGTGTAGGGAAAAAAAAGTTGTGTGATCATTGGGGACATATACTGGAGGTCTTATGCTGTCGGTACTAAAACATCCATGGAATTTCTATATATTATAGAAGATAATTTCCTAAATAAAACATTGTTGCATACAACACAGGGGAATTCTGTATTAGACCTTGTTTTCTCAGATGAAGAGGAATTGAATAGAGAACAAAAATGACTGGTAACTTAGGTACAAGGGATCATGACTTGATCACATTTATAATATAAAAACAGAATACAGTTCAGACGAATGTTACATAAAGGGCTAATTTCACAAAACTGAAAACAATTATGAGCCGGATCAGTTGCGAGGAAGAATTTAATCAGAAAAAATTTGAATGATAGTTGCTAATCTTTATAAGCATGTCACTAGATGCCAAAAAAGCCGCAATCCCACAAAAAAAATAAAAGTATATTGGTTAAAAAACTGACCTAGTCTAGAGGACAAGTGAAGCCAGATATAAAATATATATATATATATATATATATATATAACAAATGGAAAAAAAAAGAAGTTGATAATAATGAATATAAAGCAGAAGCTATGAATTACAGAAAATTAGAAAATTGCAAAGGGAAGCACAGGGGTACAAGGAGAAATCCATGGCCACCAGAATTAAGGACAATAATAAGAAGGGGATTTTTGTTAAGCAGACTTTAAAATTTTATTAAGATGATGTTAAAAAAAATAGTGAACAGAGTTTGAGCATAGAAGTTTCTGGTTATCAGGGAATAACATACAGATTATCAAGGGTGCAAAGTTTGGCATAAGATCAGATGGCATGAGGAATACATAATCTGCAATATCCCCGATTGGGGGTAAAAGGTTGATGGGTCAAAGTACAGATGTTGAGATATGAGGGTATGAAGTTCATAGAGTGGTTGTGTTCGGGTGTGGAGTATAGTGAGTGGATATGATGATGAGGATGGATTGACCCTCATTTGGTGAGATTTAATGTTTAGGGAGTTTATGATTCCAGTTCATATGATCTAACGGAGAAAGTCACTTGGTCCCTTTCTCGTAGTGGGAGAATGATGTCACTCTGGCTCATGCCTCCTGGTACTGTCGGTGGCCGGTGATGTGCTCGATGTAGATGTCCCTGGACCATCAGATGGTGTCTGAGACCATGAGGCGCCGCATGAGACGTGTGTAGCGTCAACCGATCCCGCAGGTCTGTAGCACATGCTTGTTGCAGGGGTCCCAGGCACCCAGAGCTCCGACAATCAGGGCGTCCATCTGCACCTCATAGCCCTTTGCTCTCAGGGTGTCAGCCAGGGGGGCATACTTTTCCAGCTTATGAGCTCGGGCTTCACAAAATGCCGGAGTCCTGTTCTCAAAGGAGACCGTGACGTCGACGAGGATGATTTTTTTCTGGGCCTCGTCGGTGACGACCACATCAGGTCGTAACTGGCTGTCGGTACCGGGGATGGTGCAGTTCACGGAGATCTCCCCCAGGCATGACGCGATGGCTTTGACCAGGCAGTTCTGGATGGCGTTGTGGCGCAGCTTCCAAGCTCTGGAGTGGGGTTTGCAGCTGCACAGGACGTGGGGCAGGGTCTCGTTGGGGTAGCCACACTTCCTGCAACGCTTGTCTCGGTTCCCGTGGTGGACGGCTCCGTTGAGTGGGACGCAGTTGAGCTGGGCACGGTGGATGAACCGTCAGTCAGCAAAACGGGTGAAGCCGCCCCCGGGAGGAAGTGGTTGCTGGCGTCCCACTTGCTGGTCAACTCAAAGGCTTTACCCTGGTCTGGTTTACGATTCAGGGTTTCCACGTATAGCGAGCGGATGGCGGCCTTCAGAGTCCTCTCCAGCAAGCCCCTGGCCGTCGGGGTGATGATGGTGTTGTCGTCCGACCTGATCTGTGGCACCCGGACTCCCAGCTCCTGGCGCTCCTCGCACCACTCCCAGCGGCAGCCGATGCACTTCCCCTGGCGACGCATGGTGTTGCGAGTGCAGGACCACAGTGAAGCGATGTCGTGCCCGTCCCGTCCGAATTCCCCATCCAGGGAGCCACTCAGGAAGGTGGCGATGTCTTGGTTCGAGGGAGCTCTGCCGATCCGCGTCTCTGTCGCATCATGCAGGGCATTCGCCGCAATGTTCCTCACTGTGGCATCAGGACATGTCAGCAGGCGGAAGGTGTGGGTGATCACCGCGACGTCGCACAGGTCACCTATGCGGGGGACGTTGGTGCCGCCGTGCCTGTGGGCGATCTAGACCAGCTCGTTGCTGGCTCTCTGGGGAAGGAACAGCCACTTCTTCATCAGCTTCCGGATGATCTTGTCTACCTTGTTGAGGGGCATCTTCGCTACGGCGGGTCCCCTTAAGGTGAACAAGATGCATGGGATCAGGAAGGTGTTCAGGGCATTTATCTTCTGCCATGGTGCCAGCAGGGAGGCATCAATCTTGGCAGCGTCCTGTAAGATCTCCTGGACGGTGTCCTCGGGTGTCTGCCGGACACGGAACCCTGTTGGCGTGCCCAGGTGCTGGTATATCTGCCCATCTGCCAGGGGGATGAAGGGCTCACCCTGTATCTGGAACCCCGTTGTCTGCACCAAGTCCCTTTTGCTGCCGTCAATGTGTAGAGTTGCGCACTTCTTGGCATTGAAGTGGAGCCCCATCCAAGTCAGTAGCTATGCTGGTGGAATCTAGCATACCTTGGAGGCTCTCTGGGTCGTCCGCGGTCAGGACCAGATTGTCCGCGTAGGCCAGAATGTTGAGTTTCTTGCTGTGCAGGTCGAAGCCGGTCGGGCTGCTGGAGATGGCTCGGATAAGCGGTTCCATGGCCAGGTTGAAGATGATGGGGCTAAGGGGGCATCCTTGTTTCACACCACGGCGGATGTGGATGGCGTCTGTCTCTCCGTCCGTGGCACAGATGATGGTGGTGCAGTCCTTGTAGAGGTCCCGGAGGATCTGGATGAAGGTTTCTGGGATCCCGAACTCTCCCAGGGTGACAAAGATGTGATGGTGGGGTATGGACCCAAAGGCATTGGTCAGGTCAAGCCATGCTACTGCGCACTGCCTCTTGGACCTCCTGGCCTCCTGGATGGCTGTCTGAAGGAGGAAGTTGTGCTCGTAGCATCCCTCGCAGGACATGAAACCCTTCTGCACTGAGCTGACGGCGCCCCCGCACACTGACCAGTCTGTGATCCTTGCTGTGAGGCAGCTGGCATACAGCTTGTAGATAGTGGAGCAGAGGGAGATGGGCCTCCAGTTGCCGGGGTCATCTCGTTCACCTTTTTTGTGGATGAGCATGGTCATGGACTTTTTCCAGGAGCGGGGAACGCGATGGAACTGCTTGCATTTGTTGAAGATGGCAGCGAGCACCAAGCAGCCGGGGTCTCGCTTCTTCAGCAGGGGGTAGCAGATGCCATCTTTTCTGGGGGCGGTATTTTTGGTCCTCAACAGCCTCGCCTGCACCTGCTGCAGGGAAAAATCTCACTCCACGTCCTCCGTGAGGTCGATCCGGTGTAGCGGGGAAAGGAACTCTGGGCGTCGCAGTTGGTCTGGGCCTTGTGATCGAACACATCCTTGAAGTAGGAGTAGAGCCTCTCGGGCTGGATGGCACAGTAGGAGGTCCTGTCGAGGATCTCCCTCATGGCTTTCGTCTGGTTCATCCTGTATAGTTTCTGAATACGGGATGCAGCCGCTGGATTGTAGCGGTGGCCGACATCCCCTCTCCTGCCTTCTCTGGCGGAGTTGTTACGGCTCGGTGCAGGGAATCTGCGAGTGGCCCGTGCGGCTTCCTGGGGTTCCCTCCTTCTGGCCGTAATTTCCGCAGACAGTTCTGCAGTCAGTCTGTCCATCAGGGTGTCGAAGTTCTCAAAGTCCTCAGCCTTTGCCAACTCCTCCATCCAGGCAGATTGCCACGGTGTGGCGACCCTCGCTCGTGGCCGTCGCTCCTCCTGCTGCGTTGTCTCTGCAGGTTCAGGTGCTGCAGGGACGGTTTGCGGCCTTGTTGTCCCTCGGACTGTGGAGCGGTGTTCAGGTGGGTCTTGAGGCGGGGGTCCTGGTGTGGTGGGATGGGCAGCTCTCGGTGTCTCCGAGGCAGCACTGGATCTTCTGGGAGGGAGTGGGGTTCTGGAAGCACTGGTGCTGGGCTTTGTCGGGGTGCGGTCGTGTTTGGAAGCGCTGGGGATGGTTCTGGTTCTTCTGTGGATGGCATCCAGTTGGTGGGTCCTCGGTGGGGCATGGGGTTTTTGGCGGTCAGAGGCTCTTTGGGTAACCTTGGAAGAGGTGTTGGGTCTCCCGGGGGCAGGGTCTGGCTGTGGGATCTGGGGGCTATGGGAGGCTCCTCCGTTGGCTGGATCTCGCCGTTCAGCCTGGGGGATGATGCTAGTTGCTCCTACGACAGGGAAGCATAAGGTTACCTGTGGGGGAGCACTGCAGCGTCTCATGTCCGTGTTGTGCCAGATGGTTTTTATGAGGTCGCTGAGGCGTCTGGTGAAGTTGTTGACCTGAGAGGTGGCGGTGGTCCCCCTCACAGCAGGGTCCAGCGTGGGGATTCTGGAGACGGGACTGGTCCTTTTGGTGGCATCGTCAGTCCTCAAGGCAGGGGTTACGCTTCCCTCAGTTGGCGGTTGGTCCCCCCTTATCTTCTGTGACTCTGGGGATGCTGGCTGGGGTGCTGAAGACAGATCATCGGTGGGGGTCAGGGTTGGAACCTGGTGGATGTCAGTGGGATTCACTTTTGCGGTCGTGGGGGGTCCCCTGCACGTGGCTTGATGAAACTTACATTTCTTTTGGGTCTTGAAGAGGAGATCGCAGCGGCTACACCGGAAAGCAATCCGTTTGTTGAAGGTCTTACAAACGTGTTTGCTGAGGGCCACGAGGGTCTGGACTCCATGGATGGGGAGACAGAAGGGGCAGAGGAGGAGACCTGTAGGGAGCAGGTACTGGAGGTAGATGCAGTTGTCTTCCCCTGCCTCACCCTCCATGGGGCGGATCTCTGTTGTGCCTGCAGACTCACCAGGTGATTCCTCTGGGTCTGGTAGAAAATCTTGGGGAGGTGAAGTCATTCTTGGGGGTGCGCTGGACTCACTGGCCACGTTGTCTCTTTGCCCGGAAGGGCAGCGTGCGGCATCGAAATCTTGGGCTCTGAGGTGCATTCCCCTTCGAGCGGCCCTCCTCCGGACAGCCGGGTGGTAAGTAGTTTTGGGGTCTGGGGTTGAGGAGGTGGTTCCTTCCCGAGCATCCCTCTCTGGAGCAGCGGGGCAGCGATCAGCATCCTGGTTCTGGGTCATTGGGGGGGCTCCTCTGGTGGCATCCTTCCCGGCGGGGCGGCGATCAGCATCCTGGTCCTGGGTCATCGGGGGGCTCTGGTGGTGGCGTCATTCCCGGCAGGGCGGCGCTCAGCATCCTGGTCCTGGGTCGTCGGGGGGGGGGGCTCCCGCGGTGGCGTCCTTCCTGGCGGGGCAGCAATCAGCATCCTGGTCCTGGGAAGCGGGCAGGGTTCTCCGGGGGTCCCCCTCCTGAAGAGCTGTTGAGATATTCTTGCTCCTGGATGGGAGTTCCTGAAGAGACTTCCTTCTGGAGCCAGGTCTCCCTGCAGAGGTATCCATGGGGGGGTTCTTCAGCCATCTCCTAATGTTTTGGTTCTTGCAGGTGGTCCGGGTCTTCCGTGAGGCACCAAAGGAGGTCTTCAGGATAGGTTTTTGCTGAGCTTTCTGGGAAGCAGGAACAGCAGCAGCCGATGACAAAATAGCTGAAGCTGAAAAAGAGTTTTCTTACAAACAAAAAGAATCCTAAAAATGGTATTGGTCCATTCTAGTAATGGAAATGATAGAAGCATTATCAATAATAATGCAGAAAAGGTACAAGTTTTTAATAAATATTTGTTCTTTACTTGGGGATAAACAGATTATGTAGTCATGTCATATAACAACATTCTTTCCATTCCATTAGTATCTCAGGAAGATGCTAAAGAGAAGCTACTAATGTTAGACATTTTTAAATCAGCAGGTCCAGATAACTTGCATCCAAGTGTTTTAAAAGAACTGTCTGAGGAGCTAGTTGTACTCTCAGTATTGATTTTTCAATAAGTCTTCGAACACCGGGTAAGTTCCAGAAGACTGGAAGAAAGCTAATGCTGCTCCAATATTTAAAAAGGGTAAATGGGATGAGCCAGGTAATCACAGGCCAGTCAGCCTGACATCAATCCTGGGCTAAGATAATGGAGACACTGATATGGGACTCAATTAATAAAGAATTAAAGGAGGGTATATAATTAATGAAAATCAACATGAGTTAATAGAAAATAGATTCTGTCAAACTAATCTGATATCCTGAAGTGGTTATAGAGTTGGTGGATAAAGGTAATAGTGTTGTTGATGTATTGCACATAAGACTTCTGTGAGGCACTCGATCTATCACCACATGACATTTTGATTAAAAAACTAGAGCAATATAAAATTAAGATGGCACATGTTAAATGGATTAAAAGCTATAAATGAGGAATCACGATTGAGTGGGTGTGCATCTAGCCCCATAGGAACTGGTCATTGGCCCTATGGTCTTTAACATTTTTATTACTGATCTGAAGAAAATATCACTAATAAAATATGAAGATAACACAACAATTGGCCATGGTAAATAATGAAAAGGACAGGTCACTACTACAGAGTGATCTAGATTGTTTGGTATTCTGGGAGAATCAAACAATATGGGTGTTAACATGACTAAATGATAATGTATACATCTAGGAATAAAGAATGTAGGCCATACTTACAGGTCAGGATTCTATCCTGGGAAACAGTGACCCTGAAAAAGATTTGAAGAAGTGGTGGATAATCAGCTGAACATCATCACCCACTGCACCTCTGTGCCCAAAAGACTTAATGCAATCTTTGATTGCAGAAACAGGTAAATCTTGAGTGGGAGGAGAGAGGCTATTTTGCCTTTGTAGATGGCACTGGGTCAACCACTGCTGGAATAGTGTGTCCAGTTCTGGTGTCCAAAATTCAAGAAGGATGTTCATAAATTGGACAGGGTTCAGAGAAGAGCCAAGAGGATTAGAAAATTTGCTGCTTAGTGAAAAACAAAAGGAGCTCAATCTACTTAGTTCACCAAAGAGAAGGTAGTGGGGTGACTTGAGTACAATTGATATGTACCTACAAGCAGAACAAATATTTAATAATAGACTCTTCAATTTAGCAGAGCAAGGTATAACAACATCCAATATCTGTAATCTGAAGCTAGATAAATTCAGGCTCAAAATAAGGAGTACATTTTTAACACTATCAGAGGGGTAGCTGTGTTAGTCTGGATCTGTAAAAATCAACAAAGAGTCCTGTGGCACCTTACAGACTAACAGAAGTTAGGCTCCAATACGTCTGTTAGTCTATAAGGTGCCACAGGACTCTGTCAATTTTTAACAGTGAGAGTAATTAAACTTTGGAACAACATGGTGAATTCTTCATCACTAACACTATTTAAATCAAGATTGGATGTTTTTTTAAGAGATATGCTTTAGAAATTCTTTTGGAGACATTCTATGGCCTTTGTTATACGGGAGGTCAGACTAGATGATCACAATGATCCCTTCTGGCCTTGGAATCTATGAAGCTATGAGTCTTGTAAGGTTCAAAGTTGTGGTCTTTGTATGAAACAGAAGAGGACTTGGACACTCAATAGAATATGTAATATATATATACAAATATTTTAATATCATCCAGCGAATAGTACACATAACTTCTGAACAACCAGTTACTATACCAGTATACAGTAGCAATGGTCACAATAACTTTTATTTTTTGTAATGGATGCCAGTATTGTGTTCCACATAAAACATATCCAAAAGAGGTTTAAATATTCATTCCTCACCTTACATGTCTGCATGTTTAATGCAAGTTAATAATTCAAAATCCACCATGGCAGTTGAACTATATTTTATTAGTATATTCAACTGCTTACAAACTGAACACAGTAATAGTTTGTAGGTGTCATCTCTCAAAGGATCTTAGAGGGCAGGATCATCTTTCAAGTAGGCATTTTGCTTAAAAAACAAAGATTGATTGATGGAAGAATCAAAATGTTTATACATTTGTAAGTATAGTCAAAATGTGGGAAAGTGTTTAATGTTTTATTAACTAGGGAAAACATGCTAAAATGAAATGTGTGTTTCCAAATGTCGCTCAGAATACAGATAAAATAAAATTACAATGGTACATAAAAATAGCAAATGCTTCTTCCTGATTTGCTTTTAAGTGACACTCTCGGACATGGGTCACTTGTTTCAGGGTCCCTTTTTCCTTCTTCTGGGAAACCATTTCAATTGGTTATAATAACAACAATAACAATAATAATTATTAATAATTAATTAATAGAATTTTCATGATTTGATACAAATGCACTATTAATATTTAAAGTTGCTTTAATTAAGATTGTTTTTACCTTGTCGCCATTTGATCAGACAAAACCAATTTGATGTATTTTTATAGCTTTTATTCAAGAGCATAAAAAATAAGTATAACTAATTTCTTATACTTCCCTAAACTAGTAAACAATATGAAAATTAGATCAAAATTACAATATCAAGTTAGTCAAATCAAGGAGTTACTAGTACAAATTAGAATTGGTTAACTAAAAAGAAAAGAATTTAAGACCAATAATTGGTCACATCATTGCATGAGCAGAAACCATAATCACATCACAGAGTTAACGTAACACCAATGACTGAATGGCTTACTTAGCCTTTCTACCTCAATGTGATTTACCTTCCAGTAAATCCTTTCCTTTGTGGAAACAATGGGTTAAGATCTGAATCTTTATTTAGCCCAGATAACCGTTAGGGATCTATGGTAAGATTTGCTTTAAAACTAGATTAATTAATGCCTAATGGTAACCTATACTATAGGCTTATGCACTCATGCTGTTACTGGTCATACACTCCTCCTCTAAAAATGTCTCGGACAAGTCTTTCCTGTCAGGTGTCCCTGGAGGTATTCAGATATCCTGTTAAGTAGATAGAAAGAAAAAGTTACTTAGAAAAAGAAAAAGGAATCTGCTGGGCAGTTACTTGGTCTGTGAGGCTCAGAGTCAATCAGGAGTTGCAGTTTGGGGAACCAGGTGATACCTTGTGACTCAGGTGCTGTAGCACTAGCAGGTATCACCCTCCTGTCATCTGGCTGGTCTGCAATGTCATTGTCTTTGCTTTCCTTGGGAGGGAAAGTAGGACTATCAGCTGTCTGGTTGTCGTCATGGTGACCTCCCCAGTGAACTTCTAACTGAATCAGGGATTCACAGGTTTTGTATCCCAACTGCATTGTCCAATGCTAGTCGACTGATATGAGTCTCACTTTAGATCCACTCTTGGGACCCTCCTTCTTAAGGTATTGTTTCTTAGTCATATCCATGAGTCTGTGTTTTTTCACAAGTAATTATGGGGCAATAAAAAAAGACACTGAGACCACAAAAATAATCTTAACCCTGATCATCTGGATAAATATTGGAGACTCCTAAATGGCCTCTTGACTATTATGACAAGAAAAATACCAGGGCCTAACTTATGACCCGTTGTCCTTTGGCATAGAAATGTTGTTCTCTTTATATTCACATGTCTCATGCTTACATTTTCCCAAAGCTTATAGGGCCCTGTATCATAGATCATAAAAACCTCCAAGGAAAGAGATTCCACCACGTTCCCTAGATAACCCATTCCAGGGCTTCACCAACCTCCTAGTGAAAAAGGTTTTCCTAATCTCCAACCTAAACCTCCCCCTTGAGACCATTACTCCTTGTTCTGTCATCTGCTACCACTGAGAATAGTCTAGATCCATCCTTTTTGGAACCCCCTTTCAGGTAGTTGAAAACAGCTATCCCCCCTCATTCTTCTCTTGTGCAGACTAAACAATCCCAGTTTCTTCAGCTTCTCTTCATAAGTCATGTGCTCCAGCCCCCTAATCATTTTTGTTGCCCTCTGCTGGACTCTTTCCAATTTTTCCACATCCTTCTTTTAGTGTGGGGCTCAAAACTGGACACAGTACTCCAAATGAGGCCTCACCAATGTCAAATAGAGGGGAATGATCATGTCCCTCGATCTGCTGGCAATGCCCCTACTTATACAGCCCAAAATACCATTAGCCTTCTTGGCAACAAGGGCACACTTTCGATTCATATCCAGCTTCTCATTCACTGTAACCCCTAGGTCCTTTTCTGCAGCACTGCTGCCTAGCCATTCGGTCCCTAGACTGTAGCAGTGCATGGGATTCTTCTGTCCTAAGTGCAGCTCTTTATCTCTTGCTCTTCTTAAGTCTCATTTCAACTACCACCTTGCAGTCATCCCACAGGAAATGTCACAGAGCTTTGTTGGAATTATTCAATTGGAAAATAGGGTTTTGTTCTGGGATTGGTTTGGGGGTTAATTTAGAACGGCTAAGATTCATGAAGTTCTTAAGGGATCTTCCTGCAGTCAGGGCCTTCTATGTGGTGGCCTTGTGATTCTTAATTGTATGTTGAGCCTCATTACTTCCTCTTGGCTCATTTAATCAACTCCCTGCCATTGCAGAAGTCTCAAGCATTGGTGCACCTTATGACATGACACCAATGAAGCCCTGCTACAGTTGAATCTCCTGCTGGCGCGTTGCTTCAAAAATCCCTCTACACAGTCAGAGTTTAGGACTAGAAGGGACAAATAGATAATCTAGTCTGATTTACTGTGCATCATAACCCATCAACACCACCCATGCAGCCACACACTAAGCCCAACAACTGGAATTAGTATTGCAAAGTATTGCGCCCTTCAGGAGACTAAATTATTGGATGCCCCAAACAGAGAACAGAAGGGATTAAGGGGCACCAGTGCTTGAGGCTCCTGCAATGGCAGGGAATTGATTAAATGAGATAAACTCAGAGGATCCCAGCAAGTACTTCAAGGTCTCTGACAATCTGTCCTCTTGGAATATTCTTTCCCGACTGCACGTATGGTTATCAATTATGTGAGCAGGAACCAGACAACCAAGCATCTATGAGAGACCATTTTCAGTACCTCAGAGTACCAGCCTACCTTTTCCTGTGTCCCTTCTCCATCTGTGGACATTTCTGATGTTTCAGAGGAAGGAGACAAATAAACCTCAGGGAGGGGAGAGGAAGGGACCAATCACTTGCTGACTCCTATAGGTGACCAGCAGAAGTCCTGATGCATGAGATTTTAGAAACATAAGAAATTAATCAGAAGGGATCCCAAGCACTGCCAAGCCCTGCCTCCACCACCACCACCAGCAACTCATCATACAGTGCCACTTATAAATTGGTCAAGCTTTGTCTTAAAACTAAATTAGGTTAATTGCCCCTACCACTAGTATTGGAAGGCTGTTCCAGAACTTCATTCCTGTGATGATCAGAAACCTTCTAATGTCCACTCAATAATTATTCATGGCCAGTTTATAAGCATTTGTTCTTGTGACAACATTGTTCTTTACATTAAATAGTTCTACACCCTCCCTGGGGTTTACCCTCCTGATGTATTTATAAACCTCTTCCCTCCCAGCCTTGATTTTGCTAAGCTAAACGAACCAAGATCTTTTAGTCTTCTCTCATATCCTTCTCTCCATCCTCTGATCATCAAAGTAGCCTTTTTCTGTACCTGTTTCCATTTGAATTAATCTTTCTTAAATATGGGTAACCAGAATTGTACACAGTATTCCAAATGAGGTCTTACCAGTTCCTTGAACAATGGCATTACTACTTCTTTATCTCTACTGGAAATGCCTCACCTGATACCTCTTAGGATAGTGTTTACCTTTTTTCATGGCCACTTCACATTGGCGGCTCATAGGCATTCTCTGATTGACCAGCACACTCAGGTCTTTTTACCCCTCTAATGTTTCAGTTGATGAACCCCTAGCCTGTACCTAAAATTCTTATTACTAGAGCCTAAGTGTATGACCTTGCACTTTGTACTACTGAATTTCATCCCATTTCTGTCACTCCGGTCTTCAAGGTCATCCAGATCTTCCTATGTAACATTCCAATCCTCTTCTTAATGACAGCAGCTCTCAACTTTGTGCCATCAGCAAATTTCATTCTCTCACTTCTACTTTTTGTGCCAACATCATTAATAAAAATATTAAACAAGATCAAGCCCAAGACTGTTTCTTGAGGAACTCCACTAGTAACCTTATTTCAGTCTGATAATTTAGCTTTCAGCTCAACCAGTTGCATTCTCCCCTTCAGCTAGTTTCTTCCAACTTTACCATTCTTGAACCAATGCCTATGTTCCCTAATTTAACTAATAATTTCTCATGTAATATCATATCAAATGCTTCACTGAATTCCATGTAAATTACATCTACTGGACTTCCCAGCAGGGATGTCCACCAAAGTTAATACCAACACTCTCCATATTAAATTTAATACAGAACCCCTGTGAGGCTGATCATAGAATGATGCTTGGAGAGCACCCAGCTCCTCAGACCTATTCCTTCCCCATGCAGGGAACCCCAAATCACATAGGGATTACTGAATTATTGTGCATAATGGTGTTCTTCTTTCTGTATCAACTGGGTGAATGGGATGGAAGGAAGGAGGAAAATGTGTTATATGGGAAGATACAAGAATCACTTCATCTACTTCTGACATTGCAGGGTAGCAGTAACATGGGGAAACACGCAACAGTGGTAATACTAGGGGATAAGTTTATTACTTCCTGAAATCATAGAATATCAGGGATGGAAGTGACCTCAGGAGGTCATCTAGTCCAACCCCCTGCTCAAAGGGGGACCAATCCCCAGACATATTTTTGCCCCAGCTCCCTAAATGGCTACCTCAAGGATTGAACTCACAATCCTGGGTTTAGCAGGCCAATGCTCAAACCACTGAGCTATCCCTCCCCCTGTGCATACCTTCCTTCTTGTTCTTTCTGGCATTTGTGAGCACCTAACAATACATGGACACATACACAATGGGACACAGACATAATAATATAGTTACATGCAGAGGCTGCATCTTTATTTAAAATGTTACCTACCTTGATTACCATCCACAGTGTTGTTCCAGATGGATCTCAACTGGCACATGTAATCCCAATGAACTATAATCAGAGGGTGGGTGTCATGGCCATGCACTTTCTTACCCTCAGTCCATTCAAGGGTCAATGTCCCAACCGACTTTCAGTCTTCACATCAGAGAGTTAAGATGAGGGGATCCTCAAGCTGTGCAAAATGCAAAGTGAACCATGAATTGCCATGCTCAGGACCAATGCCCAGGCAGCCCACGGGTTACGGGGATTTCAATCAGTTGTTTTATAATTCTGCAAACCACATTAGAACCTGCCAAAATTCTGACAATTGTAATTTAATCTATCAAAGCATACCTCTTAGATGCTGGATGAAGGTGAAAAAACCCACACAGCAGTTCCCTTTGCCATGTGAGAAAAATCCTTGCCAAAAAAAATTCCCAAACTGGCAATCAGCCAAACCCCTGGCATCACCAGACACATGGGGCTGAAGCAGAAAGCCCACAGTGTGTACCCACATAGGCAATCCTTAAGAATCCACTTCAGACTCCATTACTACCAAATAGAAGCCAATCGCCTGACACCAATACAATCCCTGCTTTTCAATAGCAGCTGTGGGTTGGACAGACATTGGAGTTTGGCCCCTGATGCAGTTTGTGACTAACTCTCCCATTTCTATACTGTCAGCAGCAGAAAGAAGTGGGAGAAAAGAGAAGCAGAATTTCCTATATTGTGAAAGCGAGGGTGTGGGGAGAAAGAAGAGATGTGGGAGCACATAAACCCCTGCCTCAGCTGCTCCTAGTTGAGATTTCTGTTCTGTGCCTCTGATGGCATCTCCACTGCTTCAAGCTGCATCAAAGCCACACAATGACTAGCAAGGTAAGCATTTTGAACAGTGTGTCCCAAATCTGCATAACAATATCTTAATTTAAAATATTTTTTATGTTATATAGGAAAATGGTCATATCAATTAATCAGGAAATGTTATGTTGAACATCTACTACGTTTAGCATGAACACGCGGCCCTTAAACAACATTAACATTCAGTTCATATTACAATAATTTAAGTTTTTTTAAAATTGTAATGTAATATAATACAACTCAGTGCAGACATGAAATATCTGATTTATAGGCACACATTAGAATCTGCATGTGTAAAAATCACAAGTCTGAAATCACCTGGCCATATTACACATGCTTTGGAAAATCTATATCTTTCTCTTTTTATTTTATCAAGTCATTGATTAACATTTCAATTATATAAAATTGCCCAGTTTATCCTGTTTTGTTAGAAGGGATGGGGGGCGGTTTATTTTGTAACCTCAAAATTCTTAGGGCCAGATTCTCATCAGGTGTAAATCAACATAACTCCATTCAAGTAGATGAAGTTATTCTGATTTATACTAGCTGAACATCTGGCCCTTAAAGCCTTTATGGTTTATGGACCATATTATGTCAGTGTCATTGTGTAAGAAAATACCTTTTATTTTCATGAGTGACTTGGTAATTGCTACCAAGAAAACTCTGCTTTATTTTCTAAAATGTACTAACTGAATTTAAACATAGCCATGTTTCTAAAGACTTGTATACTAAAATCTGTATTGTTGTCGAATACCTGGGGGGCTTTGGATATGGTTGACCACTGAAGAGGTATTACATTATAAAATTGCCTAGGGTACTCATAGACATATGATCAAGTATTTTATCACTTATTCACATATCAGTCAAATATGATGACCTTCTCTTTTTTGGGGCACTTGTGTGACTTGGCAATGTTGCTTCATAAATCTATGGGATAACCTTTCTGCAAGGGAAGAAACACCATAATGTGTATTTTCTTTTCAGGAAAAAAAATGATGAAAACTATAGACTGCAACAACATCAATCCATATTTTACTTCTGACATGTTCCAATTCTAAGGATATACTTGGTTGACTCAGATTGTATTGGGTTTTCAAGGCCAATTTTTGAAGCAGGCACTTGCACTTTGAGAAACAATAGAGGTACCAAGGTAAAGTGTTGCAATTTTCCCCACTCTTTGAAAACCTTTTGTGGTATGTGGGGACCTAAACATCCAAAGGTAGAGTCGTCAAACTACTTAGGTCTCAGCTGTGCTCAGCTCTGCACAGATTTGTGAGTGGGTAAAGGGTTCAAGGAGACTTCACCTGCTTGCGCACTAACACAGAGGATGAATACAAAGACACATTGTATTCCCCTGATGGCAGGGACTGCTCCAGGCTAGTCTTGGAGATAGATGGCATGGAGAGTATTGGAATTGGATTTATATACTGGGAATGCATACTGCACCCTGTGAAGAGTGGTGTATCAATTGCTTGCACCCTGCATAGTTTGAGGCACTGCTTCCCTTGGGTACAATGGCCCTAGACATTCTAGTGCAGGTGCTGTGCTTCCACATTGTTCCCTACCACTGGATTTATACTACATGTAAGCCCTTAATGTAGGGACTAAGGCCAATATAAATGATCCAAGGGTAGGTATTTATATTTTTAAAAAGATCCATATAAATAATAAAAATTGATAGAAGTAAAACATTAATCAATTGCAATGGACATTTATGAAACCTCTAATCAAAGACATAACAGACAAATGACAATGATAAGATGGCACAGCTGCAAAGTCATTTTAAAAGAGAATAAATTTAAAAAGTAAATAGCAAATTAAAAATATAAAAAATGCAGATAACTGCAAGATACGGTTGGTTATACAAAAAAGCATGAGAGGAATGAACAAATGCACCACAAAACCAATTATATACCTAAGATACATCAAGGATATTTTCATCCTCTATATGGACGACTTTAACTCCCTCATAGATTTCCAGTGCAACTTCAACAACCATCACCCATCCATTAAACTGTCTCTGGAACACTCCTACATTAGTACCAACTTTCTGGACATCATGATCAGCTTCAACAATAAAACCCCACAGACAACTGTATACAAGAAACTCATGTATCACCACACCCATCTTCAGAGATTGAGTAACCACCCCAAACACACCAAGAAATCTGTTATCTACAGCCAGGCACTCAGATGCCACAGAATATGCTCAAAGAAGAAAGTCCAGGATATACACCTTAACACATTCAAAACTGACTTCACCAACAAGGACACTCCACTAGAGAAGTAGATCACATCATGGAATAGACCACCAAAATACCCAGAGATAACTTGCTTCAATAGAGAAATAAAACCCCCTCTGACTGCACACTTTAATTTTCTCCAACTAGCCCACACTGGAACACATATGAGGTATCATCAAACAACTACAACCCATACTTGATGGGGAACCCAGGCTGAAAGAAATCTTTCTTTCACCCCCTTTTCTGGCTTTCAAACAATCTCCCAACCTGTCCCACAGCAAGCTCCCCACAGACCAGGACATATCAACTCAAACTGGCACTAGACCCTAGCAGAACAACTGATGAAAAACCTGAAGACATATCTCCCTGCTACAATAATCAAAATCCCCAACAAGATTTTGAGATCCATGGATCCTACTCATGCCTATCACAACATGTGATGCACCTCATCCAGTGCACTAAATGCCCCCAAAACAAGCATTTGGGTGAAACCAGACAATCACCATGATCTCAAATGAGCTCACACAGGAAAATGATAAAAGACAAAAACAACACATCACCTATGGGTGAATACTTTTCTCAAAGTGATTACTCTATAGCTGACCTATCAGTCCTCATCCTCAAATGAAACCTGCACAATACAGTCAGAAGATAAGCCTGGGAGCTTAAATTCATGACTTCGCTTGACACTAAAAATCATGGTTTTAATATAGACACGGGATTATGGTTTCTTACAACAATTTGTAACCCACTAATCTCCCTTTTAGTCCTGTGGGGACAGGGTGTTAACAGGCCACTTCACCTTGAATGGTACCTTAGAATATGTGCTAACTACTTATGCTAATCTATCTGTTTGCTCTTGTATTTAGCTCTGTGGCACTCTGATCTTGTATTTAGCTTTCCCAGACCTGAGGAAGAGTTCTGTGTAGCTCCAAAACTTATCTCTCTTACCACCAGAAGTTGGTCCAATAAAAAATATTATCTAGGGTTACCATTCGTCCGGATTCTCCCGGACATGTCCAGCTTTTTGAGTTTAAAAATAGCATCCGGGGGGAATTTGTAAATGTCCGGATTTCTCACCCCCCTGCAGAGCGCGGCACGGCTGACAAGGCAGCCAGCCAGAAGGAGCCACTCACACGGGGCTCCGGCAGCCAGAGCTCCTCCTCCACTTCCCCCCTCCTCTCCCTTGCAGCTTCAGATCACTCCCCTCCTCTCTCTCCCCCCCTCCCCCTCCCTGCATTTGCAAATCGCCGGCCATTCACATTGGGCCTCCAGAATTCTGGATCTCCTTCCCCTGCTCCCCCTCCCCTGCTGCCCAGTGCGCCACTCAGCAGCACTCTGCGAGGGCAGGAACCGGGCTATGCGCTCCATGGGGGAGCCTGGCAGCGTGTCGAGGCCAGGGGGTCAGAGAAGGGGCAGGGGGGTTCTGGAGGGAGCAGTCAAGAGACAGGGAGCAGAGGGAGGGTTGGATGGGTCAGGAGTTCTGGGGGGGGGCTCTCAGGGGGCGGGGTTGTGGATAAGATTTTGGGCAGTCAGGGGACAGGTAGGGGGTACGGTCCTAAGGGGGGCAGTTAGGATGGGGGGGGGTTTCAGGAGGGGACAGTCAGGGGACAAGGAGCAGGGGGGTTGGGAGTTCTGGGGGGGGGGTGGGGGGGGGGCAGGGGGGGGGAGAGGGATCGGAGCAGTCAGGGATCAGGGAGCAGGGGGGCTTAGATGGGTCAGGAGTTCTGGGGAGGAGGTCTGTCAGGGGGTGGGGAGTGGTTGGATGGGATTTGGGAATCCTGGGGGTCTGTCAGGGGGCGGGGGTGTGGATAAGGTTTTGGGCAGTCAGGGGACAGGTAGGGGGTAGGGTCCTAGGAGGGCAGTTAGGATGGGGGGGTCTCAGGAGGGGGCAGTCAGGGGACAAGGAGCAGGGGAGTTGGGAGTTCTGGGGGGTCTGTCAGGGGGCAGGGGTGTGGATAAGGTTTTGGGCAGTCAGGGGACAAGGAACAGGGAGGCTTAGGTAGGGGGTGGGGTCCTGGGGGCAGTTAGGGGCAGGGCTCCCAGGAGGGGAGTTGGGGGTATGAGGGGAGCAGAAGTGGCGGGGGTTGGGGCTATGAGGGGAGCAGTCAGGGGCTCCCACTGTCCTCTTTTTTGATTGTTGAAATATGGTAACCCTACATTATCTCACCTTCCTTGTCTATCCAGTAAGAGGAAGACAATCTTCTCTCTGGTTCTGACAAATGCAATAGTTTCCCACTCATATTCATTCAGGATGAAGCAGCAAAGCATCATTTTCCTAGGCCCTCTCTTTGACCATGTCACCCTTTTCTTTGCATACTTCCACTGGCTTCCCCTGCTTTATTGTAGCAAACATATGCTGTTATTCTTGACTTTCAAAGCTCTTTTTGGCCTAAGTCTGCCCTACCTATCATCTCTCATTTGCTATTGAAAGTCAACTCCTGCCTCTGATTGACCAATGATGAAATCTCCATTACCCACTTGTTATACTTTCAAGCGAATACCTTTGTGCTTTCTCCCACACTGCCTCTCATGCTTGAAAGGAGATCCCTGTAAGCATCCACAATGCTATTTCATTATCCTTCTTTGGAACCCTCAATAAATTTTTCCTTTACTGTCATGCCTACACAAAAAAAAAAAAAAAATTAGGCTGCTGGTGTGATATCATTGATGACCAATATTGTCTCCTTATTTTCTTGTACTCCTCTCTCTGCCTGTATTCATCTGTTCTCATATTTAGATGGTAAGCTTTTTGAGGCAAAGACTAGCCTTTTGTTCTGTATTTGTACAGTGCTTAGCACAATGGAGAACTGGACCCTGACTAAAGATTCTCAGTGCTACAGCAATAGAAATATTTAATATATTTTAAAATGCTCTTTCTCCTGATTCACTAATAGAATGCAGTATATTTTTATGACATTATATTTTTCACTTACCTTTAGTAACTACTTTCATGCAATAATCTCAAAGGTCTATAAAAAACACTATTTAATTTAACATGATTAGCCTGTCTGAGGTAGGTATTATTATTTCCATTTTACCAGTTCATGAAATGGTGCAAGGTGAGATAAGGTCCTGTCCAATGAGTCAGTGGCTGAGGTAAGGGTGTATCCCAGGAATTCAGACGCCAAGGGCCCCACATTAACCACAAACCACACTCTTGATCCTAATTGGGTTTATAACAGATAATATGTCTTTGGAGATCACAGAGAGTTTTGTGTGGGACAAACACATCTCGTATCACACTCAATTGAGACCCTGATACTGTAACTCTTATTTGGATTCAGTGGGGATTGCTTGCATGATTAAGAATACCTGTTTGAGCAAAGTTTGCAGAATCAGGCCCTAAACCATTTCTGAATTTACTATTAATTAAATTATATCTTTGTGTTCTGTCCCATCTAGTGTCACCGAGACCACTTAGAAAGTAATGAGTCTGCTCTACAGCATTAGCTAGGTGTGTGGGTTACATTTGAAATGAGCTAATTTGCATCAGAGCACTTCTCTGCATATTTTTTTTCCCATTCATGTTCAAGAAGATCAAAACATACTTGTCATATCAGTGCACTTGTCAATTTATGTGTTTGAGTTATTGATCAAAAGAAAACCCAGTAAAGCCTTAAACTTGCTCTCCTGATTTCAGACAATTTAGAAATGCCAGGTCTACTCTCAACCTTCATTAAAAAGAATAAGTAAATTAGCTTTTTACAGTGAGCTTATAGAGGTGTAAACAACTACACAAAGCATAAGGCAATGTTGAAGCTCATCCATGGAGTTTAAGAGACTTTCACATTTTTCTTTAAGAATACCAATGTTTTCCAAAAAAACACAAATTTGAGGGGAACTTCCTACTGCAGACATAAAAATAAAGGATGTGGAAGAAAGTCAATGCCCAGGAGGAAGAATTGTCCAATAAACATTAATCATTTGAGAGTCCAGGAGTGAATTGCTAGTTTTGAGAGAGAAAGGCAGTAAAGACTGAGAGACATGCTTCCATAGAAAGAGGGATATGGCACTGATCACATTTTTGAAGACTTGATGTGACAATCTCTATTCCCATCCAGATGACCAATTAAATTTGTGATATATGCTTGTAAGAAAAGCAAGGTTTTTGTTCCATTGTACTGCACTTCATACAAAAAGACCTCATAAAGGCTGTGGTGGCATTGAAACCCAACCTATATACTAAGGATCGGCAACCTTTGACACACTGATCACCAGGGTAAGCACCCTGGCATGCCGGGCTGGTTTGTTTACCTGCCGCGTCCACAGGTTCGGCAGATCGCGGCTCCCACTGGCGCGGTTTGCCGCTCCAGGCCAATGGGGTCTGCGAGAAGCTGCAGCCAGCACATCCTTCGGCCCGTGCCGCTTCCTGCAGCCCCCATTGGCCTGGAGCGGTGAACCGCAGCCAGTGGGAGCCACTATCGGATGAACCTGCAGACACGGCAGGTAAACAAACCGGCCCGGACTGCAGGGTGCTTACCCTGGCAAGCCGCGTGCCAAAGGTTGCCGATCCGTGATATATACAATCCTGAAAATTTATGTAAAATAACTATTAATCCTCAACATCCAGATGAAAACAATTTATTATTATTGTTTATCATGAATACCACAATGGAGCTTCTGATTATTTCATGTGTTTAAAGACCTGGTCTTTTCCAAATGTCATGCATATATGCATACAAGTTGCTAAGCCCAATTGCATGTAAATTAAACTCAAAGGTTACCCACATAGCTTGATTAGTGCCTGCTATAAATCATTTGACTGATATCAATTTGTTAAATCTTCTGGAATGGAATCCTAATTTATTCTGAGTTCATTAGAAACATGGATAACATGCATTGCTCTGCACAAAAACAACAAAGTCTTGTCAGTGTACAAGATGCCCTCAAAATCCTTGAAATTATTTATGGATAATATTAGTCTATTTTTTCTCTATGCAAATTATCTATGTTAGTAAAGGGGGTAACATTAGATGATGAATCACTTGTCTCTAAAATCAAAACTATAACAGTTCACAAAAAAAGAACAGTTTACTCTAATTAATCCACTAGAGGTAACCCCTTGATTTCTGCATTTAAATAATACATAACCTCATAATAACACTGAAAAACTTTGCCTTGATTATTTTCAATGTTTAACAATTTATTTATTGAACCTCACTGCCTAGTTTTTTAATAGGTTAATTTTCCAGACATTTTTCTTGCTGTTTCCTCCACACACAGAATCCAAAATACAAAATTCAGCCTTCAGTCTATAATTGCTGGTTTTGTTATAGCATACTTCATGAACATAGAGGATGAGATGTGCCCTGTCACTAGTTGTTGTTGCCACTAGCTACCCTCACTAAAGTTTCACAGGCGACTCAAGGCAAGGTCTTAGGGTGCAGCACTGGAGAGCACACAGCTACTTAAAGCCACTCCTCATATTTTAGTTAGTCACAGGGACCAACTGCAAGTAAATCACCTCTTGGAGATGCATTTATCTACTATGCAGAAGTACTACTTCTTGAACTCCCCCCACACATTGGTGGAAACAGTGCTGGAGCAAGCTAGCGGAGAGTTCAGAGCAGTGTTGCTGATGGATTACAATATACTGATTATCCACAAAGCCAAGTAGTAATGCTCAAACACTGGGCAAATATTGGGACATAGAAACCAAATGTAAAATGGAAAGAGAAACTAAATCATGCTGGCTTGGTCATCACCCAGATGCATTCACCACTGAGAAAACAAGGTGGGGTAAAATGTATGAAATCAGAAAAAACACAATTATTATAATATGCAGAACAGGGAATTACATTATGAATTCTAAGGCTAAGACAGTTATTGGAACATGGAACATAAGACCATTATATCAATCTGGAATACTTGCAGTAATGATGCATGAGGTGAAAAGATTTCAGAGGGGAAACATCGGTTTATGTGAAATGAGATGGGAAGGCACAGGAGAATTCTACTATGAGAATATAGGTTAATGTCATCAGGAAGAGATGGTAGGTATGAGAACAGAGTTGCCTTGGTGGTAAAGCTGAAGGTATGTCAGGTTCTTATGACATTTAAACCAATATCTCCTTGTATGTTGAAGGCGAGATTCAGAATCAAATCTGGCGCAGTCACAATACTACAAGCATATGTGCCAATCTCAGCAGTGCCCAGGAAAGAAACTGGAAATTTGTATAATGATATACAGAAAGAAATACAGGAAATTTCAAAACAAGGTGTTTTATTGGTGATGAGAGTTTTTAATGCAAAAGTAGGATCAGACTGGAATTCCTGGGCTTGAACAATAGGCAGGTTCAGACTGAGTGAAGAAAACAAGCTGAGAAAGGCTACTCAAGTTCTCTCTAAGTAACAACCTGGTGATAACAAATACACTATTTCAGCAAAGAAAGCTGCCAGTGGAAGTGCACCTGGATTATATAGGGTTACCATACGTCCCCTTTTTCCCAGACATGTCCGGCTTTTCGGCAGTCAAACCCCCGTCCGGGGGGAATTGCCAAAAAGCCGAACATGTCCGGGAAAATGGCGGCTCTGCTCCTCCCCTGACTCTTCGGCTCTGTTTAAGAGCTGGGCTGCCCGAGCGCTACTGGCTTCGGGCAGCCCCCGTGCCTCCGGACCCTGCACCGCCGGAGCCCGGGAGGGGAAGTGCCCGGCTGGGGGCGCAGGGTCCGGAGG